>NC_138772.1:69467344-69812344 GCF_965119305.1 Pelophylax lessonae | reverse complement strand
ATACATGTTCAACTTTTGTTGTACAATTTTCTGGTAGATCTACCACAAACCACATAATGTGAGGTCAAAGCTAAAAAACACATTCACTTGTATCTAATTAGGCAGGCCTTTGTACTACATACTTGAAGGTAAATTTCAAGAAAATTGGACAGAAAATTGTAAGAAAATTGGAACATGTATGGCCAGCCTTAAGCCTCGTACACACATACCGATTGTCGGCCGTAAACATTAGGCCGACGACCGATCGGCCGATTGTAGGCTTGTTAGTATGATGCTTCCAACAGCGCATTTTTCGGCCGAACAGAATCTGTCGTGCAAGCATTAAAATGTTTGTATGCCGACACCAGAACGGCCGATTGTTCGCCAGTCAGTACAGAATTCGGCCGACAATCAGCAGATTTGCAAGACTGGGCATGCTCAGAAAAGAAAAAACACACGGAAAGTTAACCATCACATGACATCACTTCTGCAGTCGTCTGTTGTTGGCCGACAAAATTTGTGTGCAGTCTTTTGCAGTTTTCAACAGACAGGACAGCCCTGGACAAAAGACGGCCGATCGGTCGGCCGACGATCGGTACGTGTGTACGAGGCATTAGTCTAAATGAAAAAGCCACTTTGTGCTCATGCTGAGATTATTGAAAGCATTTCTTATGTGTGTTGACTTGTAAGAAACTTGGATCATGGATGGCCAGCCAAACACTCATTCATTAGTGAACTGGTGATTTTGGTTTAGGAACCAACAGACCCAATTAATTACTTTGCTGGGCGTTTCCTATACTGGGTGGGTGTAGTTTAACCAAGGTTATATAAAGGGATGTATGAGATCATATCATTTGGCCTGTGGAAGGGCCACAGGTCTTTATGTCCGAATTTGCTTTTGGGGGTGGGGGGTTTGCTGGCATGCCTAATGATCCATATTGCAGTAAGTGTATTCTTTTGGATGAATACTTTTCATGCTCTAACAGTTTGGTATTGTTTTTGCAAAGTGTGTCTTTATGTACTCTATACATGTTTTTTTTTTATTTTCATGCCTCTGTGTAGCTGTATGTTCTACTGATTTGATGGTATTTAAATGGAAAGACAGGCTCATGCAAACAATTAACATAAAAGTATGTTGGGTATGTTTAATGCTTAATACTAAGGTGTCTACAACTTATTTTGCTTGACTTTTGGATATTGTAAGCTCTATCTATCCATCATATGTTGTATCTTTTTGCACTGTAATTTGAATAAAAATTACTTGATTTGGGGGGCATTTCACATTTCACATTTCACATGCTTGCTTGAGTGATTACTGATGTTTTATACATGTTCAATAAAGCTTATTCATTTGTACACAGCTCCTGGTTTTTTGTTTTCTTTTCTTATTTGTCTAGATGTAATTCAGATACCTTTTGTGTCTATTGAATGTAATCAATTTCTTGTATTTTTTGTGTGTGTGTGCAATGGCAGTGCAGTATGAACATGGGTAGGGTTTCTCCCTTTACTCCAGCAAAGGGTGTATGGGGGTGTATGGGGGTGTATGGGGGTGTATGGGGGTGTATGGGGGTGTATGGGGGTGTGTGGGGGTGTGTGGGGTGTGTGGGGTGTGTGGGGTGTGTGGGGTGTGTGGGGTGTGTGGGGTGTGTGGGGTGTGTGTGTGTGTGGGTGGGTGTGGGGTGTGTGTGTGTGGGGTGTGTGTGTGTGGGGTGTGTGTGTGTGGGGTGTGTGTGTGTGGGGTGTGTGTGTGTGTGGGGTGTGTGTGTGTGTGGGGTGTGTGTGTGTGTGGGGTGTGTGTGTGTGGGGTGTGTGTGTGTGTGTGTGGGGTGTGTGTGTGTGTGGGGTGTGTGTGTGTGTGTGGGGTGTGTGTGGGTGTGTGTGTGTGTGTGTGGGGTGTGTGTGTGTGTGTGTGTGGGGTGTGTGTGTGTGTGTGTGTGGGTGTGTGTGTGTGTGTGTGTGGGGTGTGTGTGTGTGTGTGTGGGGTGTGTGTGTGTGTGTGTGGGGTGTGTGTGTGTGTGTGTGGGGGGTGTGTGTGTGTGTGTGGGGGGTGTGTGTGTGTGTGTGGGGGGGGTGTGTGTGTGTGTGTGGGGGGTGTGTGTGTGTGTGTGGGGGGTGTGTGTGTGTGTGTGGGGGGTGTGTGTGTGTGTGTGTGTGTGGGGGGGGGGGGGGTGTGTGTGTGGGTTAAATTTTAAGAAAAAATTAAAGTGTTTATGTATATATTTAGCTAAAAATATATAAATTAAGGAATAATACCAAATTTCCCTTCAGCCTCTGTGGATGAATGTAACCAAAACATTTAATAAAAAAATCACTAAAAATGATTACTAAATAAAAGATTGCTACAGCGCTCACTCGCCTTTTTAGTTGGCTTAGGTCAGTGATGATGAACCTTGGCAACACAGGTGTTTTGTAACATTTCCCATGATGCTCACCTACACTGCAGAGTACATGAGCATTTTGGGAAATGTAGGGCAAAAACATCTTGGGGGGGGGGGTTAAGGGTTACCATCACTGGCCTGGGTAAAACATTTCCAATACATTTTAGTTGTCTGTGTGCGCCATTTTTAAAATAAAGCAAAATCTCTTTACAATAAATTGCAAATGGCACATTGGCGTTCGCCCTGGACCAGAAATGACACCACATTGGCTTGCACACATTCCAGCAAGTGGTCACAATCAACTGGCTAATCATGGTGAGGGCCACTTTCAGCTGTGAAGAAATGGCATTCATATGCAAATTAAGTGTGTGTGTGTGTGGGGGGGGGGTCTGTGCTTGTAATCAGAGCATTGATTACCAGTGCAGACCCTTGGGGGATGCCACTAGAGCCACCAGGGATGCCCACCCATGCCACCATTGATGCCAATCAGTGCTCAGGGAACCTGTTAGTGCCCTCCTCATCAGTGCTGCCCATCATTACCATCTTTCAGTGCTGCCCACCAGTGCCAATCATTGCCCATCAGTGCCACCTATCAATGCCCATCAATGCTGCATATCAGTGCCACCTATCTGTCTATCAGTGCTGCATATTATTAGTGTCTCATCAGTGCCTGCCAGCGCAGCCTCTTCAATGCTCGTCAGTGCAACAAAAAACATATTGATTTACCAAATTTTATTACATAAACAAAAACACATTATTTTAGGGGTCAAACATTTAGGTGTTCTTTTTGCCAATAGAAAAAAAACCTTGCAATGATCAAATACCACCAAAAGAAAGCACTATTTTTTTAATGAAAATACTGTGATACATTTGTGTTAGGTACAAGGTTGCATGACCGCGGAATTGTCATTCAAAATGCAACAGTATAAAAAGCTGAAAATTGGCCTGGGCAGGAAGGGGTGTAACTGCCCTGTAAGGAAGTGGTTAACTATTGAAACATGGGAATAAATATTCCAGGGGTAATCATGCTCAGCTCAATGGTTCAGTGGTTAGTGTTCCTGGCTATAAACACTGAGAGCATGAGTTCAAATCCCAAGTGTGCCATCACCTTCCTAAATTTTAGACAGCTATAAATAAATACTGAAACTTGGCAAATGCATAATTGCACTCTGCACATATGCATGTTTGTTTCTTGAATATACATGGCCATTGACATGCAATTTTAGGTGATGTAGCCAATGTATTACTATGTGGCCAAAAAAAATTATGGCACACAGGGTGTTATCATGGTCTGGCCTTGAACTCATGACCTAGCAATCTTTAGCTGTGAGCTTAGCCCACTACACCAAAGTGCTGAATACAATCAGATATGCCTGAAAGTTTCAGATGAATAAAGAATGAAGACTGCTAATTAGACAGCTGTGTAGTCTGCTATTAGAAAATCTAAAGGTTAAAACACATAAGATACATAACTATACCTTAAAATTAAAATAAACCATAATAGATGACATTGCTGTGTAATAGTGATTCAGAATAGACAAATTTCCTTTTATGAAAAACACAAAGGGAATTTGGTTAACTCCAAACTCAAATTCAGCCTAAGTTAACTCCAAACCCGAATTCAGTCTAAGTTAACTCCAACTCCGAATTCATTAAAGCATCTAGTTGATGGTTTAACTCCAGCCACTTACCTAATTAGGATGCAATGAGTTTAGGCTGGAGTTATTTCTGGAGAAGTGAGCAGCTCTACTCCAAACTTATACTGAATTAGGCCCTGTGTCTCCTTCCACTCATAGACATTGCCTTAAGACATCCCTGTGAGTAAATGTAGCACCCTCCTAGAATAGGTTGCTGAGTGGTTAAGGTAAATTTAGTATTTTAGCTCCCCCGTAATCAGTGGAGCAGTGTGTGAGTATTTTGGCTGTTCGGGGTCTTGCTGACTGCAGGCTCAAATACTTTTCTTTTGGCTTTTAGTGGATTTTAGAATGTAGAGGGCTGGTAGAGGCAAACCCCGTGCCTGAATATTCATGTTGTCTCAGCCAATCCCTGTCCAGTAGGTGGCTGAAGGGGCATAAATAGTCTGGGACCTGGAACAGCAGGGTTCTTTTCCAGGCCAGGAGAAAAATACCTAACATGAAGGGCTGCTGCCCTTCTGGGCAGATTAGCTGAAATCTGAGTTAATTGAGGTCCCAGGTCAGGGAGCATTAGGGGGGCTATTTTCTGGGTGGAGCTTGAGCTAATTCAGAGGGGTTCACAGAGGATCATGCCTGGAGGCTCACAGGAGAAGTATCTGTCTAGTATTTGACGGGGGCATCCAAGTACACAGAGACATTGTGAGTACTGGTGGGAGCGAGAGATCCAAGTGACTGTTGCCTTTTCTCCCCTGTCAGCTCTATCAATAGTGCTGACAAAACTCAGGACTTGGCCACCTCAAAACAGAAGGTACAGGAGGTAGCCTCTTCTAAGAAGGACTCACCCCAACCCCAGAGGAGTGAGAATCCTTTGTGCAGAAGAAGACAGGAAATGCTGGTGGTGTGGTCAGGAGGGAGTCTAGTTAAGCCAGAAAGTGTCCTCTTCTAATTTGTGCAGTGAATTTGGAGTATCCAAAGGTTTACGGATAAAAGGCTGTGCTGTGGATGGGATACAGTCGCCTTAAGGTCAGTAGATTCTGACCTTATTGAAGCATACCCATACGGATAGTTTGATCCGGGAACCCTACGCAACCAGGCATGTAACCAAAAACACAAAGATAGAGAGAGGGAAGGTACCCTCTCTGGAAGGTTGCTAAAGAAGAGCTCACAGGGATTGGTTTGTGCAAAAACAAAATATAACCTTTATTAAATTTGGGTGCAGTACATACAAAAAATATGGAAATCAATAGGATAGATACAAAAAATAAAAAACTACCTAGTTACAGATTGAAACTCGGTAGCTGATGGCCGACCCCTCGGGTCGGTGTCGGTTGTGCATGAAATGCAAATGCATCAACCTTGCCTGGCACCTGTGGCACCTACTGGGGTTCTGTTTTAGGAGCTTACTATGGGGAGCGGGTGACGTATGATAAAGTCATTTGAGTCACCAATTCGCTCAACCCTGTGTGTAGAGGTGTCTACTGCTCTGTATTCAAATTAAGTAAAAATGGTGTATACCTTGGAAAAGCTCAATGGTGAGTATGGTAATGACCGGCAGAGGGCAAACGGACCTGCTTAAGGTAAGCAAGGACTGTCCATGTTCGGGTGATATAGAATGCACATAATTGCAACCAATCTAAGATTGAGGAAGAATATGGTATATCACAAATCTAAATATACACATAAAAAGGGTGGCCACCCAACATGTAAACAGTTGCTGATTCCCTGTGGAGATCTCAGGGACTGTTCGGCACTTCCATAATCATAGGGACAGAGAGTCCAATCATGTGATGGGGGTGGTGTATGTATCACCCGGTAGGTATGGGACACGGACAAAATCTTGCTGGATCTACAGTTGGCGGGGGCAATGAAGTATTAATGGGACTTCAGTCTCAGCCTGTGGTGCACGGAGGGAGCAGGCCAATCCGGAACAGGGGAGGTATTACCACAGCAAAGATAGGGATACAGGATATACCTGTCCTGAAGTGTGTGTACACAGTGGATGGTGTGTCTCCTCTTGTCCCTTGCAGTGGGATGCTCACCCTGGCCGGTGCTCAGACCTCCGGAAGTGCAGCCGGGAAGCTCTCTCACTCCAATGCTCTGTATCAGGCAGTGAGATGCCGCCGCTCCTGCGGTGCTGCTTGCTTCTGGTGTCCCACGTGGGTGTGCCGTGCTGGCCGTGCTGGTCCTCTAGAAGGTAGGTAAGCTTCCTACTGTGCCTGTCAGGTGCTGGCATCGACCAGTTGACTAGTTTTGCGTGCCCTGTGAGTAGATGACTGATCAGAGGTACTGGACTTCTTCATCCCACATTTGAGTCAATCAGAGAGGTAAGGTGAGCGATATGATCCCCACACACAGACACTGTATGTTACATATCCTTGATGGACTGACCCAGGATTATGGATGGATCACCGCTATTAAACCCTTTTTCCTCTTATTAGGTGGGCCCCATCCCTGATCAGTATCACTACACACACTTCAGGACAGGTATATCCTGTATCCCTATCTTTGCTGTGGTAATACCTCCCCTGTTCCGGATTGGCCTGCTCCCTCCGTGCACCACAGGCTGAGACTGAAGTCCCATTAATACTTCATTGCCCCCGCCAACTGTAGATCCAGCAAGATTTTGTCCGTGTCCCATACCTACCGGGTGATACATACACCACCCCCATCACATGATTGGACTCTCTGTCCCTATGATTATGGAAGTGCCGAACAGTCCCTGAGATCTCCACAGGGAATCAGCAACTGTTTACATGTTGGGTGGCCACCCTTTTTATGTGTATATTTAGATTTGTGATATACCATATTCTTCCTCAATCTTAGATTGGTTGCAATTATGTGCATTCTATATCACCCGAACATGGACAGTCCTTGCTTACCTTAAGCAGGTCCGTTTGCCCTCTGCCGGTCATTACCATACTCACCATTGAGCTTTTCCAAGGTATACACCATTTTTACTTAATTTGAATACAGAGCAGTAGACACCTCTACACACAGGGTTGAGCGAATTGGTGACTCAAATGACTTTATCATACGTCACCCGCTCCCCATAGTAAGCTCCTAAAACAGAACCCCAGTAGGTGCCACAGGTGCCAGGCAAGGTTGATGCATTTGCATTTCATGCACAACCGACACCGACCAGAGGGGTCGGCCATCAGCTACCGAGTTTCAATCTGTAACTAGGTAGTTTTTTATTTTTTGTATCTATCCTATTGATTTCCATATTTTTTGTATGTACTGCACCCAAATTTAATAAAGGTTATATTTTGTTTTTGCACAAACCAATCCCTGTGAGCTCTTCTTTAGCAACCTTCCAGAGAGGGTACCTTCCCTCTCTCTATCTTTGTGTTTTTGTATCCAAAGGTTTACCCTGCACCTCAACCAAGTTCAACAACCATTAAACCCAAAAAAGATACTCACTGCTAGTGATGTCGCGAACATAAAATTTAATGTTCGCGAACGGCGAACGCGAACTTACGCAAATGTTCGCGAACCGGCGAACATTGCGAACCGCCATAGACTTCAATAGGCAGGCAAATTTTAAAACCCACAGGGACTCTTTCTGGCCACAATATTGATGGAAAAGTTGTTTCAAGGGGACTAACGCCTGGACTGTGGCATGCCGGAGGGGGATCCATGGCAAAACTCCCATGGAAAATGACGTCGTCGACGCAGAGTCGGGTTTTAATTCATAAAGGGCAAAAATCACCTAACATTCCTAAGTTGTTTGGAATAACGTGCTTTAAAACATCCAGTGTGTGTATACGATCAGGTATGATGTTGTATCCATCAGGTAGTGTAAGGGTTACGCCCGCTTCACAGTGACAGACCAAACTCTGACAGACCAAACTCCCCGTTTAACGCACCGCAAACATCCGCAAACAGACCAGAACCGACCAAAGTGGGACAGGAACTGGGCTTTAAGGGTTAGGGTTAGGTTTAGTGTTAGGGGATAGGGCTAGGGTTATGGTGAGATACTTAGGGTTAGAGTTAGTAACCCTACCCCTACGCCTCTAACCCTAACCCTCTAACCCTAAGCACTAAAAATAACCCTAACCCTAGCCCTAACCCTAACCCTAATTCTATTTTTTTCTGGTTCTGGACATGCTACAGAGCTGAAACTTCACAGGTACACTTTTTAGACCCCCCCAGACAATAAATCCAAAGAATTTATTTATTTATTTATTTTTTAATTTTTCCAATAATTGGCTCTCTATCAAAAATGACAATTTTTTAAAACTTTTTTTGTGTGATTTAGTGTCTGGGGGGGGGGGGGTCTAAAAAGTGTACCTGTGAAGTTTCAGCTCTGTAGCATGTCCAGAACCTGAAAAAAAATATCATTTTTAAGTAGAGCAGGGATGGTGGGAACCCTCCTTTTACACCTATATGATCTTTTTTTTCTGGTTCTGGGCATGCTACAGAGCTGAAACTTCACAGGTACACTTTTTAGACCCCCCCCCCCCGACACTAATCCCAAAAAAGTCATGCCTCCCTCCAAAAATGCCTGATAAATATATAGAAAAAAAATAAATAAACGCAGACTGAAATACCAGCCCTAAAAAGGGCTTTTTGGGGTGCTGTCAGGATGCTGTCCTTACAGCAGGAGTGGACACAGAACACTGGCCTAGCTAATGATTTCCCTATCAATTCAGCAGCAACAACAGCCCTCTCCCTGCTCTAACTAACTCTACAGCTTCAGAATGAATCTAAGATGGATGCTGCCCTTGCTTTTTTATAGGAGGTGGGAGGGTCTGGGAGGGAGGGTATGCTCATTGGCTGGAATGTGTCTGCTGACTGTGAGGTACAGGGTCAAAGTTTGCTCAATGATGATGTATAGGAGGCGGACCGAACATCGCATATGTTCGCCCGCCGAGGCGAACGCGAACATGCAAAGTTCGCCGGGAACTGTTCGCCGGCGAACAGTTCGGGACATCTCTACTCACTGCCTGGTCATTGTGTTGTGAGACTGTGGTAGCTGCCTTGTACCTGGCTGCTTTGCACTCAATTGGGTATAGATTTCGAGGCCCGTTAGGGTTCTATGCTACTTAAGGAATAATTGAGCTGTTCTGTATCCACTGATGTATGATAAAGAGAACTGGATTTATGATTTGCCTATAAAATCCATTTCTTGGAGTATCCTCCCCTCTTTGTTGGGATGCATGGCTTGCTAACAAACTGAGGTATTTCCTGTATGGGAGGAGTTATATAGGAGAGGACTTCCTGTCATTTTGCCAGTGTCCAGTCATCTGTAGTTAGTGCGTAACCCAGTGAGTGAAGGAGATTTCCCTTTACTTCTAGTCACATAGCCAAAACAGAAATTGATAGGAAATCCCTCCAAAGTAAAGGAAATGCCTGGCATTCACCAGAACTTATATCACCATTGGGAGTTTTCTCCTCTATTGCTACTTTGGTGACAACACAAAATTTGGGATTATTTTATTCACTTTGACTTTTAATGATAATGATGAGATAATTATTATTATATAATTGGCATCATTTATTATTAATATTGTAAACATGACAAATAGAGAGGGTGAATTTCCCCAATGGGGTCACAGCTACAGATAAAACTTTGACAGGTGATCTAATCTCTCCCAAGCAAAAAAGGGCAGACATTGCCCAACTGCTGGAAGCCATGTTAGAAATAGTTTTCATGGGTTGTGAATATCAGGCCAAAATTCCACGGCCTTTAAAACATTTGCAATGCAATAATCCTCACTGACAACACAGACTCCTTGGCGGCAGTGCATCTCCTTGAAAAATACTCGATAAATGGAATCACAAATTCCTATATTACTAGACTTATCTCCAATCCTTTATACTTGTCTAGTTTATTTTTTACAGATCCTTTTTAATCACAGTGGAATTCTGGCAGTATTTTCCTAGCAAATAAATGCCCTGGGTTTTTTTTTTTCCTTTGAAAAAGACTAAATGGATTGCTGCCCAGAAGCCTTTGCTCTCTCTAACGGGGAACGCATGCATTCATATTAGTTTGGCGGCTCTATCATGGAGGATTCTACTCGCTTGTCAGTGTGGCGTCTAGGATGTACCAAAAGGTCATTTTTACATGCACGCAAATTTGAAGTTTTAGGAAAGATGTAATTTATATACTAATAATTATAGGCTGCATCATAAAAATAAATAGCCCTGTAAAATAAAAGTTATTCTCTCTGAAAAGCTGTGGGTCTTAAAGTGTGGGTCAGTAATTCAATTTTGTGATTTCTCAAGATTTTAGATATAGAAGTAGAAGAGTAGAATCAGCATTAGACAAAGAAGACCCATTGTACCTTTTATATGATATTTAAAATAAAAACATTTCTAATTCAAAAAGGTTTCTGCTGCAAAAGGATGCAAAACCTATTGTTCAAATTTGGCTTTACACAAGTGAGTCTGTATGAAGAACAAAGCAAAAAAAAAAAAAAAAAAAACAATGGCCAGCACATCACCAAAATGGCGTGCTGGCCATTTTTTTCTTAGTGGCTTTAATTTCTTTTTGGATTTACAATATATCACCAATGGCCATGTATCCTCTTTAAAGGCATGAAAGGTGAAGATGTGAGATGGATTTGTGTTTTATGTATAGAGAATATCTTGGAGCTGACTTGATCATTTCCACAGGCAGTATAACCCCGCAGGACATTAGAAAAAAAATAATAATAATAACAATCTATTGTAATCCAGCAGTTAGGCACACAAAGGATGAGAGTCCACACTTCACTGACTGTCTGAAAACTTTGGTGGGGATGGGAACTAGGACCAAAGATGGAAGGCATGTAGCAAGTAAATACACAAACCTCCCAGCAGTGCTATTACTAGGCTGCAGCTAGAGGGAGCTCTATTGATTTGTAGTGTGACTTCAGTAGACTGGAAACCAACAAGTTCACATTAAACTTGGACAGCAAGTGAACAACAGTGTTTTGTGTCTCCTCTTTGATACAGATTCTGCAGGCTGCATCTTTGTCATACCTTGCATTCAGATCACCGATAATCCTGTAAGAGATATACCTAACCAAGGCCATTGATGATAACCATTGGGAAATCATGCAGCTGCCTGGGTTCAAATTCGGCTAAAGCTTTTTTTGTTCAAAAGTACTCAATGGACAGACACATAAACAAACATAGGGTTAAAAACAACCTGCTGTCCACACTCCACCCATCTGGCTAGATACACTGCTGAAAAAAATTAAAGGAACGATTTTTATTCAGAGTATAGCATCAAGTCAATTAAACTCCTGGGATATTGATCTGGTCAGGGCCAAAGAAGGTCCTTAACCCATCAGCAGGACCGGTATCTGCTCCTTTGTGCAAGGAGGAACAGGATGACAGGATGAGCACTGCCAGAGCCCTACAAAATGACCTCCAGCAGGCCACTGGTGTGATTATCCCTTACCAAACAATCAGAAACCGACTTCATGAGGGTGGCCTGAGAGCCCAACATCCTCTAGTGGACCCTGTGCTCACTGCCCGGCACCGTGGAGCTAGATTGGCATTTGCCATTAAACACCAGAATTAGCAGGTCCGCCACTGGCACCCTGTGCTTTTCCCAGATGAGAGCAGGTTCACCCTGAGCACATGTGACAGATGTGAAAGGGAGAAGCCGCGGAGAACTTTATGCTAGACGTAACATTGTTCAGCATGACCGGTTTGGTGGTGGGTCAGTGATGGTCTGGGGAGGCATATCTATGGAGGAACGCATAGACATCTACAGGCTAGACAATGGCACCCTGACTGCCATTAGGTATTGGGATGAAATATTTGGACCCATTGTCAGACCCTAGCCTGGTGCAGTGGGTTCTGGGTTCCTCCTGGTGCACGACAATGCCCGGCCTCATGTGGAGAGAGTATGCAGCTAGTTCCTGGAAGATGAAGGAATTGGATGGTTCTGCTAATTGCTACAAACTCAGCACTTTGCCTCAGAACTGCTTCAGTTTTGCTATGGTAAATATGCTGCATAGTGTTTAGGCATGCATGTCATAAGCAACACTTAAAAGACATGTTCAATCCTTGTAAGATGGTAAAAAATGAAAAAATGCGGCACTGATAGGTGGCAATGATAGGCACCGATAGGCGGCAATGATGGGCACTGACAAGCAGAAGTGATATGCAGCAATAATGGGCACTGATAGGCAGCAATGATGAGAACTGATAGGCGGCACTGATATGCAGCAATGATGGGCATTGATAGGCGGTAATAATGGGCACTGATAGGCAGCAATGACTTGCACTGATAGGCGGCAATGATGAGCACTGATAGGCAGCACTGATATGCGGCACTGATAGGTGACAATGATGGGCACTGATAGGCGGCACTGATATGTGGCAGGGATGGACACTGATAGGTGGCAATGATGCACACTTATAGGCAGCACTGATTGGCAATTGGCAATAATAGGCACTGATAGGCGGCAGTGATGGGCACTGATAGGCAGCATTGATGGGCACTGACAGGCAGCAATGATGGGCACCGATACTGTAGGTGACAGTGATGGGCACTGATGAGGCTGCACTGATTGGCACTGATTGGCGGCAATGATGGGCACCGACAAGCAGCAATGATGGGCACTGATAGTTGACAATGATGGGCACTTATGAGGCTTTACTGATTGGCGGCAATGATGGCCACTGATAGGTTGCACTGACAGGCATTACTGATAAGGAAGGGGGGCACCGATATAGGGGGACTGTGAGCAAATGGGGGTCTCAAAGGGGGGTGCTGCTGATCTAATAGTTAATCACCAACCATTAGATCAGCAGTCAGTACCCCCTCTTAGAGACCCCCATCAGCTCACAGTCCCCTTATATCAGTGCCCCCCTTCACCCCCTTCCTTAGAGACTTCCAGAAGACAGAGAGACCACCCCCCCCCCCCCCCCCCACCCATATCAGCGCCCCCTGCCCTCTTTAACACATCCATTAAGATTGCCTTGTGAGAGAGATACCAGGCAGGGAAGGCAGAGAGGCACAGCTGACATGAATCTCATTGAGTGGAGCGCAGTGCCGAAACTTGGTCCAGCACTAGCTCCACCCCCAGGACTTTTTTACTGGATAGATGGATGGATGGGACTGGAAGTATGTTGTGAGCGGGTCACAGGTGGACAAAGACCCGCGCACAAGTGTCTAAACCTGGACTGTCTGGGGCAATAATGGACAGGTGGCAACCCTATCTGGGGACAAAACTGGGGACAGACTTGGTCTAGGGACAGTGTCCTCAGTCCGGGGACTGTCCACGGAAACTAGGGACATCTGGCCACCCTATTAATGAGTGTAAATGGACTCAAAATGTTGTGGTCTAGAGGAGGTGACCCAGAGGGATGAGGATATAATATTCACAAATATCCAAGGATAGTTCATATTAATGAGCCCCGGTCATCTCCATCTCACAGATAGATCAAGGACACTTCAAGGCATGCAATGAATTCCAATAGTATAGATGCAAAGTGGATATAACAGCAGTTAATCAATAGCATAAATCCAGTTGCAATCAACAGAAGCAATATCCAGGGCAATTTGGTTCAAAAATCAATGATTCTCCACAAGGTCTCTGCTGAGTAATTAAAAGTACCATGCTTCCAATCACAGCCAGCAAATGCCAATTCAGGACTCACCGGCTCAGAGGCTATTATCCCTGTTCATACAGAAGGTATTGTACAAAGAGTTTCCTCATAAGTCAATGATACTTATCATGCCATGCAAAATCCATCCAGTTCCATATTTATCAGCCAGTGGGTGGAGGTGGCAGCTCGGTATAGTGGCCCTCCCATATCCTTATTATGTAAAAATAAAAGGACCTGGGCAGAAAATGGTCTGGCTAAATGACTTTTACATCCAATCAGAGGCAACCACTGTTCAGGCATTCTGACACCCCAGATGCAGGCTGTCAGAATACAATAGCTGGAAGATTCTTTCATTCATTTTGTTAAAGTAATATTTAAGGCTCAGGTTTTATTTTCTAAAAATAATAAATATGTTATACTTACATGCTCTGTGCCTCAGTTTAGCATAGAGCAGCCCCAATCTTCCTCTTTTCAGGTTCTCTACTGATGTTCCTGCCACCCCGCTGAGTGGCCCCCATAGCAAGCCACTTGCTATGGGTCACTCGTGTGTGCTCGCTCCCGAGCTCCACATTATATCATAGAGCGGGGCTTAGCTCCTCCCCTCCCTCCTACGTGGCTTTGATTAACAGTAGCAGCCAATGGCTCCCACTGCTGTGTCTGAGCCAATGAGGAGGGAGATAGCCTGGAGAGCTGCTTTTCCCTTGCACATTGCAGGATTTAGATCAGGCTCAGGTAAGTTGGGGGGGGGGGGGCTGGGGGCTGGGAGGAAGCAGCACACAGAAGGTTTTTTACCTTCATGCATTTACAACCACTTTAAGAGTGGATGGGGGAGTCAATAGATTTCTCATAGGAATGGCCAGCTTAAAGTGGAAATAAACCCATTGATTTAACTGTTTGCCAAACTAGTTACATTCAAGGAATGCTTTGAATGATAACTGTCGCAGTTACTTGTGCTCTCAACTAAACTGTCAATCAAACACATGGCTGGTGTCATAACTAATCACATGTGCAGCACCATGGCAACTACAGATCAATACGAGTCTAAGCTTCCTTGGCTGTAAAGCATAGGAGGGTTTAGTTCCACTTTAAGGGTGTCAGGCCCTGAAAGTGACCTGGAATTAGGCAGAGCCAGGCATTTATTGCTTGCAATTATGCTTTTGTGGTATTGTTTGTAAGGGGGAAAAATCCCTTGACCAGAGTAGCAGTTTAAAAAGTATAAATACATTCGATGTGACATGGGATCCATGGATACGATACTTATCTGTAACATAATGAATTCCTGACTGACCCTTTCTTTCCTTTTTTTCCCCTCTTTTTCTTTTTTTCTTTCCTTTCCTTTGCTGTTCCCTCATTTTCTCCCCTTTTCTTTCCTTTTTCCTCTTTCTTATAATTTTTTTTGGTTTGTCTGATTTCTTCAATAATTGCAAAATATTCTGATGAAACATATAGTCCTACTGCTGATACTCATAGGAATGTACAGTGGAGTTCCGTTTCCTGGTTCCCCCCCACCCCCCTTTTTTTTTGCGCCCTCTCCCCCACCCCCTATATTTTTTCCTCTGTAACATAACCATTACTAGTACCACATAATTATATGGTTCGATGTGATATCATGTAGGCAATCCCTAGTGGAATAGAATTGTACTCTTTGTCCATATCGATAATACTTCATATTCTTATATACTGTCTTGTTACCCCTACTGATACTTCTACCGAGATTATTTAATATTGAGATCTCCCTGGGTAATATTAGGAGATCCTATGTCTATAAATATATTGGAAGAAAAAACATTTCTGTATTTATATTCAATTTTACATTTGTTTACACTAATGTTCAAAAAATTGGGCCTTATTTGACTTATTACTTCAACAAAACTATTAAAATATAAAAAGTATAAATAATGAGGAACCTATAGAGGAACTAAACCCTCCTATACTTTAAAGCGATTGTGATTTTATTTTTTATTTTTTTTATTATGCTGCACACCTTTATGGAGGACACATCATTTTAGCTGTGGTGTCTAAAGCCAGGACCCTGTTTGCCAGGCCTCAGTGCCCCCTGGTGTTTCCAGGTTGAGTGTAGCACCTTTTGGATGCTCCTCTTTACAATTGGCTCTTCTATCCAGTACAAAATTTGTTGTTTTTAAGGTTGGGTGGAAAGGCAGGCCTCAGTGCCCCCTTATGTTTGCCAGGCCTCAGTGCCCCCTGGTGTTTGCCAGGCCTCAGTGCCCCCTGGTGTTTTCCAGGTCTCAGTGCCCCCTGGTGTTTGCCAGGCCTCAGTGCCCCTTGGGGTTTCCAGGTTGAGTGTAGCACCTTTTGGATGCTCCACTTTACAATTGGCTCTTCTACCCAGCACAAAATTAATTGTCTCTAAGGTTGGGTGGAAAGGCAGAAAGTTCTGTTTTTAAACCAAACATGGAATGTTCTTTGATACACCAATGAACAACTACAAGGTTACCTTTTATACCCCATATAGTCTCTGAAACGCGTCGGATAGAGGATATCAGATTGTATCTTCATTGTTTCAGTTGGTGTATTTTCAGTTGTCCATATCATGTATATTTCATGTTTATTAAATAAAATATACAAATATCTGTTTTTATCAATGTATCTGTTATGTGTTTGAAGTGCCTATAATACCCCACAACTGGGGGATATGGCACACTCTGGAGTCTAATCCCCAATACCTCCATAGTAAAGTAATTGTAAACGACTACCTTGTAAAACAACCCATTCAGTTAAAAAAAAAAGAACTGAAAGGCAAAACATTTGTCTATAGATTTTAAAAAAACATTATACATACCTTTTTCCCCCTTTTTTTTATAAGTGATCACATTTCCTCTGTTATCAGCTGCATAAGAACCGGGGGAGGAGAAGCAGCAGTACACTGAGCTTCCCAGTAAATGGCTGTTCAGCAGGGGCATGTCAGGACAAGTCTGACCATTGGAGGAGAGCAGGCTGAGTTGCCAGCATAGCTTGGGGACTGACCACAGTGTGCTCTCCTGCTTAGTGTGGTCAGTTTATAAAAGGAAAGCGGAGGGACTGGTAGGAACACCAGGCATTTCACATAAAGGAAGCAATACAAAGAGAACAGGATTATTTCTCATACAAGTACATGCAGGCATATATCAGGAAATTGAAGTGTTGGAGTAACAAACACTTTAAGACTGCGCCTCCTTAGCCTATATTTAGATCTGAAGTCGCCATAGTGTTGCATGTGTGATCAGCAGCTATGGCTTTTTTTAGGTGACAGTCTTCAGCCATCTTGATTGGCATTGGATTGATGTTGAATGATGTCACGCATGAAGAGAAGTTCAGTCCTCCCGACACAGGAACTGTGCCTGAATGTAGACTGAGCTGCGCATGTGCATTCTACAGAAGACTATGAGCAGGCAAGTAGGGTTCTCTTACGTCTCGTCTCCAATAAAGAGCGATCCTGCCTGCTTGCAGTTGTTTTTTCATTTTAGACTTGATCAATGTTTGAAATGTTTTTAGAGGCATAGCCCCAAAACCTGTGACTATTTGACCACCAGGCTGCCTGCCGTAGAAGGTATCTCACTTCATGGTAGATTGGAGCCAACCCACCGCAAAGCAGGTAGGTTATAATACTCACTGTCCATCAACATGAATGTACAGAATAGGACAGAATGATATTCCCAAACTAGTTCCAAACCCATCTGCGGGGGTCACCATGTGGACCACTACTGAGGTGAAATAAGAAGTCCTGGTAGATGTAGATTAATTCCAGGCACTCTGAGGTCATGCTTGTACAGTTGCCAGTGGTTCTGCTTTTCGTTAAGAAGTTTCATTTCAGTAAAATGTTTTTGTACTAAATCTGATTGGCTAATGGAGATGTTTCTCTATTATTCAATAATATTGAAATAAAAATAGTTACAATGAACAAAGCTGGACATACTTTTTTAATCTGTGCAAGGTGATGTGACAGATTTATTATTCATTTATTTATTTACTGTAATTTAAAGCCTAAGTGCAGCCAAAATCACACACAGAAAAATCAGCACAATGGACATAACTTACAGCCAATAGGATGTCACTTCTTTTGTTAGAGAAAATCTTCCTCTGTCCCACCCCTCACCCCACACCATCATAGTCTTCCAGTGAAGAAGGGGATAATACAAGAATTGCATAAACCAATTAAGCCCACATTCACATCGGGGCAATTTGACATGCCAAATCACATGCCAAATTTCAGCCTATTACCGACAACGGCACCGTCGGTGTGACGCTGACTTTGCGGCACGGCGCTGATTTTCAAAAGTAGTTTCTGCACTACTTTTCACAACTTTGGGGGCGATTTTAATAGACATTTGTTAAATTGCATGTCAAATCGTAGCCTATTACCGGCAACGGCACCATCTGAATCGGGGTGACGCCAACTTTGCCGTGCCACACTGATTTCCAAAAGTAGTTTCTGCACTACTTTTGGCGACTTCGGGGATGATATAAATAGACATCTGTTAAATCGCATGTCAAATAGCAGCCTATTACCGGCAACGGCACAGTCTGAATCGGTGTGACGTCAACTCTGCCGTACCGCATTGATTTCCAAAAGTAGTTTCTGCACTAATTTTGGCGACTTCGGGGGGCGATTTTTAATAGACATCTGCGCATGAACCCACTCAGATGTCTCTCGAATCGCCCCTGCACTTACAATGAAATGCGAGTTTGAAATCGTGCGAGTTTAGCCAAACTCCCACAATTTCAAACCCGCCTCCAATGTAAATGTACCCTTAAAGGAATAGTAGTGGTAAAAAAAAAAATAAAATAAAAAGAAAAACACTCGTGGGTTTAACTAATCTTTTTTTTGTTTAACCCACTGAGACCGCCCACAGGGTATTTACGTCGCTACTTTCACTTATTTAAATACCGGTGTTATGGCTGCAGATAGCTACCATTACCCTGGTATTTCTCTACATGGCCAACGCACCTTTTTACCATAAAAGTGGTCCAAGCGGCGGATTCGCCATAGGCTCACTTTTATGGGTGGCGGGACAGGGGAAAACCAGGGCCACCGGAACCGTCGGTAGCAGGGAAAACGATCCAGTTCTCTCAGGTGCTGTACAGGAAGTCGAGTGAGGGCAAGATGGCCCCCGCTTGATTCTATGGCCTTGGAGGACAACTCCATACATCTCTTCTGTCCAATGGCCTTAAAGGGCTTTTTTTTTTTTTTTTTGAGTTAAAATTATTATTTTTTTTAATTGCTTTTTAGTGTAGATGTGAGATCTGAGGTCTTTTTTGACCCTAGATCTCACATTACAGAGGACCTGTCCTGCTTATTTCTATTACAACGGACATTTACATTAATTGTAAAAGGTATAAGAATGATCAAAAAAAATTTTTTTAAAAGGGACAGTGTAAAAAAAAAAAGTTAAATAAATAAGGAAAAAAAAATTAAAATCGCCCTGTCCCTCTGAGCTTGCGCACAGAAGCGAATGCATACGTAAACTGTGTTCAAACCACACATGAGAGGTATCTCCCCGATCGTTAGGGCGAGAACAATAATTCTAGAACTAGACCTTCTCTTTAACTCTAAACTGATAACCTGTAGAAATTTTTAAAGTGTCACCTATGGAGATTTTAGGTACTAATGTGTGGGCAGTTTTGAAGCATGACATGTTCGGTATCCATTTACTCGGCAAAACATTATCTTTCACATTACAGAAAAAAAACTGGGCTAACTTTACTGTTTTCCTATTTTTTTAATTTGAAAAAGTGTATTTTTTCCCAACAAATTGCGTTTGTAAGACTGCTGCGCAAATACGATGTGACATAAAGTATTGACACAATCTCCATTTTATTCTCTGGGGTCTCTGCTAAAAAGAAAATATATCAAGTTTGGGGGTTCTAAGTAATTTTCTAGCAAAAAATACTGATTTTAACTTTTAAACAAGTGTCAGAAATAGGCCTGGTCCTTAATTGGTTAACCCTTTCGCTGCCAGGTCCTTACATCATACAGACCTGACAGCGGGGGCTTTCTGGGCTCTGCTTACCCATCTGTGGGCCTGGGAGCTCCATGGTGGGTGCCTGCAGGTGGAGGGGAAGGAGAAGAGCGGACTAATATCTGCTCTCCCCCCCCCATTTTGTTGTGAACGGGAAAGCGACATCCGTCACTTCCGGGTCACGCTCTCCGTGTCCCTGCCTAGTTTAGCCAGGAAAAAATGTTTTGAAATGCAATCTGCATTGCAATACATTCAGTGGAGCCCAAAGACTCTACTGAGAACCTATCACCTAAAAAACATCACATGGGAGACTTTTCTTTTTCCCCTCTACATGATGAAAAAAAAAAAAGTTAAGTAAAGTAAAGAAAAAAATTTTTTTTTTTTTCAAAAAAATAAAGCTACACCCAAGCACATAAAACCCCCCCCCCCCTCCCCATATCGCCATGCACGCCAGAGGGAGAGCAATAATTATAACCCAAGACCTCCTCCGTAACACTAAACTGATACCTTTAGGGGTTTTTGAAGTGTCGCCCATAGAAAATATAGGGTAGTGATTAGGGTTGAGCGGACACCTAGATGTCCGTGTTCGACGGGTTCGGCCGAACTTTAAAAAAAAGTCCGGGTCCGTGTCCCGGACTTTTACCAAACTTTTCCCGGACACCGAACCCCATTGAAGTCAATGGGGACCCGAACTTTAAGGCACTAAAATGGCTCTAAAACACCAATGGAAAGGGCTAGAGTGCTGCAAATGGCAGCAAAACGTAGTTAAGAGCATGGCAAGTGCTCTGCAAACAAATGTGGATAGGGAAATAACTTAAAACAACAAAAAAAAAAACAGAAAAATAAAACAATGTTCTTCATCTCTGAAGGACGAGGCCCATATGGAGTAGGAGGGAGGTTGAGGTGGTGGTGGATGTGGCGGTGTCATAGGCGTGCGCACAGGGTGTGCCTGGTGTACCTGGGCACACCCTAATCACCTAGGGCACATAGCATTATCGCTCTGTTTGCCAGTGAGGAGATGGGAAAGATCTCCCTCGCACCTGCTCTGCTCTATTTCTCTTTGCCAGCAGGGAGAGTAATGTATCGGGGCCATGTACATGTAGGCAAACTCATGCATGTGTATTTCAACTTTGGGGTGCACACCCTAATGCAATAGGCTGCGCACACCTATGGGCGGTGTAGGTGGAAGCGGCGGTGGAGGAGGACCAGGGCCGGATTAAGAGCATCATGGTCTTGGTGCTGAGGATTTTGAAGGGCCTTAAGGGCCGTGCCTTGGCATGCACCCAGAGGAGGAAGGGTGCAGCCATGCATGCCTAATTCAACATGGGATGCTGTCTCTGAAGCCCATAAACACATCCATGCATCGGCAACTGTCCCTCCTTGTCCAGCCTTCGCGCTGTGTGGGGAGGTTCTGAGGGTGCTGCCTGGGGAAGCGAGCATAGAAGCCAGGCTTCTGTGTTTACAAGTGACAGAAGAGCGGTAACAGTGAATATGGCCAACCCGGGGCCTATATAAAAGGTAGGGGCCTGCATGGAGCTGCAGCTCCAATAGCCCCTACGTTAATCTGGCCCTGAGGAGGAGGACGAGGTAGCCAACACTGCTTCTTTTCACAAATTTTAAATGAGGGTACACCCCAAAAGAGTGAGAAAGAGCAAAAATGGAACAATGGCTGGGTAAGGTCGGTATACATCGCTATTCTGCACAAGGTACGGAAAAGTCCCGTGGGATCCATGCCTGGTTCATTTTAATGAACGTGAGCTTGTCCACATTGTCTCTGGACAGGCGGCTGCGCTTGTCTGTTATAACACCCCCAGCCGTGCTAAATACCCGTTCAGATAATACACTGGCTGCAGGGCACGCCAGCACCTCCAAGGCGTAAAGGGCAAGCTCAGGCCATGTGCCCAATTTGGAGACCCAGAAGTTGAAGGGGGCAGACCCGTCATTCACTACATGTAGGCGTGTGCACACATACTGCTCCACCATGTTGGTAAAATGCTGCCTCCTGCTAAGACGTTCCATCTGAGCTGCTGGTGCTGCTGTTTGTTGTGGCGTGCTGACAAAGCTTTTCCACATTTCGGCCATGCTAACCCTGCCTTCTGAGGTGCTGGCGGTGCCCTGGTTGAGTTGGCGACCTCCTCCTCCTCCTCCTCTGCCTTGTGCTTCCACTGTGGCCCCGCTGTCAGATGGGAATGCCAGCAGCATCGCGTCTACCAGCGTGCGCTTGTACTCGCGCATCTTGCGATCGCGCTCCAGTGAGTGAATTAAGGACGGTACGTTGTCCTTGTAACGGGGATCCAGTAGCGTGGCCACCCAGTAATCAGCACAAGTTAGAATGTGGGCAACTCGGCGGTCGTTGTGGAGACACTGCAGCATGTAATCGCTCATGTGTGCCAGGCTGCCCAGAGGCGACGAAAGGCTGTCCTCTGTGGGAGGTGTATCGTCCGTGTCCTCTGTATCCCCCCAGCCACGCACCAGTGATGGCCATGAGCTGGCCTGGGTGCCACCCTGCTGTGAACATGGTTCCATCTCCTCCTCCATCTCCTCCTCCAGCTCCTCCTCCTCCTCATCCTCCAGAACTGTGCCCCTGCTGGACAATTGTGTCCCTGGCGTTTGTGTGTGCAGGAACCCACCCTCGGAGCCCCTTGCGAATGACTGCCCTGAAAGCCTTTGAAATGTTACCTCTTCATCCTCCTCCTCCTCCTCCTCATCCTGTGCCACATCCTCTTCCATCATCGCCCGAATTGTTTTTTCAAGGAGGCATAGAAGTGGGATAGTTAAGCTGAGAACGGCGTCATTGCCACTGGCCATGTTGGTGGAGTACTCAAAACAGCGCAACAAGGCACACAGGTCTCGCATGGAGGCCCAGTTATGGTGGTGAAGTGGTGCTGTTCCGCAGAGCGACTCACGCGTGCGTGCTGCAGCTGAAACTCCACTATGGCCTGCTGCTGCTCGCACAGTCTTTCCAGCATGTGCAAGGTGGAGTTCCACCTTGTGGGCACGTCACATATGAGGCGGTGAGCGGGAAGGCCGAAGTTACGCTGCAGCGCTGCCAGGCGAGCAGCAGCAGGGTGAGAACGCCGAAAGTGCGCACAAACGGCCCGCACTTTCTGCAGCAGCTCTGACATATCGGGGTAGTTTTTAAGGAACCTCTGCACCACCAAATTCAGCACATGCGCCAGGCAAGGGATGTGCGTCAAACCGGCTAGGCCCAGAGCTGCTATGAGATTTCTCTCGTTATCGCACACCACCAGGCCGGGCTTGAGGCTCGCTGGCAGCAACCACTCATTTGTTTGCTGTTCCATGCTCCTCCACAACTCCTGCGCGGTGTGTGGTTTGTCCCCCAAACAGGCAAGTTGTAAAACTGCCTGCTGTCGTTTACCCCTGGCCGTGCTGAAGTTGGTGGTGAAGGTGTTACGCTGTCCGGATGAGGAGGCGGTAGAGGATGAGGAAGCGGAGTAGGAGGAGTTAGGAACAGGAGGCAAACTGAAGCGCCCTGCAATCCTTGGTGGTGGAAGGACATGCGCCAAATTGCTATCCGCCTCAGGCCCATCCGCCACTGCATTTACCCAGTGTGCCGTTAGGGAGATATAACGCCCCTGACCGTGCTTACTGGTCCACGTATCGGTAGTTAGGTGGACCTTGGCACAGATGGCGTTGCGCAGTGCACACCTGATTTTTTCCCCCACTTGGTTGTGTAGGGAAGGGATGGCTTGCCTGGAAAAGTAGTGGCGGCTGGGCACGACGTACTGTGGGACAGCCACCGACATAAGGTTTTTAAAACTGTGCGTCTCCACCAGACGGAATGACAGCATTTCAAAGGCCAATAATTTTGAAATGCTGGCATTCAGGGCCAGGGATCGCGGGTGGGTAGGGGGGTACTTCCTCTTCCTCTCAAGTGTTTGGGAGATGGAAATCTGAACGCTTCCACGGGACATTGTGGAGATGGTTGTTGGTGACCCAGGTGGTGGTGTTGCTGACAGATCGTCTGTTTGCGGGGTGGCAGGTGCCGGTATCACTACAGATGTGGCTGGAGCGGCCGAGACTGCAGCAGAAGAGGAAGCAGGATGAGCCAGAGACGTTTCTTGGTTTTGAAGGTGTGTACTCCACTGCAGCTCGTGCTTTGCACTTAGATGCCTGATCATGCAGGTTGTGCTCAGGTTGAGAAGGTTTATGCCTCGCTTCAAGCTCTGATTGCACAGGGTGCAAACCACTCGTGTCCTGTCATCAGTACATTTTCTAAAGAACTTCCACGCTAGAGAACTCCTTTGAGCTGACTTTGGTGCGCTCGTTCCCTTGCTGCGTTGGGCAGTAGCGGGCGTAGTGTCTAGGGCACGGCCGCTCCGCTTCTGCACCCTGCTCCCTCTTCTGCTGTGCTGGTGGCTCTGTGCGACCACCGCCTCTTCCTCCAAACTACTCAGGTCACCTGCATGACGTTCATTCCATGTGGGGTCGAGGACCTCATCGTCCTCCACATCATCTTCCACCCAGTCTTCACCCCTGCCCTCCTTGTCGGTCTCCACAATGCTGAACGCCGCAGCAGTTGGCACCTGCGTTTCGTCATCATCGGAGACGTGCTGCGATGATCCTTGCATGTACTCATCTTGAGAAATAAGTGGTTGGGCATCGCTGCACTCAATCTCTTCCACTTCTGGGGCAGGGCTAGGTGGATGGCCCTGGGAAACCCTGCTGACAGAGTCATCAAAAAGAAGAAGAGACTGCTGTATGGCTTGGGGCTCAGACTGCTTGCCTGATTTGCAAGGGGGTGAGGTGAAAGACGGTTGGACATCGGCTGCAGGTGCCAACTGTGACCTTTCTGCAGTAGACTGGGTGGGAGACAATGTGAAGGAACTGGAGGCACTGTCAGCAGCAAACCAATCTACTATCGCCTCCACTTGTTCTGGCCTCATCACTTCTAGGGGCGTATGATGCCCTACCAAATACTGATGCAGGTTCTGTCGCCTACTCACACTTGAGGAAGGTGTTTCACTTGTGCGTGTAGCTGGCACAGATCGACCACGTCCTCTCCTTGCAACAGGAGCTCTAGCAGCAGCACCACCACGACCCAGGCCACGGCCCCTATTTGACGCTCTCCTCATATTTCTGAAATTTAAGATCTTGCCCTAGAAAGGTCTTTATTGAATAGCGGAACAAAAGAACAACAGTATCGCACGGGTGTATCTCACAGTCAAATATGCAAACTATGCCGCAATTTAATGTTTTTTACACCAAAAGGGTGTGTATTGAATAGCGGAATAGGATAAAAAACTGTGTATCTCACACGTACAAACACAGACTAGGCCCGATTAAATTTTTTCCTACCCTAAAGGGAGGATGAGGAAGAGGAGTATGGAACAGGCAGCACCCTCAAATCTTCAGAAGTATGAGATGAACCCCAAAAACTTGGAAAGGTGGATCTCACACGTACCGACACAGACTATTCCGCAATTTAATTGAGCCCCAAAGGTTTTTATTGAATAGCGGAATAGGAAATATGATCAAAAAAAAGTGTATGTTTTTCACACGTACAGAAGCACACTAGGCCCCAATTACTATTGTTTGTACACCTAAAAGGATGGATGAGGAGGAGGAGGAGGAGTATGGAACAGGCAGCACCCTCAAAGCTTCAGAAGTATGAGATGAACCCCAAAAACTTGGAAAGGTGGATCTCACACGTACCGACACAGACTATTCCGCAATTGAATTGAGCCCCAAAGGTTTTTATTGAATAGCGGAATAGGAAATATGATCAAAAAAAAGTGTATGTTTTTCACACGTACAGAAGCACACTAGGCCCCAATTACTATTGTTTGTACACCTAAAAGGATGGATGAGGAGGAGGAGGAGGAGGAGGAGGAGTATAGAACAGGCAGCACCCTCAAAGCTTCAGAAGTATGAGATGAACCCCAAAAACTTGGAAAGGTGGATCTCACACGTACCGACACAGACTATTCCGCAATTTAATTGAGCCCCAAAGGTTTTTATTGAATAGCGGAATAGGAAATATGATCAAAAAAAAGTGTATGTTTTTCACACGTACAGAAGCACACTAGGCCCCAATTACTATTGTTTGTACACCTAAAAGGATGGATGAGGAGGAGGAGGAGGAGTATAGAACAGGCAGCACCCTCAAAGCTTCAGAAGTATGAGATTGTGTTCACTGTACCCCACAAAGGTTTTGTTCACTGCACCCCACAAAGATTGTGTTCACTGTACCCCACAAAGATTGTGTTCACTGTACCCCACAAAGGTTTTGTTCATTGCACCCCACAAAGATTGTGTTCACTGTACCCCACAAAGATTGTGTTCACTGCACTCCAAAAGGATTGTCTTCACTGCACCCCACAAAGATTGTGTTCACTGTACCCCACAAAGGTTTTGTTCACTGCACCCCACAAAGATTGTGTTCACTGTACCCCACAAAGGTTTTGTTCACTGCACCCCACAAAGATTGTGTTCACTGTACCCCACAAAGATTGTGTTCACTGTACCCCACAAAGGTTTTGTTCACTGCACCCCACAAAGATTGTGTTCACTGTACCCCACAAAGATTGTGTTCACTGCACTCCAAAAGGATTGTCTTCACTGCACCCCACAAAGATTGTGTTCACTGTACCCCACAAAGGTTTTGTTCACTGCACCCCACAAAGATTGTGTTCACTGTACCCCACAAAGGTTTTGTTCACTGCACCCCACAAAGATTGTGTTCACTGTACCCCACAAAGATTGTGTTCACTGTACCCCACAAAGGTTTTGTTCACTGTACCCCCCAAAGATTTTGTTCACTGCACCCCACAAGGATTGTCTTCACTGCACCCCACAAGGATTGTCTTCACTGCACCCCACAAAGATTGTGTTCACTGTACCCCACAAAGATTTTGTTCACTGCAACCCACAAAGATTGTGTTCACTGTACCCCACAAAGATTTTGTTCACTGCACTCCAAAAGGATTGTCTTCACTGCACCCCACAAAGATTGTGTTCACTGTACCCCACAAAGGTTTTGTTCACTGCACCCCACAAAGATTGTGTTCACTGTACCCCACAAAGGTTTTGTTCACTGCACCCCACAAAGATTGTGTTCACTGTACCCCACAAAGATTGTGTTCACTGTACCCCACAAAGGTTTTGTTCACTGCACCCCACAAAGATTGTGTTCACTGTACCCCACAAAGGTTGTGTTCACTGCACCCCACAAAGGTTTTGTTCACTGCACCCCACAAAGATTGTGTTCACTGTACCCCACAAAGGTTTTGTTCACTGCACCCCACAAAGATTGTGTTCACTGTACCCCACAAAGGTTGTGTTCACTGCACCCCACAAAGGTTTTGTTCACTGTACCCCACAAAGGTTTTGTTCACTGCACCCCACAAAGATTGTGTTCACTGTACCCCACAAAGGTTTTGTTCACTGCACCCCACAAAGATTGTGTTCACTGTACCCCACAAAGATTGTGTTCACTGCACCCCAAAAAGGATTTTGTTCACTGCACCCCAAAAAGGATGTTGTTCACTGCACCCCAAAAATGATTTTGTTCACTCCACCCCAAAAAGATTGTGTTCACTGCACCCCACAAAGATTGTGTTCACTGCACCCCAAAAAGATTGTGTTCTCTGTACCCCCCAAAGATTGTGTTCACTGCACCCCACAAAGATTGTGTTCACTGTACCCCACAAAGATTGTGTTCACTGCACCCCAAAAAGATTGTGTTCACTGCACCCCAAAAAGGATGTTGTTCACTGCACCCCAAAAAGGATGTTGTTCACTCCACCCCAAAAAGATTGTGTTCACTGCACCCCACAAAGATTGTGTTCACTGCACCCCAAAAAGATTGTGTTCACTGCACCCCAAAAAGGATTTTGTTCACTGCACCCCAAAAAGGATTTTGTTCACTGCACCCCAAAAAGGATTTTGTTCACTCCACCCCAAAAAGATTGTGTTCACTGCACCCCACAAAGATTGTGTTCACTGCACCCCAAAAAGATTGTGTTCACTGCACCCCACAAAGATTGTGTTCACTGCACCCCAAAAAGGATGTTGTTCACTGCACCCCAAAAAGGATGTTGTTCACTCCACCCCACAAAGATTGTGTTCACTGCACCCCAAAAAGATTGTGTTCACTGCACCCCAAAAAGATTGTGTTCACTACACCCCAAAAAGGATTTTGTTCACTGCACCCCAAAAAGGATGTTGTTCACTGCACCCCAAAAAGGATTTTGTTCACTCCACCCCAAAAAGATTGTGTTCACTGCACCCCACAAAGATTGTGTTCACTGCACCCCAAAAAGATTGTGTTCACTGCACCCCAAAAAGGATGTTGTTCACTGCACTCCAAAAATGATTTTGTTCACTGCACCCCAAAAAGATTTTGTTCACTGCACCCCAAAAAGATTGTGTTCACTGCACCCCAAAAAGGATGTTGTTCACTGCACTCCAAAAATGATTTTGTTCACTGCACCCCAAAAAGATTGTGTTCACCACAGCCCAAAAAGATTGTGTTCACTGCAGCTCACACACAGAAAAATGGATGTGGATCACTGACACCTGCCTATCTCCTATCCCACACCACACAGCAATATCGATTGTAGTTTGTAGAACACAGTTTCCCTAAAATTCAGCAGACTCTGTCCCTAACAGGATTGAGAAGAGATCGTAGATCAGGATTGAGTGCAGAGTCACCCCACCCCCCACACAGCAATATCGATTGTAGTTTGTAGAAGACACTGACCCTATAATTCAGCAGACTCTATCCCTAAAATGCCTACAACTCGCCCTGCCTAAACACTCCGACCTGTCCCTCAATTCTATCCGGACACAAATGGTTTTTTCCTGCCTATCTTTCCCTAATCAGCAGCCAGCACGTTGATGTGTGCTCTGTCCCTGATCTAAGCAGCATAATGACGCCGCTGCGGCTGCCTCGAACTTATAAAGACTTGGTCACATGCTTCAGACGGCCAATCGCAGCTACTGAGACATTTGCAGGCATGGCTGGGATGGCTTAAGGCACACCAGTTAAACGATTGTTGATTGGCTGTTGAAAGCCCGCCATGAAAAGAGTGCCAAAGCATGCAAAACCCGGAAATAAAACGACCGAACACGGATTTTTACCCGAATATACAGTAAAGTGTCCGTGTTCGTGTTCGGGTAACAAAAATCCAATTATTCGGTACGAACACGAATAATACAGTCCGTGTTCGCTCAACACTAGTAGTGATGAAAATATAGGGTGTTCGCCATTTACATAGTAGTTAGTAGGTGAGGTTGAATAAAGACAATAGTCCATCCAGTTCAACCTGTGCAGGTGTGTGTGGCTGTAATCATCTCACATAGCCCTGAATGTTCTGATCCTTGAGATGTACGTCTAAGAGTCTTTTGAAAGCTACCATACTTCCCGCGGGAAACCACCTTTTGTGGTAGAGAATTCCACAATCTTGTAGCCCTAACAGTAAAGAACCCCCCACGTTGCCTGAGGTTAAAACGCTTCTCCTCTAATCGCATTGTATGCCCTCGAGTCCTCATGCAATCCCTTTGACTGAATAGCTTTTTTTCTATGCCGGATCACCATTGAGATATTTATAAATTGCTATCATGTCCCCTCTCAGGCGTCTCTTCTCCAGGGAGAATAAATCAAGCGATTACAGACACTCTTCATAATTAAGGTCCTCCAATCCCCTAATTAGTTTAGTTGCCCTTCTCTGGACTCTCTCCAGCTCCAACACATCCCTCCAGGGGACTGGGGACCAGAACTGGACAGAATACTCCAGATGTGGTTTCATGGTTTTCACATTTCACGGGCGCACACAAATTTAAGGTTGGACATGTTAGGTATCTATTTACTTGGTGCGGCCTCATATTTTATATTTTATCAATAAAGTGGGTAGTTTTTTGCATTTATTTGCCTTTAAATTCACTTTAGTGTATTTTTGACTGAAAGTTTGCATTACCCAGACCTTTGCGGTAATAACGCGTGACATAAAAAAAGGGAACTACCACTATTTTGTTCTCTAGTGTGTCTGCTTTCAGAAAATATATAATGTTTGGGGGTTTTGTGTAATCTTCAGGGGGGGTTTTGTGTAATCTTTTTTGCACACATTTAGAAAAATGATTTTCTAAACGTGTGCAAAAAAAAAAAAACGTAATACTGGCTCTGGCTGCGAAAAGTTAAAATCTCCTTTAAGGGGGCGTGGCAGGGGGTGTGTCCTACACTTACATACTTTTGCTAATAGATGTCCCTAAAAAAGTTGGGAGGTATGTCTATATGTCTATTGCTACCTCCAGGATTATGTAACAAATATTTCTAAAACAAGAATCTGCCTTCCATCCATGCTTTATATAAATCATGAAACATCAATCAGCATTAACTAAGTAACTAACTGTCTGAGACAAGGACTTTTTTGCAAAAAGGTAAATTCATTTTTATGTTCTGCAAATCACATTTTCTGTAAACAATACACTGTCTCACTTTATAATTCAATAAAACAAATGGTTGTTGGACTTCTGCGGCAGACAAGAGTGGATTTTGGATTTATTCCAGCCTGCGGAGGAGCCCCTGAACCATTTGTGGGCACAAGAGAAGAAAGTATGAGCCATATTTGTTCAGACAGAACGCAGTCCCAGCAATACAAATTAATACAGCCGTTGCTTAATGACATCAGGGCAAGGTCGGACTTCTCCATCGCTGCTGTCATTGAAAACTAGACTTGTCTTTTCAACTATAAGGCTGCGGATATTTCACACAATATGGCTGAATGGATTGACTTAAAGCATTTGTTACCCCAACATTTTATATTTCTGATATGTGCCTGCTGTACCATGTACTTTTATAAGAAAGCATCCTGCCCTCTTTGAATTGCTTCCTTTTTGTGCAATCCATGGCATTTCTGACAGTCCCCTCTGCTTTCCTAATAAAAACTGACCACACTAAGCAGAAGAACTTAGCGTGGTCAGTTCTCTAGATATGCTGGGAACTTAGCCTGCTCTCCTCCAATGATCAGACTTGTCCTGACACCCCCCCCCCCGCCCCACACACAGCCTGTTACTGGCAAGATCAGTGTGCTGCTGGGAAGATCAGTGCAATGCTGTTTCTTCTCCCCCAATTCCTATGCAGCCAAGAACAGAGGAAATGTGATCACTTCTAAAAAAAAAAAAAAAAAAGGGAAAAAATGTATTTGTAATGTTTTTTTTTTTTTTTACAAAAATGTTTTAATTTTAATTTAAACTGTTTGAGGTTGATTTACAATGTGATCCTTAACCATCACTTAAAAGCCCAACTTTTCCCCTGCTCTCAATCTTCCCTTCTGCCCTAATCTCCCTCAAGCTCCTCCCCCACCACTTAAAATGTTTTCTTACTTTTTACTAGTTTTCTGATGTGTCTGGATCCTTCATTGGCAGGAAGAGGTGCTTTCTTTTGGACAGAGCTGAACTTTTGTAATTACTAATGAGTGGAGTATGGTGAGCCCAGGCCAGCATGATGATTCACCTCCACAGGCTGTGCTTATGACAGTCAGAGCTCACAGGAAGTAGGCTGGACATCACTTAACCTAGATGACTAGTGACATCTAGTGGTAGAGAATAGGTACTGCCAGGAACAGCTCTGAATTAAAGCTGAGTATTGAAGCCAGAGCTGCTTTTTTATTTTTGTATTTCCTGGGTTTCATTTAAAAAAAAATAAAATGTAAAGTTGGGTTTTGAAGTATAACTGACGGCAAAACTTTTTTTTAAATTTTGGCTAGAATGGGAAGACATTTTCAGGTTTTTATCGCTGTCTGCGTCCTGGTTAGGGAGATTCACTCCCTTATTTTTTCTGGTGATCATTGTCACTGAAAGTGAAAGCAAATCTAACAATTATTTTCTATTACATGGTCACTGGTAACACCAACAGCACATTTAAGCTGATTACGAAGTGTGAGATCTGAGACAATGAACAGTCCGGCATCTTTGGTTTGTTTAGTTTTTTTTATATGGGGATGGGAGAAGGGAATGAGTGGGATACTCCTGTGGCTCAACTAGGTACAAATTGGGACACTTGAGAAAAAAATGCCTTTCAGCGCTGACTTGACGCCGACTGGATGCCGACCAACGCTTGCTGGCGCTTGAAATCACTGACTTGCTGAACTGTGTTGAAAACTGACTTCTGACACTCTGGTTAGCTCAAAAGTCCTTGACTGCACTGAAGACTAACTTCTGACGCTCTGGTTAGCTCAAAAGTCGTTGACACTGCTCCCTCCAGTCCTTCCTGACTGAGGTAGCCTCTTGTAATGCTGCTGCAACTCTTAACACTGTACACACTGCACTGTACACTTCAGGGCCCAACCACTGGCACCCCCTTTTACTCTTCAGGGTCAACACTGACACCCCCTTTACTTTGCTCCTGAACCGGCTAGCTAGCTCCCAGATCCCTCTGACCTTCTCTGGACCTTCCCCTCTCACTAGGCAGACCCCCAGGGTCAGTTTGCAGTACTCAAGACTGGGAATGCTTTCCTGAATCTCGTCCCCTCTTAGCTCTGCTGGTCCTCGGCACACCGGATTCTCTCTGCAGCTCAGCCCTGTATCCCCTCAGGCAAGCCACCTGGGATACCTGATCCTTCATGTCAGGAGGAGAGACAGCTGTATCCTCCCTCCTGGGACTCTGCTTTCTGCCAAAGACGACCTGTCATGTGGTCCCCACAGACTTATACCCCCTCCCAGAATACTGTGCGGCAGAATCTGCCGTTCTAGGGTAGATACAAGCCTGAGTGTGCCATTGGCCCGGTTTCCTCCCCTGCCCAATGAGAGCCCTCATTGAGCACAGTGGGGAGACTTCCCAGTCTCAACAGCCACGCCTGGGAACCATGACAATCTAGCTGAAAATCATGGCCCCTCTGATAAGTAGACAAGGCCTATTACACTTTAACTAGCACCTACCTTGTAGGGTGCTACATGTGTATAGAAGCTGCTGCAGAAATAATTGCATTTAAAGCCAACAAAAATGACATTTTCCCTGCAAGCTTTCTTTTATTTTGAAGACAACTTAACAATATGCTGTGGCTGGGGAAACATGACTGCCAATTTATGTACCAGTGATCTTCCCTCTCTGTATGCTCATGTTCCTACCTTCTTCAACCTCAGAAACAACGTCTGAATCAAGAAATGGTTGTGCATCGCCAAGGAGCAAGTTGCTGACGCTGTGGTAAAAATACTCAGCTGACTCCTTCATGCCTGATGCTGGGGCTATGGCAGGAATAGCCAAGGAGGCAGATTTACCCACTCTGGCAGCTGCAGTGGACTGCATACTAGTCTCTGCATGGGTGACGGAGGATGAGGAGGATGAGGATGGTTTAGCAAGCCAGTCCACCACCTCCACTGCATGCTGTGGCTGGATAGCACGGGCACACTTAACTAAACAGAGGAAATGATGCACTGCCTGAGAACGAGGGTACACAGACACTGCTGGCCCCCTCACAATGCTATGGGAACATCTGCCTCTCCTTTCTGGCCTCCCAGAGATAATGGGAAGGTGTTTATTAACAAAATGTAATAAAGACGTAGAAATGTGTACGTGGGTGCACTTTAACCAATGGAAAGTGGTGTTTGGTGCACTTTAACCTGAGTATTCACTACACAGACACACTCCACTGACACACTACAATATACTGCAATAAAACTGCACAAACACACAGAAATATACTGCATTAAAAGTGCACTAATGCACAGAAATATACTGCGTTAAACGTGCAGTAATGCACTAAACTATAATGCAGGAAACCTGGCCTGACAAAATAGACTGACACTTAAGTAAAAACTAATGGTCACTATACTCACACTGACTGAACTATCACTAGATTCACACCAAACTGATATTCTACATTGACAATAGAATTAGAATAGCAAACTATAGCACAGTAACTCTCTACAGTAGTAGCAATGAACAGAGCCCTGTTCTATCTCTCTTCAAGCCGATATCACACTACAAATGGCCGCTATTGAAAGAATACTTTTATAGTGTGGGGTGGGACCAAGAGCAATGAGCCATGATTGGATAGAGACATCATTACTTTCTCCAATCCTGGTTCTGACAGTGCTCTGTGCTTTGATTGGGAAAAGCTTTCATTGCTTCAGCCAAACAGGGCTTCCAATGTACTGTGCGGCGGTGCAGAGCATTGTGGTCATTTGGCCGGCTGACCAAACGGTCAAACGCCCCAATAATTTGGGTGTTCATGGAACGGGCAAACAACCAATGTTCGGCCCAAACTCATGCTTGGACTGAATCGTTTGCCCATCCCTGGTCCTGGTGATTTTTACATTCGAAGGCTGGCCATGTAGGGGTGGAAGACCTGGTTGAATACTCCGTTTGGCTGGAGATACCGGATGCCAGATGGAGTACTGTACTATGTGAGTGAAACTGCATATTTTATATATCTTTTTAGGATTTCATTAAGCTTGTTGCGCAATGATATCTCTTATGTGAATCTCTTGTTCTCTTGTCTGAGCTGCTTTAAAGGAACAACACATAGTGCTTGGAATTTCTTCCTGAAGTAACAGAGTGTCAGATCCCTGCTTAACAATGGGTGCACATTGACCCACTAAATATTAGAGGGTCAACTGTATTTAGTGAGTGAGCACTTTTGTGGGGGCACCAGGATCACGATACTTGAGTGGAGGTTGGATTGAAGCGGCACATCTTTCATTTGTGAAGTATGGGTATTTATTTTTGGAGCACTCATTATTAAGTAAAGCACTTTGTTGTCCTTTGAGTTCTTTTATACGCTATTAAAGGGGACTCATGCTCATAGAAATTCATGATTTATGGACTATGTGAGGTGAAGATGTTTTTGTCAGGAGTGTGTGCACTCCTGTTCCATCATAGCTACCGGTTCCAGCATCCTGGTTTTGGCTGTGGCATTCTCCTTGTCTGTCTGTCCACCTGCAAGGTGATTGATGTGGCCAAACTCTGGGTGGAGACCAAACCTAATATAAGCTAGCCAAGCCTGCACTATCAAGCTTGTGATAGAGTATGTAATACCTGATCAAGCTTGTTTGTCTGCCCTGCTCTGCTGTTTATGACCCCAGATTGGATATTGACTATTCTCTGAACTCTGCCTGCCTTTTACCTGGACTTCCATTGAATCTGCCTGTCTGCCAACCGCAAGTACCTTCTTGATTTTCTCAGTTCTTGCCTGCCCTGGCATGGTAGCCAGGCACTGTAGTATAAGTCCTTGGGGCAACTGAGTACCGGTAGGCCTGCTTGCTTTATGGGAAAGAGGCTGCTATAGGTGGAGACCACAACAGCTAGCTATGGTGTCTGACCACCTGTGTTAGGGATAAGCATGACAGCTATGTTGTATAAAGCACTGGCATTTTTGGGGGAGAAATTAGTGTATATTCAATATTTGTTTTTTTTATTACTTTTGAGATAGTAGCACTGCTTATCACTTTTTCATATATACTGACCTTTTTTTAAGTAGGATTGGGGGGAGCCTTTGCTGAAATTTTTTTTTTGGTGCTAGAAAACCCTCCATGATCCATCTATTACATGCCTTACCAGGCCCCATGTGCATCGTCTACATGGCGCTGTATACTCACAGATTCCCTTTAAATATTTTTCAAAGCTGAAAAATTCAGCTCCTAGGGATTTTATTAGTTCAGGAGAAGATCTACATTACTTTCTGCTGCTTTATCACTCGGGGAGATATAGAAGATACAACTGAACAGGATTGTACCAGCGCACAATGCCACACTTGAAGCTGCAGTGCTTCAATGGGATTGTTCCCTTGATGTAGGGAGCTTCCAAGCACCATTGTGTCTGTGTATGTCCTGTTTAGATTTCCTGATACATCATTTGTTATGCTGGTCCAGCTTCCACAGCATGTTTTTCTTTGTCGTATGTCTTGTGGGGTTTAACTGGATTGTAGCTGAATTCTTTGTAGTGATGAGCAGTAACGTAGCATGCCTTGCAGTTTTTTCCTATTGAACCGCGTTACAGTACTGTAGTCAATCAGAATTATACATCTAATACCGGAGTGAGTACAGAAGCAGTTATGATGTAATGGATTTCAGTTTGGAGCAAAAAAAGTTATAGTTTAGAGTTATTCATTTTGTTTATAATTATGAGTTTATTACCAAATCATTTATAGCACAATACCTTTTTCTTTTGATAGTGTATACTTTATAATTCGGGTTAAAATGACATGTTGTTTGCAAAACATTTAAAAAAAAATATCCCTAATGCCTAAAGCTGAAGTTTAGGCATATACATTTTTACATAGTTAGTGTGACGGCTCGCACCGTCACTGACAGTGAAAAAACTATGTGACAGATAAATTGATGGTTTGGACTGCTTCAGTTGGTCAGACTTGAAACAGATGCATGTCATCAGCTCAAACACCTGTCTTCCACACATTGCAAATTATGCTGATTTGCTCACCTATTGTTTACTGTGGGTTCTCAGTATTTACACTATAATAATGTATATTATATCTTGTTTTACCTTTGGTGACGGCAGTCTGGGCTTCCAGGCTGACTTAAGTACGCTGAGCTAATTAGCATGTGAATAATAATCTTGTCTGGATAGGATTAGCCATGAGTCAGCTGTACCTTGTTAGCTATTCATTGTGTAATGTTTTGGGTAAATATTCATGCAGTGACCGACCTACTTCTAAAGTGTATAAAAGTCTGTTTGTTTTAATAAAGCAGTTAGTTGTTTCCAGTATACAAGCTGCAAGGCTAGTTTTGTATGATGGTGGCTGGGATTTGATATCTATGTTCATGACTGGGAGGAAGCCGTATACTGACGGAAGACCACAAGTACAGTGTGGGTCTGAGGTTCCGTTACATTGGTGGCAAGCGGTGGGATGCTTTATGCAGTCTGGAACATCCAAACCTCCACCGGGATCCAAGGTCCGGGGAGCAGAAGAGGAGAGGTACAGATATCAGCCCCATGGAAGAGGAATTCAGAAGGAGGTTGCGAGAGATGCGGATACAGCACAGGGGGCCAGTGTCAGAGAAGGTCCTGCTAGGATGGCATGATGTAATCCGCTGGGAACTTTGGAAAGAAGCGCTAGCTCATGAGCAGCGAAACCAGGGAAAAATCCTCCCCTCCTTCCAGGAAAGGTACTGGTAGCAGTACGAAGTGCGAACTGTGTTTTTGGGTAGACAACCGCATAAGGAATGGAAAGCTGAGTTAAGCAGGCTGGTCCAGGTGGAGATGCGGTTGGATGAGAGATACAGAGCCCTCCGCTGGTATGTAACCCAAGTGTGCCCATGGACCGCAGACGACAGCCCAATGGAAGGCTTTTGCTACGGCGGCCTGGGGCTGTTATTAGAGAGGCTGTCTGAGGACCCCAACTTTGGGAACGATTTGGAGTGGCGTTTGGAGGAAATATTGGAATACAGAGAATGGATGCTGAATGTCTTGAAAGTGCACTGGGTACTGGAAGAGTTGGAATTTCTAGCCAATCAGGAATGGGAGCTGGAGATCGCCTACAGACGGCTGTTAGACTCTGCTCAGTGCCGGGCCTGGGCTCCCCTTGCCTTGGAATATCCAGAAGTACCAGCTGACAGTCCAGAAATCCTGACTGAAGAGTCGGCAATGTGGCACAATAATAGTGTGCTTTGCTCACCTGCACCCACGATTTTGGATGCGGAGGTCTTATGGTGGATGCAGCAAGTGCTGACTCACCTTGACGAACCTGTTTCTGCACAGGACGAGCTTGGATGGAGGAATGCGTCTGTCCAGCCACTGGATAAAGGTATGGGAGAAGAGGAAGCCATCTTTGTTCCCCGAACATGGATCACAGCCTTAATTAACTTTCCATCAGAGGATGATATGGAAGATAATTCACCCGCCAAAGTGTTGCCACTGGGCCCAAGTGCCACCAGCCCCTGCCCTGGACTTTCAGCAATTCCAGAAACTGGGGATTTAATAGACTTTTCTGCTGAGGAGGAACAGCCCAGTGAGCCTGCAGCAGAAGAGCGGGCATCCAGGCACAGTGTGGCTGACCTCTGCCTGCAACAATTGGTGACCCAGCAAGATGTGTGCAAGGCCACTGACTTTTCAGTTTATTTTCCTGCAGAAAAGCTGGCATCAGGGCCTAGTATTACTGAGCTCTGCCCAACACCAACAGCAGCTTCAGCCTCCCAGAGAGAAGAGGCAGCTGACCTTACTGCTACACCACTGACAGGGACATGCGATTTCAGGCCAGCAGCATCTGTGGAGCTACAAGAAACTTCTACAGCAGAAGCACTGACAACTGGACAGAGGGTCCAAGACCTCTGCCCCACACCTGCAGCAGTCCCGGAGGCCCAGGGTGAGAAGGTGGTGGTCACTCCCCAGCAGCAGATCAGGATCCAGGGGGAGAAGAGACAAGAGGTTGCCGGAGCAGATTACGTGGAGTCCCCAGCAGAAGTGCTGGCCACAGAGCAGAGTGCGGCTGGCCTCTGCCCTCAACGTACAAAAGATGGAGTTCCTGTGATAGTGGATGGGACTGCAATAAAATCCTCTATATCCCAGGGATGCTGGGCAGTCGGCCCAGGTCCCCAACAGCATGAGGGAGTGAGTCCAGCCACCCTGTCTTCTCTCCAGCAGCTGAAAGGACTCCAGGGAGAAGGGCCAGTCCACGCTTCTTCCCTACAGCGGGTATGTTCTGCGAGAGAGGCAGAGGTTGGCTGGGTGAGTAATGCTCCCTTTGGGACAATTTGCTTGGGGTACTGTGTGGGTATAGACATTGGGGGGCTGAAACTACAGACTACCTTCAAAGTCAACCTGTTTGGGGTCCCCTCCTGTGTTAGTCTCCTTCCATAAGCAGAGAGATGTGAAGGTAGTCACTTTGGTTGGGGGACCCTTGGAACACAGCTTACCTTAGAGAGGTTGGGAAATACCTCTCTCAACCCCCTAGGCACTTCTTATGTGTAAGTCACTCTGTGTCTTTTAGGGACACAGGGTGACCAAAAAGCCCAGTCTGGCCTGCCCAAACCAGACTTCCACAGACTGATTGGCTACGAGAGCTCCATACACCTTGACAGGACAAACTTACAAGCTATGTGGAACTTTGTCAAGGAAGCTGCCATGATGGATTGACTCTTTGGGACTTGTTACCCGACGAACTCAGGCACAGACCGATTGGGGGTCTAGTACCTGGTTCGTCAACCTTTGGGGGGAAGATATGTGACGGTTTGCACCGTCACTGACAGTGAAAAAACTATGTGACAGATAAATTGAAGGTTTGGACTGCTTCAGTTGGTCAGACTTGTCACAGATGCATGTCATCAGCTCAAACACCTGACTTCCACGCATTGTAAATTATGCTGATTTGCTCACCTATTGTTTACTGTGGGTTCTCAGTATTTACACTATAAGAATGTATATTATATCTTGTTTTACCTTTGGTGACGGCAGTCTGGGCTTCCAGGCTGACTTAAGTACGCTGAGCTAATTAGCATGTGAAAAATAACCTTGTCTAGATGGGATTAGCCATGAGTCAGCTGTACCTCGTTAGCTATTCATTGTGTGACGTTTTGGGTAAAAATTCATGTAGTGACCGACCTACTTCTAAAGTGTATAAAAGTCTGTTTGTTTTAATAAAGCAGTTAGTAGTTTCCAGTATACAAGCTGTAAGGCTAGTTTTGTATGATGGCGGCTGGGATTTGATATCTATGTTCATGACTGGGAGGAAGCCATATACTGACAGAAGACCACAAGTACAGTGTGGGTCTGAGGTTCCTTTACAGTTAGTATGTGCATAACAAGTAAATCCAAATAACAAACATGCGTTTTGACTAGTGATCGACAGATATCGTTTTTTCGTTGGCGATACCGATATTTTGGCAAATGCATATCGGTATCAGCCGATATTGGCCGATATTTTTGTACATTTAAATATTTTTTTTTTGACAGGTTCTTTTGTGGAGGGATCTGGGGGTCTAAAAGACCCCAAACCCCTCCTCTGCACTTAAAAGCACAGTAAAGACAGTACCCGGAAGTGATGTCACTCATGACATCACTTCCCGGTTTTTGCATGGAGACCCGCTCAGAGCCCAATGCGGCTTTGATCGGGCCTTCGGCGGCCATGCAGGCTGGTTACCCAGGTCTCCCATCGGTTGTCATTACAAGACAGCCGATCATCGGCTATGGATGCCAGTACCGAGGTGATGCCTCTAGCTGCAGGCATCACTCCGGTACATGCACTTTCCCGAAATATCAGCAATATCGGTAACCTCCGGGGCCAATTCCGAAATATCGGAAAAAGTGCATATCGGCCCCCAAAATATTGGCTTTGCCCATAATCGGTCGATCCCTAGTTCTGACCAATGTGTGCTTTCTCCTACATGCCTCTAAAAAATATACACCACTTTCACCAGACGTTGTTGACTTCTTAATAAGGAAGGAAATCAAATAGTGCCTTTGCAACGGTGTGTCATGCGTAGTATGGTAGGTGGTCCTTTTTCCTTTAAATTTCAACCACCTTTAAGGTCTATGAACCTCCCCTCCCCTCATACCTTTAAAAGTACTCAGTAATGGCCAGCATCCCAAGTATGGGGAGAGCATGGGGAAGCCTCAATATGACGTCCCATGTGGACGATGAAGTGCATAGGTTGGGGCTTGCGGTGACATCGCTTCCACTTCCTGGAATGTATTTTATAAGCAAACCGATGGTCCCAGTTTAATTTCTTTGGCTTAAGCTTTAGAATATCAATGTAAGTGCAATACTATTTTTTAAAAAGTTTTTAACAAAATGCTACACTATAAGAGGCTTCCCCATTCTTTCTGAATGCTTGGGATGCTGGTCATTACCGAGTACTTTTAAAGGGACGAAGACCTCTCATAGACCTTAAAGGTAATGGACCCAGCGGCTGAATTTTAAAGGGACCAAGGACCGCCAACCATTATACACATGACACACCAGTGGAAAGGTGCTATTTAACTTCTTTCCTTATTAGGAAGTCAACAACATCTGGTGAAAGTGGTGTGTATATTTAGAGGAATGAAGGAGAGAGCACACTTTTATTGGCTACAAGCAAGTTTGTTATGTGGATTTATTTGTTATTCACAGAGCACTTTACTCACATGTACCAAATTGCAAATTTATCAATATAGGCAGTCCCTGAGTTATGAGCAAGATAGGTTCTGTAGGTTTGTTCTTAAAGGGGTTGTAAAGTCAGAAGATTTTTTATCTTAATGTATTCTGTGCATTAAGATAAAAAGCCTTATGTGTGCAGCAGCACCCCTCAGCCCCCCTAATACTTGCCTGAGACCCACCTCTATCTTGCAATGTCCATGAGTGTCTAAGCCGACTCTCTCTCCTGATTGGCTCCCACTGCTGTCAATCAAAGTCAGTTAGCCAATCAGGAGAGAGAGAGGGACGGGCCAAGCAGCAGCTCCCTGTCTGAATGGATACACAGAGCGTCAGCTCTGCTCAGGTGCCCCCCTAGCATATCCTTGCTGTGGGGGCACTCAACAGGAGGGAGGAGCCAGGAGAGCCGAAAAGGGACCTGAGGGGCCTTTTTCGGCTCTCCTGGCTCCTCCCTGCCCTGTGCAAATCCACTTCACAGAGGAGGTAAGTATAACATGTTTGTTATTTTAATAGAAAATAAATGATACTTTACAATCACTTGTATCTCACAAAAGTGAGTACACCCCTCACATTTTTGTAAATATTTTATCATATCTTTTCATGTTACAACACTGAAGAAATTACACTTTGCTACAATGTAAAGTAGTGAGTGTACAGCTTGTATAACAGTGTAAATTTACTGTCCCCTCAAAATAACTCAACAACAGCCAATAATGTCTAAGGGTGTACTCACTGTTGTGAGATACTGTATATTATATATATATATTTATACTGTATATATTTTTATATTTATTCCAAAGTGTGTAAGAGCCATACTTGGTCAATTGCTCTAGAAGCTGAAAATCACTGTAGTAGACAATGGAACTCCATTGATCTCCAGTAGCTTCTGGGTCATGTGTTAAGCGGCTGCGCTGCTACACTGGGAATATAGGTGGTCACTTGCTCGGAAAGGGGCCATTCCGGGAACGCTTTACATTTTCTCATTGGACGAGGTAGAAAGGCAGACAGTGACAGTGCTGTGTCCTATTAGTGGCAAGGGCCACTAATTGTTCCATGCACATAATGTCATTTATTGCTTAAACCTATTCTGCCAAGGTGGGAACTACTTGCAACTTACAATGTTTTGGAATAAGTACAAATGGAGGGAGAGAGCGCCAACATACTGGGGGTGGAAAATGAATATAGATAGAGACACATGGATAATGACAAATTACAAGGAGTTAAAAAAAGAATGTAAAAAATAAAACTAAAGGTAAAAACTCACTATTGGAAGTGAAAAGGAAATGGACATCCGAGGGACAGAGGGTCTCAATCAAATTCTGTGGAGAGCTGTAAATACAATTAGATGGAGACTGCAGATGGGAGCAGGGCCGGCGCTACCAGTAAGGCGACTAAGGCAGCTGCCTAGGGCGCAGCTTAACAGGGGGCGCCGCCATTCTGCACCCCGAATCAGTAGTGGACCGGCCGGTGTGGCACTCCTCATGCTGTGCCGCCTGAGCGCTACAGCAAGCGAGCCCCAGGCAGCACACACCACTTGTCTAGAGCGCACATTAGAATAGTCGGGGCGCCAGAAGTGCCCTCCATAGAATCCTGGGGATCCAGCTCGGCGCTCACTGCCCTCCGGTCTCCGCCCCTCCAGCTGATTTCTGCTTGAAGAAGATCAGGAGCCGATCTCCAATCACACTCAGGGAGCTGGGCTTGTGCCTCTCCAGACGCCCCCCCCCCTCTGCTCCGTGTTCAACTTCTGGCAGAAGCAGATTGCTGGACACCGGACAGTCTCCCATCCCCCATCACATGCCGAGGACAGCATGCAAGGTGAGATGATGTGTGTCCCGTCCTCTCCCACCCCTCACACAGACAACACAGTACACTCCCCCACCCGGACACTGGCCTCACTCTTCATACATGGGGGGCTGCATTGTATGATATTGGGGGGGGGGGCTGTATTGTATGATATGGAGGGGGCTGCCTGCATTGTATCATGGGGGGGGGGGCTGTATTGTATGATATAGAGGGGGCTGCCTGCATTGTATCATGGAGGGGGGGGGCTGTATTGTATGATATGGAGGGGGCTGCCTGCATTGTATCATGGGGGGGGCTGTATTGTATGATATGGAGGGGGCTGCCTGCATTGTATCATGGAGGGGGGGGGGCTGTATTGTATGATATGGAGGGGGCTGCCTGCATTGTATCATGGGGGGGGGCTGTATTGTATGATATAGAGGGGGCTGCCTGCATTGTATCATGGAGGGGGGGGGCTGTATTGTATGATATGGAGGGGGCTGCCTGCATTGTATCATGGGGGGGGGCTGTATTGTATGATATAGAGGGGGCTGCCTGCATTGTATCATGGAGGGGGGGGGCTGTATTGTATGATATGGAGGGGGCTGCCTGCATTGTATCATGGGGGGGGGGGCTGTATTGTATGATATAGAGGGGGCTGCCTGCATTGTATCATGGAGGGGGGGGCTGTATTGTATGATATGGAGGGGGCTGCCTGCATTGTATCATGGGGGGGGGGGGCTGTATTGTATGATATGGAGGGGGCTGCCTGCATTGTATCATGGGGGGGGGGCTGTATTGTATGATATAAAGGGGGCTGCCTGCATTGTATCATGGAGGGGGGGGGCTGTATTGTATGATATGGAGGGGGCTGCCTGCATTGTATCATGGGGGGGGGGCTGTATTGTATGATATAGAGGGGGCTGCCTGCATTGTATCATGGGGGGGCTGTATTGTATGATATGGAGGGGCTGCCTGCATTGTATCATGGGGGGGGGGGCTGTATTGTATGATATAGAGGGGGCTGCCTGCATTGTATCATGGGGGGGCTGTATTGTATGATATGGAGGGGGCTGCCTGCATTGTATCATGGGGGGGGGGCTGTATTGTATGATATAGAGGGGGCTGCCTGCATTGTATCATGGGGGGGGGGCTGTATTGTATGATATGGAGGGGGCTGCCTGCATTGTATCATGGGGGGGGGCTGTATTGTATGATATGGAGGGGGCTGCCTGCATTGTATCATGGGGGGGGGGGCTGTATTGTATGATATGGAGGGGGCTGCCTGCATTGTGTCATGGGGGGGGGCTGTATTGTATGATATGGAGGGGGCTGCCTGCATTGTATCATGGGGGGGGCTGTATTGTATGATATGGAGGGGGCTGCCTGCATTGTATCATGGGGGGGCTGCATTGTATCATATGGAGGGGGCTGCATTGTATCATATGGAGGGGGCTGCATTGTATCATATGGAGGGGGCTGCATTGTATCATATGGAGGGGGCTGCATTGTATCATAGCAGCCCCCTCTATATCATACAATACAGCCCCCCCCCATGATACAATGCAGCCCCCTCCATATGATACAATGCAGCCCCTTCCATATCATACAATACAGCCCCCTCCATATGATACAATGCAGCCCCTTCCATATCATACAATGCAGCCCCCTCCATATCATACAATGCAGCCCCCTCCATATCATACAATGCAGCCCCTTCCATATATCATATGGAGGGGGCTGCATTGTATCATATTGAAGGGGCTGCATTGTATCATGGGGGGGCTGTATTGTATGATATGGAGGGGCTGTATTGTATGATATGGGGAGGTTGTTTTGTGTAGGCTGTATTGTGTGATATGGGAGGTGTGCTGTATTATATGGGGGGGGGGGCTGTATTGTGTGATATGGGGGGGCTGTGTATAATGGACAGTGTCCCCGTCTACCCAAATGCTGACCTCGTCTGACTGATGGTGATCTGTGATTGGCTGTCTCCATGACCTTATTCACATGGATGGCGGTGAAGCTGCATTATTACCAACCACCAACCGGGAGGAGAAGCTGAGGTTGGTGGGGACTGTACACAGGTCACAGCAGAAATTACCCCCCATCAGTGTTCCTTTAAACTGCTTCCCACCTCACTACATCAACCACTGCGCTCACACTTGCGTAATGCAGAGATCTTCTGGCTCTTGGCTGATGTAGTGAAGGTAGGTCATATGGGGGGGGGGGGGGGCGGCAATTTTTATTTTGCCTAGGGCGGCAAAAATCCTTGCACCGGCCCTGGATGGGAGGTCCGGCTGCTTGGATGGATGTCAGTGGCTTCAGGTGGCTGTGTGAATGAATCGGCTGATGAAATATGACAGTGGCTGTGCCAGACATAGCAGAGGGTAGCCGTGACTGGGGTGGTAAATGCCAGGATGCTTAGAAGATGGAGGCTGGGCTAGATTGCTGGTGCATCCTGGCGCTTGTAGCTATGTCTGGGTATGTATCAGGTAGCAAGATGGAGCTGCATGCCAGACTGCTTACTAAGTCAGGCAGGGGCACCGACTACCCTGCAGTGCATCGGTGTCCCTGACCTGTCAGCTGCTCGGGGATAGCCGGCTAGATTTGAGTGTCCACAAGGATGGTGTGGGTACGTAGAGGGGGTGTGGGTACGCGTTTTAGGGGTCTATCCTGCCTTCAGCTAATATTCAAATCTATTTCTCCTATTAGTTCATCACTCACAGTTATTATCTTTTGTTTCACCAGCCCCTCCCTATTATATTGTAAGCTAACAGGGGCAGGGCCCTCCTAACCCTCTTGTAATTAATTGTATTGCCGCTGTATTTTCTCCCTTTATGATGTAAAGCACTGCACAAACTGTTGGCGCTATATAAATCCTGTATAATAATATTATTATTAATAATAATAATTATAATAATAAGTCCTGTATAATAATAATAATAAAAGGTGGATCCTGACATTCTGGTAAGGTTCTGATTTCCTTATACAGGACGACAACATATCAGGACAAAATATCCACTAGTTACAAGCTGGGATGTTAGGTGATGTACCCATCTACGCTTTATTTGCCTGTTTCTCTGCCTCTCTATCTGCCTCTGGCCCGGTTCACACCAGAACATGGTGTGGGGAAAGGTGTGTTCCATATACGTTTCCTGCACTGCAGGTGACTGCACTGCACTTGCGATCTGCATGCAGGAGCCAATTAATTGTTAATGCAGATTGATTGAAACGTTAATGCGTTTGCGGGCACCATATCTCATCATACCACAGTATCACGCAGTTTGGTGCAGTTGATTTTTAAAAGTAGTGCTGTGCGTGTGAACCAGCCCTCATTAATTTTCCCCTCTCAAGCAGGCACACAATGGTAAGCACCAGCTTTGCTCTATACTCCATTTCAATTACACAGCTCTATCTTCTTGCTCAGAAAACTACCAACAAAGTAGAAAAGGAGGTGCCCGAGGTATAACATCTTCCAAGAATGGGTTATTGAGAAAAAAATAACCCTAAAAATGCTGACGCACCCAAACGCATCTAAATATATTTACAAACTGCAACTATGTACAGGAAATGTTTCAACGTTTTCTAGTGCAGATTACTGTACTGGTGTTTTGCCGCTGTCAGATACAAATTACCGTGTGAATGTAGCCTAATTGTTCCTTACATCTCTTCAGTATTCCAGTGATTTTATTTTTGCATGTAAAATCCCAGATCTACATACTTTTTACAGCAAAAACAGGGCGATGCCACTCTCCCTATTGGATTTGACAGCCCACTGTCTTCAGAACGCCTTAATTACTAATGAATTAAACTGCGTTTTACTAGCACCAGTGTTTTTATTTTCACTCCAAAGAATATTAAAAAAAAAACCTCTAAATAACAGAACTTTGTTGATATTTTTTTAATCATATAAAATATTTATGACATCAAACATATGGATTTCATAACACAAGTGCTATAGAGAAGCAACATAAAGAAGGGTGAATCGAATCGGTGGTAGAGGGTGTGTGTGTATATATATATATATATATATATATATATATATATATATATATATATATATGTGGACAGTTTTTGCTATTCCTCTTGTCTTACCAATTTATTATTTAAAGCTAAACTTCATCTCCCCACCCTCCCTAAAGCCGCACCGCTCGGGTGTAAAAAAAAAAAGAAAAATAAAAAGGAAAAAGAGGAGCTTGCAAAGAAAGAAAAAAAGATTCAGCAGATTAGTACACTGCTAATAAAGCCCAATTAAGGTCTTGAGGTAGTCAGGCTGCATAAGAAGTAAGAAGTGAGAAATATGACATATTTCATACATTAGGTATGTGTCCTTATAAATGGAAAAGTTGTCCTATGCAGACAGCACCCTGGACATCTGAACCATTGTTCGCACACAGATTGCAGAGGTCTGGATCTCCAGGGGTCTAACGCATCCTCTATACAGTATTCCAATCAACAGCACTGCTTAGGAAGCATGAGCATTGTTGGTTGGAGTACAGTGCAGGGCGATTGTCGGATGCTGGAGAACTGGAACATTCTGTGTGAGAGCAGCGGTCTGGGTGGCTCTCACGTGTGCTGCTGGCACAGGTCAGCTTTTATATAAGCCCATACACTTAAAAACCCCCAAAAAATAGGTGCCATATTCTTTGCTTCCTATGCTGCTTGACTACATAAAAAAGCAAGGTTTAAAGTAGAGCTATAGGGACATTTTTATTTTCATTTTGGATAGAGTAAGGGAGGGTTATAACTCCTGTCAGATTTTTCGTCGCCATCTGTGTCCCATTGCAGAGAATTCCCTTCACCGTCCCATAGCTAAACAGGAAGTGAGGAAAAAAAAGACCTGCAAAGTAAGGGAATTTTTTGGGGACCCCCAAGTCACCAGAACTAGTGTCCCCATTGGAAGATTTCCAATGGGGACCACACGGTGATTTGACTTTATTCATTCCTGAGAGTGAGAGATATCACACTTAGCGCTGGAAGTCCCTTTGTTGTTCGAAGATTTCCCTCCTATTACTTTTCAGGGGACAACCCAAAATATTGGATTTTCTTTTAATTCAAATGATAATGGTAAAGAGGACAAAGAGAGAGGGTGAATCTCCTTAGCGGGAGCTCAGACAACAATAAAAATTGACAAGCATTTTAACCCTTGTCCCCTCTATCCAAAACTAAAAATAAAATTTTTGCCTATAGTTACACTTTAAATTAGGCTCTAAAGTGATACACTTTTATACTTTTAAAAAGGAGTGTGTTTTCAGTGAGCACATATTCTGAGCAATTACTACAGTGTTTGCCTTAAATTAACTTTTAATGTAACTTTTTATGTTTTTCATATTTGTTTCATTACTTTTCAAATTGTACTAAATACAGAGATGTGTAGATTAGTCACTAGATGGCGCTCTCACTGGCTTAGTGTAATAAATCTCTCTTTTAACAACAGTTGAGATAAGATATCAGCTAAACAGGGACTGCCTTGTTTTCAGTTAGCTGACTGATAGACTTGCACTGTTTGACGGAACAGTAAAGGACAACCCTTGTATAGCGCTGGAAAAAAAACAGAACCTTCCTATGTAATGAACAAAACATGCAAGGTATCTTTTAAAACTTTGCTAGCTCCATTCAACACTTTCACATGCCACTTTATCAATGTTTATCTTCACCTTTTTTTAAGAACCTGGAAAGAAGGGTAGTATGCTGCAAAGCTGAATAACTCTGCAATTTCTTTCTTTCTTTAACAGGTTCTGCCAGAACAGTGTTTAGCTACAGGTGTTGTATGCGAGTGGGTGACAGGTATTAATTCACCCATCTCCAAAACCATGTATTACCTGCTATTGAATCTCTTAATAACAAGTTATACCAACAATCACAAAGGCTGTGGATTAAATTATAATTTATCTCTAGGACATCTCGGCACACAAGATGATGGCGGAATAGAAATTAGGCGTCCGTCTCCCTCCCGTACAGTGGGTTGGAGAATGAACAGGCCTTCGGTGCCTTCTTGGAAGTCTAAAAGATAAAGAAAGGAACAAAAAAACAAATTAAAATTTTTAACTTTATAAAATGTTTCCAAAGTCTGATAATCAAATACATAGATGGGATCTGATTCGTCAACCATCCAGAAGAAATCACGAGTCAGTGATGAGGAGCTTTTGGTTATTTGTGTTCAGTCTTAGTTTAAAAGTGGAAATGAATAGAAACTTGATGTGAGTCTCCTACTGTCCTCCAGTATGACTGACTGTAGTCCAAACTTGCGTGACTGCTAAAAAATGTTCCTAACACAATCAACTTAAGGTCAAACGTAGATCTTAAATCAATTTAAACATTAGAGAACACACTTCGACCCATTATCTTTTTTACCCATACTGGGAATCAGGCTCGGTTTCACCACTACGGTATGTTCATGGTACATCCCCAGGATTTGCAAAACTTTAGGTGAAAAAATTACAGATTTGCTGCAAGAATAAAAGCAACAACTTATAATGCAGTGCAACTTCATAGTCTTTACCCATGATCAGCAGAGTCCCAATAAGCCAATAATTTGAAGTATTAGATCAGGGGTTCTTAAACTATGGCCCTCCAGTTGTTTAGGAACTACAATTCCCATCAAGCCTAGTCATGTCTGTGAATGTCAGAGTTTTACAATGCCTCATGGGTTGTGTAGTTCTGCAACAGCTGGAGGGCTGTAGTTTGAGGATCCCTGTATTAGATAATCCAGTCTACTTTCCAAAAAAATGCCTGATGTGTGTGATAGCGCTGGGCTGATATATATAAAAGTTGGTGATTTTTTTGTTTAAAGAATCAGATCCGCGATTGAAATATTGTTTAAGTTGACCCTGTTCTGGTCTTTGGCTTCCACACATAACATGGAGCTCCTAAGAGTCCATCAAGTCCAGTGTATTGTTGCATAAATGTCCAAATGGGAGAGGATGGGGCGAGAGGGATCAAAGTCTGAAAATTTGTAGGAAATAGAGTAAAACATTCCAGCGGGCCTTAGGTGTTCAGGCGCTCTGTGCGAGCTAATCCTATGGCACCCCCCCATCCTCACCCCTCGCCCCTTGGCCACCTAAACATGGCTGTATCTGTTGAAAAATGATTTAAGAGTATACCGTATTTTTTGCTCCATAAGACGCACTTTCCCCCCCCCCCCGCCAAAAAAATGGGGGGAAATGTATGTACGTCTTGAGGAGCGAATACTGACTAAATCCCTACATGTTGGGTACCGGGCAGTATCCCTGAGGCTCTCCGTGGTGACCCCCAGTCTCCCGGCGTTGTGGTGTCCCCACTACCAGCTCAGCTGTCTAGAATGGAGCCGCTACTTCCTGTATAGGTCCGGCTCACAGGCAGAGTGATATCAGATGCACTCTGCCTATGAATGGAGGAGCTGTACACAGGAAGCAGCAGCTTTGCTCTATACTGCAGCCACATGCTTCCCGGGCTTAGCCACAGACAGACAGAGTCTCTGCAAGTACCCCCACTATTATTGCTATTACCGTATAATGTGTGTGTGTATATATATGTATGTATATACATATATTTATATACACACCTAGACATATATAGGTGTGATAGTAGCAGAAATATATTACTGTAAATGATTTCATTAGCGCAAGCATATATTTCTGCTACTATCACACCTATATATGTCTAGGTGTGTATATAAATATATGGATGTGTGTATATACACCACTATACACAAGTTCAGATGTTTTGCCTGCCTCAAAAGAACCCCAAAAAATGCCAAAAAAAACGCTAGCGTCAAAAAAAAAAAAATGCCCAGGTGTGTTTTTGCTGGCATTTTTTGGGGGGTTTTGGAGGCAGGCAAAACATCAGAACTTGTGCACAGTACCACTATACACAAGTTCAGATGTTTTTCCTGACTGCAAAGAACCCAAAAAAATGCCTTCTATTAAACCGGCAAGGTGTTACAGCAGCGAAGCCAACCCCCTGTCAGAAAGTTTTCTAGAACAAACAATCTTTTTTTTCATGGTTCTGGACATGCTACAGAGCTGAATCTTCACATGTACACTTTTTAGACTCCCCAGATACTAAATCCAAAAATCTCTTTTTTTTTTTTTTTTTTTTTTACATTTTTCAATAATTTCCTTTTTTATCAAAAATAACAATTTTTAAGAACTTTTTTTGTGTGATTTTGTGTCTGGGGGGTCTAAAAGGTGTACCTGTGAAGTTTCAGCTCTGTAGCATGTCCAGAACCAGAAAAAAAGATCATATAGGTGTTAAAGTTAAAGGAGGGTCCCGACCCACATCCCTGTTCTACTGAAAAATTATCTTTTTTTTTTCATGGTTCTGGACATGCTACAGAGCTTAAACTTCACATGCACACCTTTTAGACCCACCAGATACTAAATCCAAAGTAAAAATCAAAAAATCTCTTTTTTTAAAAAATTTTTCAATAATTGGCTTTTTTATCAAAAATTACAATTTTTAAGAACTTTTTTTGTGTGATTAATAGTAAATGGGACATGACCCAGAACCCTAGGCACTTTTTAGGGGCATTTATTGGGTTTTAGGGCTTAAAAATGGTGTTTTTTGATTACCGAAGTTCGGGTCCCATTGATTTCAATGGGGTTCTGAAATCCGGGCCGAACTTTCGGGAAGTTTGGATGTTCTGGCCGAACCAAACTTTTCAAAAGTTCGATCATCCTTAGTCCTAGGCTGCAACCTCTCAGATAGCAGTAAAGGAAGCAATTACCTGACAATGAATTATTGGATGTCTACTGAGGAACGTCTGGCACAAAGCTTTGAAAAAGCTGCCTTTAGTGCCATCAGGAGATGTTAGTCTTCATCAAGCCTCAACACAAGTCCCTTAGCGCAGTCTCTTATGATTTTTTTTAAACATCAACCTCTCAAGCCCTGAAGAAGGGAGGCTTTTGTTCTCCAAATTGCGTTGGCTGTATTTGATGCTCCAAAATGTTTCAAAGAGTTCTTCAAGTCAGAAGAACTTTTGTACCAGGCGCACCTCAGTACACATCCAAGAATGCAACTTTTCTATAAAAGGGTGGGCTCACAACAGCCATATTGTCAGTATTTGTTGGAGCTTTTATGGAAAGCTCACAATTCTGTGTACAAAAAGACACAGGAGATACAGTAGATACAGTTTTTCTTTTTTTTTTTTATTTGGTATTGGTACATGACCCTTGTGACAAAATAAGGCTTACTATGCTTTTTTTTAACAGTAGCTTGTATATTATCCCTACAAATGACCTGATTTGAATAGCAAGACTCACGTCCAATAGACTTTAATAGCTATCGTCACAAGTACAAAAGGCAAAATGGTTCATGAGCCAAGCCCAGGCAGATTCATACATCCCTATTCATGGTTTAGGAAACTTTTTTTCAGTGAACATGGTATAAATGAATTTAAATTACACCGATCACTGGCACCAAACAACAAGGCAACCTTTCTAGCAGATACTAGGCCTCACCTGTTGCTGCTCCAGAGGGCGGCCCCAATAGACTGTTCATGCATGACATGAAAGGGTTTTCCTATGCCTTTTAGCCTGGATTTACATTGGCATAGCATTATCATTTTGGTGAGGTGCACTGTGTGAAGGCAGCCCATTCATTTTGAATAGCCTGGCAGTGCACCCTAACTCACCAAAGAAGTGTGCATTTTGGTACGCTGCGTATGGGTGTTGCCTTTTATTGTTATAGTACGTTGAGATGCTATTGAAAATGAATAGGACTGCACTGCACCATGTTGCAGTATTGCTTGTTTTTTTAAGTCCAAAACATTTTATTGAAAGAAATCAAAGCAAATGTACAGCACATCAGGTGGTACAAAAACATTAAAACATGAACAAAAAGAACATGGGATGAGATGAAATGAACAGACCAAAGCGTATTCGTACAGTGGAACATAAAAACATACATGATTGTCATGGGCCATCTGACGGAATCCACAATCAAACTTGAGACAGCGTTGGTACCTGTACTATGGTGTAGGGCTGGGGGGGGGGGGGGGTACCATATAGTCAGGAACTGTGATGGCCTTCATTGTTGCTTGTTTTTTTGCCCCTTACTTCATTAAAATGAGTACACACACAATTATCTGACTGCTGTCAAATGATTTAAAACCAAATACTTAACCACTTAAGCCCCGGAGGATTTGGCTGCTAAACGACCAGAGGGTATTTTGCGATTCGGCACTGCGTGACTTTAACGGACAATTGCGCGGTCGTGCGACGCTGTACCTAAACGAATTTGGCGTCCTTTTTTTCCCACAAACAGAGCTTTATTTTGGCGGTATTTGATCACCTGTGCGATTTTTTGATCACGCGCTATAAACAAAAAAAGAGCGTAAATTTTGCAAAAATAGCAATATTTTTCCCTTTTTTTTATATGAAATTCCCCCAAAAAAAAATGTAAAAATCAAAATTTTTTAATATTTTCAGCCAATTTGTTTTATGCTACCTATGTTTGGTAAAAAAAATCGCAAAAAGCGTATTTTGATTGGTTTGCGCAAAAGTTATTGCGTTTACTAACAAAGGGAAAGATTTTTGTCATTTTTGTTGTTTTTTTTTTTAACGCGTAATGGCGGCGATCTGCGATTTTTTTTGCGGTACTGCGACATTGCGGCGGACAGATCGGACCCTTGACTGACATTTTTGACACTTTTGGGGTTACCAGTGACATTTCTACAGTAATCAGTGCTATATATATGCACTGTTACTGTAAAAATACACTGGTAGTGAAGGGGTTAACTTTATTTGAGAGGGAGGGGCTGTGTGTGTCCCTAGGGGCGTGATTCTAACTGTGATTGGCTGTGGCTTCAACTGTATGCAGAGTGATCAATGGATCTACATAGTAGATCCATGTGATCATCTCTCATACAGCGAGGAGAATGACAGGCAGCTTGTTTACACAAGCTGCCTGACTTTCTCCCTCTCCCCCGCCGATCGCAGAGTGGCCGGCGGCGATCGGGTCCGCCGGTCACACGCGCGGGGGGCCCGTGACCACGCGGGAGCGGGAGCGCGCCTCCGGCGGCGCGCGCTCGCTCCCTAAACCCTCACAGGCGAGCGACGTAGACCTACGTCACTTTGCCTGTGAGGGGCTGACCGCCGCCGTAGATAGTCGTGCGGCGGTCGGCAAGTGGTTAAAGCGGTTGTAAACTGCTGTTATTTTTTTTTTTTTTCGGACCTGCAAGGTAAAGGCATAATGTGCTAGTATGCATGGCTGACATCATGGGCTGCATGTATTTATAGTACCTATAGGTAAGCCTTATTATAGGCTTACCTATAGGTACAAATGATGTCTTTGAGTTTACTTCCTCTTTAAATAAAAAATACCGTATATGTTTGTAAGTAGGTGCAGTTAGCTAGTCTGCCGCTAGGTGGTTCTGTCCCAAAATAGTGTGTGGTAACAGGGAAAAGTGTAATCAGATGCTAGGTCCCTTTTAACTGGAGCCCTCCTGTAGTGATGTCATGAGTGAGTCAGTGCTCAATTAAGACAAGTTTGGAGAAACCTTAGTCAGTCGGGGCATGGAAGCCAGAGACCCCACCAGCATGCAGATGTAGTCAGCCAAGTGGAGGCCCTGGATAGGACTGGAGGACAGGGTGAGGTAGGCCTGCACCCAGCTGTAGTCATCCTGTTTCTTATGGTGTTGGAGGCTAAAGCTGGTTGCAAAAGGCATTTTTTAGGACAGGCTACGTATTCCCTGAGGTAGGGCTATCGCCCTGGATTCCCTGAAAATGTACTAAAGCAGAGTTGAATTGCAGTGAATTGCAGTGATCTTGTCTCAGGAACTATGTGTAAGAAGTTGTGAGCTAGACAGATTTTTGAAGGCAAGCCAGAACCTTCTAAGTTAACACTGATGACCCTAGGAAGGAGAGGGACTGGGTAGGGGAAGATGGCTTGATTGCATTGTGCTGTGTGCTGCTTTCACATATGACTGCTGTGGAACATCCACTATATGTGATTGACAAAGTACTGTCAAATGACCCCTAATAGTATGTCTTTTTTGATGTGACTGTAAATGCAATCTTGAAGTGATATCAGTAAAGTGCAGCAACTCTATCTTTTCGCGTGGACATTCCTTTCTTCAAGAAATAAAGGCTAATGGCCAAGAATATCATGGGGAGGCTTCTGGCATGGAGATGGGCACAATATGGCAGCATCATTCATTTACAGAGTTCTGTACCTTTGGGCACAGTGGCAAGTGGCCTGTAGTTCTCAGTGAACCGCAAGGACACTGATGAGTGCTCTCATAGTTCACTGATTCTTCCTGCAATACAGTACCTGCCTGCCTGTTTCAGAGGTACAGGCAGATAGTGTACTGAAAGTCTTCAGGATCTTGGCATTGCATCCATGATCTGCTGATTGGGGGTTGTGACGGTGTTCACTGTCACTGGGAGTGGAAGACAGATAATTAATGGTCTGAATTGCTTCAGATGGGACAGTAATATTTGTCAGAAATATCTTCATATAGAAATATAAAGATTTATTCCCACTTCACACTGGGAGACTTAGACTGTTATAGACCATTGCCATGAAGTCTGACTCCTAAATAATGTGTGTATTCAATGTCCCTGCGTGCCAGACAGGCTTCCCTATTGTTTGTGGATTGAAATTGAATGTGGATTGTGCCTGTCTCATTGTTAAATGTTAATGACCTCACATTGTTCTGTCCAGATGGCTAGATAATTAGTTTAGGTTAATTCTGTTCCTGTATACACTTTCATCTGCATATGCTACTGTAATCAGGCAGAGGGGATGGATTGTGTACACTGTATGAGAGTTTAAAACTCCGTTTTCATTGGATTGTGAATGTCATGTCCTGTTCTCCACAAGGTCCACCTGGACAGTAACCTTGTGGGGGAAAACTGTATAAAAGTATGTTTTTTGTTCAATAAAGAGTTCTATTTCACCCTCAATCTAGAGTTCTGTCTCTTATTGGGGGAAGCTGCTACAAGGGATTGCTATGCTCTTCATACTCCCTTGGATAATCACTAAGCTCTTGTAAGAGCTTGTTCCTGCTTCACTCTCTGGGGAAAGAGAGGTTCACCCACGGGAACCTGGAGCCTTGTCGTAGGTCCAGGGTGGGTAGGAGACGGCAAGACCCCAACCAAGCTGCGGCGGGATATGCAAACTTTGGCCCTCCTGTTGCAAAATGACAAATCCCATCATGCCTCTGCCTTTGGTATCATGCTCGTGGCTGTCAGGCTTGCTATGCCTCATGAGACTTGTAGTTCTGCAACAGCTGGAGGGCCAATGTTTGCATATCCCTGCTTTAGAGGCTCCAGTATATACATTAATAAATGTAAAAAATTTTTACTTTCAAAGAGATGTGCATTTATTTATTTTTATTGTTAGAAAAGGTGATCTCATTATTTGACAAGCAAAAGACTTTTGCACTTATTTTTTTCAGCGACTCTTCCTTTTTTCCTTGTTGGACAGTAGTCAGTAGTGATATTCCTTGATTTATTGTCCATTTGTGGGAGTCTCAGTCGGTGGGCATTCTTGCAGTGCATCCTGGGATTGCTCATAAAAGCCAGGGGGACATGTGACAGGGCATCTTTGGTGGGAAGCAGAGTCCCAGGAGGAGCCTGACGGCTGGTCTCTCCTCCTGCTGTATGAGGAAAGTGGTCTTAGGCAGTCGGCCTAGTGAACCAGGTGTGGAGCTGAGTTGCAGAGGATCCAGTAGAGCTGACAGTGAAGCTGCTGGCAGAGTCTTCCGGGAAAAACAGTGTCAGTGAGTACCAGGGGACTTGCCAAAGGGTCTGCCCAGGAAGGGGGACCACTCCAGTGAAGTCAGAAGATCAAGGGGCCAGCTCACACAGAGTGTCAGAGTAAAAGGGGTGCTGTTTATAACCCTGAAGAGTAGGGACAAAGGGGGTGCCTATAACCCTGAAGAGTGATTCACAGTGCAGTACAGTTCAGTTAATTCTTCTTCGCTAAAGTGGCAAGTTGAAGCAGCGGTCTGGTCGCACTCAGCGTTACATAGAAGTCCCAGCAATTGTGCATAGTTTGTTCAGTTGGATTATCCCACTCATCCCTTCTCCTATCCCAGTTCTAAAATAAATCAACACACACCAAAACCCCTGGACTGTTTTCTGACTGAGCCAAGCAATAGCTGAATATGCTATTTTGTCAAGTTGTTGCTAGGGGTAACCCAGGGGAATCCATAACCAGCAGCTCCCAAGGGAGTAAGTAGTGCTACATAAGAAAAAAAAAATTATATATATATATATATACACACACACACACACACACACATACATAATATATATTGGGCCTCAGTAGTGGGAATTCATTTAATGTACAGGATGGACAACCATGTACTTGCCATTTTTAGTTAATCCTTTGTCCATGGCAAGGAAGTCTACATTGGTCTTCTAAGCTTCTGGTCCCTTGACCTTTTCTGATTTGTTTTTATGTATGGCTTTGTTTTACGAGTGGCTTATTATTTTATAGTACATCGTAATTTGCCGGCTAAGTGACCATAAGTATCACGCCTGTCCCTCTTCAGATAAAAAAATCTCTCCCTCTTCTTGCTCAAACCTTCAAGTTCTTGTTTCTAATCTGTGTGCTGGAAGCAATTCCCTAGTTGCCTTTTCAATTACTATTCACAGGCTAACATTCATGCAAACAGGCGAGAGAAGGAGAACATCAGAGACGAGCCAGGTAGAACCATGTAATGCAGATCTTGTATCGTACGTAGCCTCATGTCTCTATGGTACTGTGCTGACAATGGCAAGCACACCCTCTCAGTTCTTTTATTTGTATTCCAGAGGAATGGCCTGTCAAAGCACGGCTGATTGAAGGAAATCTTTAGTTTTAGCTAAGAACACTTGTACAGCACTGAAGGAGAAAAAAGTGTGCCTAGAAACCTGTTATTACTATCAGCATCAGTATAATACTCATTATATTTTCTGTGCCTCGGGATCTTGCAATGTTTGGCCTCTTCCAGGTTCATTAAATGTGCCAGTGAATATGGCTATAGGTTATTGCTTTTTGCAAACAGTCGTAGCTTGTTGTTATTAAACAGGTCTGTCAGCAGCCAAGCATGGCCAGGCATGAGGCAAACTATCATTGAGGAGTGTTGTTTTTCTTCCAGTCTTCAGATGATTTTATTTATTTTGTATATTTATTTTATGTAGCCCTGTACAAGGTACATAAAGGCTTTCAAATCACTTCCTGCCTCTTAAAAGCTTACAATCTCTTGTCCTTATTATTATTATACACAGATTGACTATAGGGGCCAGTTGTGTCAAATACCCATACTCATAGTTACAGTCCAAAAAGAATACCCTTTGTGATGGTGTTCACGGTCATTGGGAGTGAGGGACAGATACTTGGGGGACGCTGAGAGAATGGTTTGGATTGCTTCAGATGGGACAGTAATATTTGTCAGCAATATCTCTCAGGAAATGTATGAAGATGAATTGTTTGACTTTTCCGATTGCTAAAATATTGCCGAAGTGTCTCATAGACCCTTGCTAGATAGTGAGATGGGGTGGGGTTTGTTATTGGTAAGTGTCTATATTCCATTGTTCTATTGTTTTTGTCTGCCTCAAGATAAACGTATTATGGGATGTATATGTGTATGTGTATTGGCTGCTAAGGGGGAGGGGAGAATGTCCCACAGTGTATATCTTTTTTTTTTGTGCATGTATTTGAATAAACAGTTTGAGTTCTATTTCACCCTCTATCTAGAGTCCTGTCTCTCATTGGGGGAATATGCTACAAGGGATTGCTCTGCTCTTAATACTCCCTTGAATAATCACTAAGCTCTTGAAAGAGCTGGTTCCTGTTCCTGCTGCACTCTCTGGGGAAAGAGGTTCACCCACAGGAACCTGGAGCCTTGTCGTAGGTCCAGGGTGGGTAGGAGACGTCGAGACCCCAACCAGGCTGTGGCGGTTCGTGGGGTCTAAGGTGGTTATGGTGTCTGGTGGAGTGCTTGGAGCCCTCGGGGAGCACTAGGAGCATCCGTCAATGAAGGTACCCAGGCGGGGTGCCAGTTGATCCATTACTTTCTTATAGATCCCTGAGGCAGTCTCATAGGACAGGAGAATGGCAGTTGGCAGGATTTAGGCTCAACAAAAGCCAGGCACCAGTAACAAAATAAAACCTAATCAGAGAAGGGAATAGGCATGCAGTGCTAGGGTCCTTGGTTTGAATCCCAACCAAAATACTACATGGAGTTTTCATATTCTCCCTGTGCTTGCACGGGTTTCCTCCCACATTTAAAGGACATGCTGGCGGGTTAAATGGCTCCTATCTCAACTGGCCCTAGTATTGGACCTTCTAAGCTCTTTGAGGGCAAGGCTGATGTGAATGTACAATATGTAAAGCACTGCGTAAATTGTCAGTGCTACATAAGTACCTGTAATAAATAATAGAAGACATTGTAGCACCCTCCTAGCATAGGATGTAAATTTAGTTTGGCTCTTTCTGCAATCAAGGGAGCAGTAATTGTTTGTTCTGGCCTGCTCAGGATTTCACAGGCTGAGTGTTTTATTGCTTCTCCCTGGCTCTGGGCTCTTGGGGCAGGAAATTCAAAACAACCAGCCTGAATATTTATCATGCTCCAGCAATCCCTGGAGAGGAGTGTTCAGAAGGGGGCTGGAGAGCAGGGTTACTTCTCCCGAGGAGGGTTCCTGAGCCAGAGAGGCTGCTGAACTCGGGCACATTATGGACTGTACGGCTGCCTTAGAAGCCTCAGTGGTGTCAGGGCCGAGGGCCTAGATGGACTCTGCTTGAAGCTGGTTGCAGAACCTCACCATAAGGGACCTGGTCAGGAGAGATGCTGTGTCACTCATTGGGCCTGGTCTGGAGGAAGCTGGAAGGTGGCAGCTATCCTAGGGACTTGTAACCAGATGCCAAAAGGAGTTGCTCCGTGGTCCTCAGCTGTGGGGATTTAGACTGTCCAACATCCATATTTAGTGAAAGTACCGGTATAACTAAAAGCAAATCATTACAATTTTATTGGTATTTGGATAGAGTGGAGAGGGATTAGAACATCAGTATGTATTGCTGTCGGTGTCCCCGTTAGGGAGATTCACCCTCTCTATTTGTCCTGTTTACCATAATCAATAAAAGCAAAAGTAAAAGAAAATCCCAAATTGTTGGTTGTCCCCAGAAAATTAATAGGGTGGAAATCTTCCACTGGGGACTAGTTCTGGTGGCCTAGGGAGCCCCAAGAGATTCCCCTAGTTTGCAGGGATTTCCTCTCATTTCCTGTTTGGCTATGGGACAGGCAATGAAGGTAAATCTCCCCAATGGGACACATATGGAAAAAATAAACCTTTCTGGGGTTATTACCTTCTCTTATTCTGTCCAAAATGAAAAAAAAAAGTTTTGCCTTTAAGGTAAAGTTTGTCCTCTGATCACTAAGAGCTGAACATTTTGGAGTATCCCATGCCCTAATCCTCCCCCTCTCTGGTTGACATTTATAAGCAATAAACTACAAAAAACACAAACCATAGACCAATTAATTTCAGCTAGTGTGTGTGAACTGGTACTTGGGTGATTGGCAGCCTCTGTACTGTTAGAGAAGATCCAGTTAATACCAGCAGCCCCTTCAGGAGTAGTACTACAACATCATATGTTGTCTTTTCTTGCTTTTCTTATCTATATTGATAGATAGATAGCTAGATAGATAGATAGATAGATAGATAGACAGACAGACAGACAGACAGACAGACAGACAGACAGACAGAAATCAAACTGAAGAATGTCTGAAACAGTTAGGCAGATGTAATTGAACAGTTAAAGAGTCAGCCCACCCACATGTGATATTTTCATTGTGGATGAAGCTTGGTGGAATGAAATACCCTCTGCTATTTTTTATCTCTTGTAGGCTCTGGAATCATGATCTCCCTGCCATGGCTATCAGATAACATTCAGTCCTCCTTGGGTTACAGATTGTTTTCATACCTACCACTCCCTTGATATTAGACATACTAGAAGTAAAATATTTAACAGGAAGAGTAGGAGCCCTTCAATACGGTTACACCAAGTGTGAAAACTTGGGAAAAAAAGCACACAAATTTTGCCACTTGAATCTTCGAGAATTGTAAGAAACTTATCACTTATCCCTCCAGCATTCACCAGAAAACAAAATGCGTGTTTTGGCAGGACTATTTATTTATATTTCACTTTATGTGAGCAAAGAGTTAAAAAAAATAAATAGAAGAAAACATTACCTGAGTTCTCTTTTTTAGATAGAAAAAAAAAAAATTGAGAAACCTACCTTGTGGGTAGATGTCCATGGAAAAACACTGATGTGAACATTGGGGTGCTCAGCTTCGAAAAACTATGAAGAAAATCATATAAATGCATTCAGTAAAACCAATAACAATCACATTACTGAAAATAGTTAATTTGCAAGAAAGAAGGCATAAATATACTAAAACTTGTGAATATTTAATTTGGAGAGCTGTCTGGGACTGTCTGATAGGAGAAAGAAGAGCTCCTTACAGAACAGACCTCAGAAAAAAGTCCCAATGGTAGTCTAGAACAACTGTCTCCAGGTATTTTGGTTTGTTGTATAGCAGAACTCTAGGTGAAATAAGTACATACACTTGACTAAGAGCTTCCAGCATGTAAAGAGCATGGGAGAGAGAACATTGTAACACACTGAGATTAACCTAAATGTCGCTGGTTAAACAGTAAGTATACCAAAATATATCTCAGTTTCTGTAGATGAATGCACTCTATATACTGAAAGTCACTTGCTTGTTGTAAGAAGTTCTGTGCACTTGTCCTGTCAGTGGGCCATATCCCCTATGGCTACTATGAGAAACCCCTACTCCTACACCTTGCGTTTAGCTTCACTTTACATTATGTGGCACATAACAGGAAAAGTTAGACTTGTTGACTGGACTTACTGGCCCTACCTGTACACAGAGTAGGACCAGTTTGGGGGAAAAAAAACAGTTTACATTAAACTGACAGACATCTGTGCTGTAGCTTTTTGGCTGGTGAAGAAAAGGGAAAACTGACATTACATGACCTGTAGCCATCAGACAAAAATCTCTGATGGAACTGGAATGTCTTATGGGCCATACACACTATAAGATTTTCTGAAGACTTTTTCCTTCAGATTTACCTTTTCTATGTAGTGCAAGGGCCTGCCAGATTGCATACAAATTGAAAGTGTTTAGGTTTGACCTCATATTATATGGTTTTGTTAAATCTAAAGGAAAAGGTCTTCAGAAAATCTTATAGTGTGTATGGCCCATTAGGGTCAGTGTTGACGACCTTTCGGGTTGTGTTGATGGGCAAATGCTGCTTCATTGACTGGTGTATTTGACCTCCTTCTAAGCTGCATTAACTTGCTTCAAGCTTCAGTTCTGTTGCACAAAAAAGCCCATCAACACAGGATTTTAGCAGCATGGCATCCTCTGAATACTAAACTGAAAGAGTACTATAGAGCCTAAAGGGTGAAGCTCAATACTGTACACCAAAAGCAAAACATTTTATCAAATGTCTCCAAACCAAAATGATGATGAGGTTCCCTTCTACTCATGTCACACCACCCACCCAACTCTTTTACCCACTGAAAGTGGTATTGCCCCATTTTCCCTCTTCCACCCTACTACACTTACTTTAAAAAGGGAGTGACAAGGTTGATCAATTCAAAGTCAGCTTATCAATTTGCTACAACTCATCATCTGGAGAAACACTTAAACAAGGAGAGAAGGCTCGATGCTCAACTCCAGGGAAATTAAACATAGGCCTGTCCCTTGAATAGATCCCAACTGTTGACTAACATCCATCCCAATGTTACATCGTTTCTGAGGTTGAAAATCAACATCAGTCCATCCAGTTCAACCTATGAACGCGTAGAGTCATACACATGTCATAGCAGTAAAGATAAATGTTTTGGGCTTTGCTTTAATGGAGGACAGGGTAAGAGAAACCAAAGTTGGTTTAATAAAGCTTTTTATGGTAAGGGGGCAGAGGAGCCAAGAAGCCTTACAGACAATGATTGCAGACCTAAATAATAGACACCTCAAGGAGCCTTCATGTCCACAGACCTACGTAGGCTCCAATGGCTAGTGTTACACCCTTGCATTTCAATTACTTAATAAACCAGAATGGGAAATGTGGATTATGCCATTAACATGTCATGTTTTCATACAAAGTCTTCTTTATCTACAGGTTAAACATATTATTAACTGTATCAGTAGATGCACTTTAATTAGAAATAAACTCCCATATTAGTTTGTGTGCATCTGTATATCCATGGAATAGACAATTATAGACAAGCACATTAAAATTCTACCTTTTACTAACCAAAGAACACATTCCAGGAATAAATAAGAGCAGGGGCTCTGCTGTTCTGCTTTGCCATGGCTCAAAGCAAGTGCACTGTAATGGCTGATAAAGATTTTATGTACCTCGTTCTCTGAAGTCATGCTGCCTCCTGCATAATTGGGATTGGTAAACCCACCGGTAATATCGCCTTTATGTTTCCTAGTGGAAAATAAAATGAGGAAAAACATTAATTTTAATTACAGGGTTGTGAAGTTTTAATGGGCGAACATGAGCCCAACACTGTTCTATGCTATGTAAATGACCTTATGACTGACTCACCAAAAGGTGTGCATCATATAGGTTTCTTTAACATTGAATTCTGGGCTAGCAGCAAAATACACAGTTTAAATGCATATACAGGAATTATGTCACTTGCTACAGTTGTAATTCTGTTCAATCAATTTTGCAATCCAGACATTCCTGCAAGGCAGTGCAACCAAGCCATGGATCTCCACTGCAGCAGATTGGGGTGATCCAGAACACAACCCCAGCCCACTGATTGGACAAGTGCAGGAGCATACTGATGACATCATACCTCTGCTCCCCTCCTGTCAGCATGTTCCTGACACTGGCACTGCAACAGAGCCTAATTGGCTTAGAGTGCTGGCCCTTCCATTTCCCTGTGATTTACACATTAAATGAGAACCAAAGTATTTGTTTTTGAATAATAGTGCATGTGCATCTTTTTGCTTTATCAATATTTTAGACCAGCCTTTCTCAACCTTTTTACCCGTTAAGGCTAGTACACAGTATAAGAAAATCATCTAAAGAATTTTTGTACGATTTTCATATAGTGTGTTCACAACTAGGGATGATCGAACGGTTCGACCATCGGTTCGGCCCGAACATTGGGTGTTCGAGGTTCGGCCGAATTTAGAACTTTTTGCCCAAAAAAGTTCGGAATTCGGCAACCAGAACCACCCAAAATGCAATGCTTCAGGAAATGGGCTTTAAAAGCCCGTGATTGGACCAGAACCATTAGCAAAAGCCAATTGAGGGGGCAGGAGAATGCTAGGAATGTGATTGGAGTGACTAGGGGGTACCTAGACCAATCATTAGTGAATACGCCCCCCAGTATATAAGATCGCCCCCGCCATATTCCTAGCATTGTTATACTGGACATGGAAGAGAGTGGAAGCAGTTCTGTTAATTTTACTTTAAAAGTGTCATTTAGCTATTTTTAGTGTGAGGAAAGGGATATCTAGTGTAGTTAGAGTGCTCCTTTACACTTAAGTTAGCTTCAAAAATTTAGTTTCTGTAGGGAAAGTATGAAGTGTCAGGGGACCGTAGTGTAGTGTAGGGTTAACTGACAGTGACTGCTATGGCAGGGTGACAAAACCCTTCCATAGCAGGGTGACCGCTATAGAGAAATGATCATTTCTCTGAATAGCTTCGGGACACCATTATGGCTTCTCACCAGCCAAGCATTTTTTATGCTGCAGGGGCTGCCACTGTCAGTGCTTTTTTGAGGACATGTTTGATGTCAGACATGACATCTGAACATGTGTATAGGGGGTATATATATACATATATGTCTGTATATACACCCCTAGACATATATAGGTGTGATAGTAGCAGAAATAAATGCTTGCGCTAATTAAATCATTTACACAGATATATTTCTGCTACTATCACACCTATATATGTCTAGGTGTGTATATATAGATATATGTATGTGTGTATATATACCACTATACACAAGTTCAGATGTTTTGCCTGCCTCAAAAGAACCCAAAAAAATGCCAAAAAAACGCTAGCGTCAAAAAAAAAATGCCCAGGTGTGTTTTTGCTTGCATTTTTTGGGGGGTTTTGGAGGCAGGCAAAACATCAGAACTTGTGTATAGTGGTGTATATACACACATACATATATTTATATACACCCCTAGACATATATAGGTGTGATAGTAGCAGAAATAAATGCTTCCGCTAATTAAATCATTTACACAGATATATTTCTGCTACTATCACACCTATATATGTCTAGGTGTGTATATAAATATATGTATGTGTGTATATATACCACTATACACAAGTTCAGATGTTTTGCCTGCCTCAAAAGAACCCCAAAAAATGCCCAAAAAAAACGCTAGCGTCAAAAAAAAAAAATGCCCAGGTGTGTTTTTGCTGGCATTTTTTGGGAGTTTTTGGAGGCAGGCAAAACATCAGAACTTGTGCACAGTACCACTATACACATGTTCAGATGTTTTTCCTGACTGCAAAGAACCCCACAAAAATGCCTGCTATTAAACCGGGAGAGAAGCTAACTACCTGTGTTTAAAGTGTTCTAATACAAACAATCCTTTTTTTTTTTTTTCTGGTTCTGGACATGCTACAGAGCTGAAACTTCACAGGTACACCTCTTAGACCCCCCAGACACAAAATCACACAAAAAAGTTCTTAAAAATTGTCATTTTTGATAAAAAAGCCAATTATTGAAAAAAAAAGAAAGAGATTTTTTGATTTTTATCTGGGGGGTCTAAAAGGTGTGCATGTGAAGTTTCAGCTCTGTAGCATGTCCAGAACCATGAAAAAAAAAAGATTGTTTGTATTAGAACACTTTCTTTCAGGACAGGTAGTTAGCTTCTCTCCCGGTTTAATAGAAGGCATTTTTTGGGGTTCTTTGCAGTCAGGAAAAACATCTGAACTTGTGTATAGTGGTACTGTGCACAAGTTCTGATGTTTTGCCTGCCTCCAAAAACCCCCAAAAAATGCCAGCAAAAACACACCTGGAAGTTAGAGCAAAAACTTCACATGCACACCTTTTAGACCCCCCAGATCTGAAATCCAAAATAAAAATCAAAAAATCTTTTTTTTTTAATTTTTTCAATAATTGGCTTTTTTTTTTATCAAAAATTACAATTTTTAAGAACTTTTTTTGTGTGATTTGGTGTCTGGGGGGTCTAAAAGGTGTACCTGTGAAGTTTCAGCTCTGTAGCATGTCCAGAACCAGAAAAAAAGATCATATAGGTGTTAAAGTTAAAGGAGGGTCCCGACCCACATTTTTTACTGAAAAATTATCTTTTTTTTTCATGGTTCTGGACATGCTACAGAGCTGAAACTTCACATGCACACCTTTTAGACCCCCCAGATACTAAACTCAAAGTCAAAATCAAAACATCTCTTTTTTTTTTTTTAATTTTTTCAATAATTGGCTTTTTTATCAAAAATGAAAATTTTTAAGAACTTTTTTTTTGTGTGATTAATAGTTAATGGGGCATGACCCAGAACCCTGGGCACTTTTTAGGGGCGTTTATCGGGTTTTAGGGCTTAAAAATTGTGTTTTTTGATTACCGAAGTTCGGGTCCCATTGATTTCAATGGGGTTCTGAAATCCGGGCCGAACTTTCGGGAAGTTCGGATGTTCTGGCCGAACCGAACTTTTCAAAAGTTCAATCATCCTTATTCACAACTTTCAACAGCCGATTCTGAGTTTTTGTACGAAAATGCTTGAAGGGACAAACTCCAAAATATTTCTCGTACGGGGAAAAACAAACAATTTACGTTTAATGCGTACCATTTTCCTACAAAAAAAATCAGAAAAGAATGACTGCACATTATCAGAAACAATAAACAACAAAAACAACCCCTTTGTCGTACTAGAATTTTTATACAAATTTTTGTTCATCGGCTCCAATTTGCCGTGAAGCAACGAGGAAAACGGACGATCGTTCGCCCAATTTTCTAATAGTGTGTACCCCAATTTACATACCCTTTAAACAATTTTCAGAACTTGGGGACATCTGATTAACCCTACATCTCATTGTATATTACTGTGATCAATAAGCAAAACAAAATTGTAAATAAAAGGAATATGTAATGTGACAGTACTAGCGTATTTGACAGCCAAGGCAGATCATTTTTATCGCCCCTCCCTACAAAATAATTTTCAGTAATATTCTTGAAATTAAAAGAACAACAGAAAGGAAAGACAGACAGTAAAAAGTGTGGTGTCCTGTAATTTAGAGGTTTACATATAAAACATTCACTATGCAAATGTTTTAACTAGGGATGGGCGAATGGTTCGGCCCGAGCATGAGTTTGGGCTGAACATTTGCCTGTTCGACCGTTCGCCAAACACTGAATTTGCAGGGTGTTCGCCTCGTTGAACACCCGGCAGTTCACTGAGTGCTGAACAGCGCATTCTACACACTGATTAGGCAAAGCTTTGCCCAATTAAGGCACAGGGCAAGCTAGTTGTTAAAGAGCGGGGCTGGGAAGCCGTCTGTGGCATTCTTAACAACCGATGAGTCATCAGCTGTCAAAAGGTTTCCCCGCTGACAGTAGAACAATAAAAAAAAAAAGTGCCGGTAAAAGAAATAAAGAAAAAAATGTCCCCCCCCCAGTCTGTACCAGACCTAAAGGGACCTAAAATTAAAAAACAAAATGCCCTGGGGTCCCCCCCCAAAATCCATACCAGACCCTTATATGGGCATGCAGCCTGGCAGGTCAAGAAAGGGGAGGACAAACTAGCGCACCTCCCCTCCTGAACCAGACCACATGCCCTTAACATGGGGGGGAAGGGGGCTTTGGGGCAGGGGGGCTCTGCTCATGTTGATGGGGACAAGGGCCTCTTACCGACAACCCTGGGCTGTGGTTGTCGGGTTGTGTGAGTGGTGGGCTTATTGGAATCTGGAAGCCCCCTTTAACAAAGGGACCCCCAGATGCCACCCCCCCCTTATTTGATGGGTATCGTGTACAGAGTATCCCTACCCATTCAACAAAAAAGTATCAAAAAGTAATGAACACAAGAGACAGTTTTTGACAAATCCTTTATTAAGTAATAAAAAAACAATGTCCCCAGATGTAAATCCATTGTCAATCATGGCTCCTGCCGAATGCCTCCTCTGCGCTCTAACATTTCTTTTATAGGTAAGGGGCGGGGCCATCTGGCTACGTCACTCGGTACCAACGTCCCTTTCTGACGTCACATGCCCAGCATGCACCAGTCTGTGACGTCAGAAGAGGCGGAGCCACCGGGTGACATAGCAAGGTGGCCCCGCCCTTTACCTATAAAAGAAATGTCAAAGCACAGAGTGGGCATTTGGCGGCAGGCAAGAGGGTTTTTTAATTATTTGCATTTTTTGGGACCGGAAGGCGGCGTGATTGATGATGGATTTACATTGAGGGACACTATTTTTTAATAGAGGATTTGTCTCTTGTGTTTATTACTTTTTGACACTTTTTTTGGTGAATGGGTAGGGGTACTATGTGCCCAATACACATTCACAAAGGAGGGGGGGGTGGGATCTGGGGGCACCATTGTTAAAGTGGGCTTCCAGATTCTGATAAGCCCCCGACCTGAAAATGTTCTCCGCCTGCAGACCCCGACAACCACAGCCCAGGGTTGTCTGCTGCAAACTGAACAGGGGGGTGTTGGGCCCATCCCTAGTCTTATTTATTCATATAAGCACCACAAATGTTTGCTGCATTGTTCATAATAGATTACCTCCTATGATCAGCAGCTCCATTTAGTGGCTATAATGTGGATTTCTTTTTATTGAGGTAATACAGGAAAAATATACATTATGACCACTAGATGGGGCTGACAATCATAGGTGATAATTATATTACACAATACAGCAAATAGTCATGGTGCCCATGAGAATGGTTAGTGTCCTCTAACATACAGTAGTAGTCAGTGGAGAATTAAAGTGGATACACACCCTCTAATTTACCCAGTGAAGTGAACAGCCTCAGATGATACACAGAGATGAAACAAATCTCCCTATATAAGTTTTGCATGTATATCTGCAGTCTTGTGCTTTCTACACTCTTTAAAAAGTGCAGATCATGTTACAAATCTTTTTTCCTCCTCCAGCAGTGGGTGTGGAGTCTGGGAATACACTGTGTGTGAGCTGAATGGAGGAAAGGCACACACCCCATCCACATATGCAAAGGAAGGAAGAAACATGCAGAGCTGCAGTCTGAATAGACCAGCTCTCTGCTAATGTACCTCTAAGCTCCCTCCCCCGCCACACATTTGCTGCTTCTTTTATCTTGTGTGTTAGAGAGCTTGTCAGAAGTTATCATACTGATAACAGAGGAAGGGAGCAGCAGAAAGACATGGCACTTTTGATAGAGATAATTAAAAAAATACAGATGTGTGTGCCTAGGTCAGATTTCATGAATATGGTTTAGAACCACTTTCACCCCTTAATTGGATGTTAGTGGAAAATTGCCCTCTTGAGATTGCTGTTGATAACTGCTTGTGGAGCTCCTAGCAAGCTCTGGAAGAACCCTGTTTAAGAAACACTGTTTTATGTTATCCGTTTACCATCTTGCAGACTCTACTCCATTTACTACCTCTGCATTTGTTGGAGGTGATAAAGGCGATGTTACTGTCTGAGGAAACTGCTGTAAGGAAGGGGAAGTTCTCTGAAGGAAGTTCTTTAATTCTTTGCCGGGATGTCGGGTATGTAATGTATTAACATTACAGCAACATTTTTGAGTGCAATGTCTCCCACTTTTATGATTAGGGGACGTATATCACTCAAATTCACAGTTATCTATACATCAATACACCCTGTGAGAATATATATATTTTGTACATCAAGATATCATATTTATTTAGTAGCCTATATATGGGTTCACATATGCTTTTCTGGTGTGGTGATCTTGCTGTTTAGTGGCATGTTTGCCATAGGCTTGGCTAGGTTTATATATGTTATATGCATAATCGTTCGATGTGCACATTTGTACAGTCTTACTGTGGCTACTTTGGTACGTTTAGATGTGCATAATGTGACATTTTCAATAAATATAGTATAAAACAATATACATGTGTATCTATGCATTTTGGTACTGAAGTCTATGTTATGCTGTAAGGTTCACATTTTAGTTTTTATCATGTTTTCTAAATGGGTTAGGGCTTTTTGCCTAGGATGTTTTTATCTATGGTTAGACGGGTGATTGGTCTCTCTGTCAGGATGATTAATCACCTGTCTGTTTTCATTGGTCATACACCGATATGTTTAATTGGTAGCTTGATTGCATTTAGCCATCTGCTTATTTTTGCATATGTGTATGTATATATATATGTATATGTATATGTATATATATATATATATATATATATATATATATATATATATATATATATATACATATATATATATATATATATATATATATATATATATATATATATATATATATATACTTTGTGTGTGTGACCAATATTCCAGCTATGACTAAGCACCAAGATAGGTGTGAAACGCGTTAGCTGATCTGTTTTTTACTTCCATGTGCTGTATGGATTGTCGCCTTTACATATTTGGAACAATTAAAGGTGATTCAAGCAGTGTGTGACCATCCAGACTTCTTCTTTCTACATGTTTCTGATGCATGCAGGGCCGGCACCTGTTTTATGTGCAGACACAGCTGAGCAATAGGGGAGTAGTCTTCCTTAAGCGGTACACCACTTATCTATGTAATAGGGCAGTTCAATCCCCACCCTTCTCCTTCTGCTGCTCTTATATCAGCTACTTGCTATGCTAAATGGAGCTGTTATTTAAATGAAAAATCAGAACACAAGACAGAAATGGGAAGAGCTGCATTGTTCAATAGGGGATATCTGCCTCTAAAGCAAATATCATATACATAGAGGTGGGTGTGAATAGCCTATGACATTTGGGTGTACGTTTAATAAACTGAGAAGTTTTCTCTTAGTTCACTTCTCGGCAGTTCTCAGAGAAAATTTATCTCCTCTGGCACCCAGTTTAGAAGGTGGAGAACTTCACTTCTCACAGGGAGATCTGTGTATAACTGGGTGGACTACCTGTAATCTCACGAGATATTGTGAGATTACAGTGCCGCTAAGTTTAAAAAGTGAAACCAAAGTTTAAAAGAGCTTGTAATGCCATGTTCTGACACATGAAAACTAACTGAATATCTATATATCTATCTATCTATACACACACACATGCACAGTATATATACATACAGTATATATACATACAATATATATATACATACAATATATATATATATACATATATATATGCACACACACATGCATATATATATATATATATATATTAATATACATATACACACACACATATATATACACACACATACATATACAGTATATATACATACATTATATATATATATATATATATATATATATATATATATATATATGTATATATATGTGTATATATATATATTTATATATATATATATATATATATATATATATATATATATATATATATACACACACACACCAGTATATATATACAAACTATATATATATATATATATATATATATATATATATATATATATATATATATAGTTTGTATATATATACTGGTGTGTGTGTGTATATATATATATATATATATATATATATATATATACTGTATATATACAGACATACGCCCACAAACACTCATACATACATACAATATATATATATATATTATCATTAATTTTGAACCCACTGGTGCTGATATATAGGAAGAAAGAAGTCTTCTTCCTCTAATCGCACCAGCTTCTCTCCCTGATTCTCCACCTCTGAGCTGGAGAATCTGGAATGGAGATATTTCAGAGTAACGGCTGTGAGATCTTCAGATCTCCCTTTTCTAAACTGACCGTTAATGACAGAATGGTCATGTACTGTGATGAGAAGCGAAGAACATGTTCTCTGCTCTTCATCTCAGCTACCTAAACCGATACACACCAGAGATCAGTCGTGATCCTGAGGATCACGGCTTTTCTCTATTTATTAAAAGTACACCTTGAGCTGTACAGCAAGCAGAGCTGAAGCCAAGAGGTCATAGAGAATCTAATATCCTGCTGTTATGCTTGAAGGGCAGTACAATCCCCGCCCTCCTCCCTCTGCTGCTCTTATATCAACTACTTGTTATACTAAAGGCAGCTGTCAATCAAATGAGAAATCCGAACACAAGGCAGAAATGGGAGAAGCCACATTGTTTAATGAGGGATCTCTGCCTGTAATGCAAATATAACATACATAAAGGTGTGTGTGAATAGCCTATGACATCTGAGCTGTACAGCAAGCAGAGCTGAACCAAGAGGTCATAGAGAATCAAATGAGAAAGCAGAACACAATGCAGAAATGGGAAGAGCCACATTGTTTAATGGGGGTCTCTGCCTCTTATCCAAATTTAACATACATAGAGGTGTGTGTGAAAGCCTATGAGTTGACATCTGAGCTGTACAACAAGCCAACGGGTCATAAAGAACCCAAGATCCTGCTGTTATGCTGTTATGCAGGCATAGCAGCTGTGAAATATATTAAGAAAGCCTCAAGACATTAAGAGGTCCTATGCAAATCTGCATGTACATTCACCCTGCACACATTGGACAAAAAAAAATGATTTTCTTCAAGCTTTTTTTTTTCTTCCTTCCTGTTCTTATATTAGGAAAAGTACCATATTATGGCCACTAGATGGAGCTAAGGAGCATAGGAAATACAGAGGTCTTTGTAACAAGAGATACAATGTTTATATTAATTGCATAGATTACATAAATTGCTAATTCCTCTAGTGTTCTTTAGAATTATTACATTGTGGGGTTGATTTACTAAAACTTGAGAGTGCAAGATCTTGTGCAGTTGTGAATGGTAGCCAATCAGCTTCTAAATTCAGCTTGTTCAGTTAAAGGGATTGTAAAGGCAAAGGTTTTTTTTTTAAATCTTAAAGCATTCTATGTATTAAGATATAAAAACCTTCTGTGTGCAGCAGCCCCCCTCAGCCCCCCTAATACTTACCTGAGCCCATCTTTATCTAGTGATGTTGCATGAGTTTTTCAGCAGCCCGGGACTCCCTTCCCCATTGGCTGAGACAGCAGTGTGGTGCGAACGGCTCCCGCTGCTGTCAATCAAAGTCAGGTAGCCAATCAGGGGAGAGAGAGGGGCGGGCCGGGTCATGGCTCCGTATCTGAATGGATCCCCCATAGCAAGCTGCTTGCTGTGGGGGCATTCAACAGGAGTGAGGGTCCAGGAGCACAGAAGAAGGACCCGAGAAGAGGCAGATCTGGGCCACTCTGTGCAAAATGACTTCACAGAGCATTGGAAATATAACATGTTTGTTATTTTTTTTAAAAAACGAGACTTTACACTCACTTTAAGCTTTGACTAAAAAAAAAATTTAACCTGATTGGTTTCTATGCAGAACTGCACCAGATTTTGCACTCTCAAGTTTTAGTAAACCAACCCCTATATCTGTTGTTACAAAGACGTATGCATTTCCTATGCTCCTCAGCTCTTTCAGTGGTCATATTTGGTTTTCTACTACAATGCAAAAAAAAAGAATATTTGCTCAGAAAAGAATAGCCTAGAGAACATTTATTTTTGCCCAATTCTCAGGGAGCACAGAAGAAGGACCCGAGAAGAGGCAGATCTGGGCCACTCTGTGCAAAACCACTTCACAGAGCATTGGAAATATAACATGTTTGTTATTTTCTTTTAAAAACGAGACTTTACACTAACTTTAAACTTTGACAAAAAAAAAAATGGAACCTGATTGGTTTCTATGCAGAGCTGCACCAGATTTTGCACTCTCAAGTTTTAGTAAACCAACCCCTATATCTGTTGTTACAAAGACGTATGCATTTCCTATGCTCCTCAGCTCTTTCAGTGGCCATATTTGGTCTTCTACTACAATGCATAATAAAAGAATATTTGCTCAGAAAAGAATAGCCTAGAGAACATTTATTTTTGCCCATTTCTCAGGGAAAAAATGGACCTGCAGATTCACTGGACACAAAGCTATGTATTTTTTTTATTTTTTTTTAATATAAATAGACCCCCATAGTTTTACAGGTATGCACTTTTTTACTTTTCAAATTTAGAGTGTTTGCATTTATATTCAAATTAATTAGACCTATTTTTACTTTTCCTAATATTAATAGGACGGTCACTTAGTCAAGGTAAAGATAGATTGATAGATTTATTTAAATACTATTACCTACACAGACATTCACATGTACGTTCCCCAGTGTGTACAAAATCATTTAAATGTTAATGTGAATCTAATACGAATAGGCTGTATTTATAAATGTATCTCAAATTAGAATAGCTGGTAATTTCCCAAAAGTCAGCTGGAAACCTACTTGGGGAAAATAACAGTGGTAGAATGAAATTCTGAATATGATCCATTGCTCTGGTGCAGTACAAAAAGTTTTTAAAGTAAAGCTTAAATTAAATGGATAATATGGACAAAAGTTTATGGAAACTAGACCATCACACCTATCTGAGCTGCCTGGACATCCCATTCTGAAACTAGGGACAATAATTAGGAGTTTGCCCTCTTTGTGGGTATAATAGCCTCCACTATTCCCTGAAGGCTTTCCACAAGATACTGGAGTATTTATTTTGGAATGTGTGCCTATTCAGTCAATAGAACATTTGTGAGGTCAGCTACTGATGTTAGAAGAGAAAACCGAGCTAGCAATCGACATTCTGATTCATCGATTTATCCCAAAGAAGTTCTATAGGGTTGAGATCAGGGCTCTATGCAGGCCATTCAAGTTCCTTCACACCAAACTCATCAAACCATGGCTTTCTGAAGCTGGCCTTGTGAACAGGGACACAGTCATACTGGAACAGAAAAGGATAATCCCCAGAATGTTGCCAAAAGGCTGTAAGTGCACAATTGTTTAAAATGTTTTTGTATTCTGTAATATTAAAAGCATCCTTCACTGGAAACAGCTGCACTGAGCCATGTAGAGGGATTTCCACATACTGTTAGCTGTTTGGTAGTTGTGATGGTCAAGCGTTTACTATAATTTATAAGGAAGCCATTACTTAGCTAAACAAGGTAATTATGTGGGACCCATTCTGGACAATCTAAAGTCCTTCCCTGCTAATTGCATAAAGCCGGCTGTAGCTTTTTAGGATTGGCTATCAGTTTTAGGCTTTATGTACACTGGGCGATATTACAGCTGCTCCTAGGGGCGTCTGGAATTTTCCTGCCTCTTAACTCCCCTGCATGTTAGCCTATGTAAAAAACAAAGTGATAAGTCTGGTGCCAACAACCTGAAAAGTTTTCTAAAAAAGTGCAGCTGCCCCTTTAAATGGTTAAACTCACTTTCAAATCAAAACGATACAAAAATAAGGTGCTACTATAATAACTTCAACATTTCACCTAAATAAAAATAACAACATGATTACCAGTGCATAATTAATAATTTAACTCAAATAAAAGTCCCATAAATATTATTAGAGATTAGAGTCCTCTTGAGAATCTCCAACCACCGTGAATAAAGAGGTGCAGTGCTTACAAACACATTCACAAACCAACCATCAATATAAGACAAACCTTCAACCATTTGAGGTATTCCAAGCTGCTAATTATCTGATCAGAATTTAAGCCCTGTACACACTATAAGAATATCGTAAAAAAAATACCACTTTCGACAGGATTTTACGATAATCTGTTCATTAGTACAGTGGTTCCCAACTCCGGTCCTCGGGACCCACCAACAGGCCAGGTTTACAAGATAACTAAATTACATCACAGGTGATCTAATTTGCTGCTCAGTGATTGCAGTATTCTAGTCTGCATCCCCCAAGGTAATACTTAAAATCTGGCCTGTTAGTGGGTCCCAAGGACCGGAATTGAGAACCACTGCATTAGTACACAGCTTTCATCCAAAATTTTCCAAAGGGACAAACGCGAAAATGTTTCTCGTATGATAACAGATTGAACAAATTTTGTTTATTCAGTACAGTTTTTATCCGAAAATACAATACGAATATATTACATCACTTCCGAATTTTTATTCTGTCGTATGAGAATTTTCGTACTTTAGAAACCTATTCGTTTTCAATATGGAGACTAGCAAGCAAGAAAAATTGGCAATCATTTGTCTGATAATCTCATTGTGTGGACTAGGCTTTAGACTTAGATAATCTCCATATGGTAATGTATAGAGTTCACCAGCCGTAGGCCCTCCAGATGTCTTTCTCTCATTCAAAGTAAAAAACGGGACCAAGACTTTAGGCGTATCGCCTATAGGCGATTCATCAGGTTCAGCCCCAACTGCGCACTCCAGACAAGCCCGTCTACTCAAGACCTCTGGAGGGCCTGGGGATGGTGAACTCTATACATTACCGTATGGAGATTATGTAAGTCTAAATCATGATTTGCAGCTGGGAATACCTCAGATTGTTGAAGGCTTGTCTTATATTGATGGTTGGTGAGTGTGCAATTTACATACACCTGTGGTAGAGCACTAAGGTGTCCTTTTATGAAATGGAGATGAGCAGTGATCCTGCTGATCACAGCTCATTTCCGATCATTCTCAGTTTATGAAACAGAAATGATCAGCGGAGAACATGTTCTTCACTGATCATCTCTTCACACGGGAATCTGTCATTGCCTGACACAGAAACAGCCAGGTCATGAAGCTGCGATCCCCGCACTTCACTGGCGATCTGTTCCAGAATTCACACTCCCGGGTTCACCAGCCTGGAGCTTGTGAAGCGGGGAGTGAAGACAGAATAGGGGGAGAACTGAGGGGGAGAACTGAGGGGGAAAAAGGAAGACCCCCCAACATAGTAATCATGTCCCCCTGCTATATTTATGTATATATATATATATATATACATGTATATATATACACACATACATATAGATATATATTTAATGTATATATATATATATATATATATATATATATATATATATATATATATATATTATGTATGTGTGTATTCAGTGTATATATATATATATTTATGTAAGGGGACTATTATTTATTAACGTTAGTGGTGATCGTGTACTCAGCAGTGATAATTTATCACTGCTTGATAAAGAGCGCCAGTGATTTTCATACTACTGTAATCTCGCTTTGTCTCACGAGATTACAGGCGCTCCATTCACTTCTACACAGATCTCCGAGAAAACCGTTCTCCTCTGATCACCCTGGGCGAACTGAAGTTCTCCGCTTCATAAAAAGGGTGCCAGAGGTGATCATTTTCCCCGGAGAACTGCAGAGAAGCCAACAGAGAAAAAAATTCACCCGTTCATAAAAGTACACCATAGTGAAGAAGTTTGTAAGCACTGCACCTCTTTATTCACGGTGGTTGGAGAATCTCAAGAGAACTGTGATAACATTTATGGGACTTTTAAATGAATTGAATTATTATTTATGGACTGGTGATCATGTTATTATTTTTATTTAGATGAAGTATTGAAGTACTATAGTAGCACCTTTTTTTTTTGCATTTTTCATTAGGATTCAGCTCAATAATTGCACTGGTTCTTGTACTTGCTGTTCTCTCTATGTAAGTCTTTTAGACTCCTCTAACCAAATACCATACCTAGGTGGCTTACCCTTAATTTTTTTTATCTTAACAGTTGTTTAGCAAAGGCACTAACTGAATATGCTTTATACAGATGCCATTAGCAGAAGGGTGTACATGCAAGAAAAAACAAAGAGAGCGCACAACCGTCCTAGTATAATACCGTTTATTGAAGGGATAAGAGAAGCTGAATAATTACAGACTCACATTTGGAAGTAAACTTCAAACGTGTAGAAATCATGGTTGTACATCAATATCCCTCTCCCGGATCACTGCCATGTACTGCCAAAAGCCTTCTCCTCAAACAGCAGGCAGTGACTTCCAGTTTCTCTTACATCCCCCTCCATGTAAGCTGGAGTGCGCCTGCACCGGACCAGCTGGCGCTTCACCTGCTGACATGAATGGAACTTTGGAGAACACAAGCGGAAGGGGAGAGAGAGATATAGGAACCGATGCCCGAGCTGATGGTTACTATAACAGCGCGTTTCGGAGGCATGGCCTCCTTCTTCAGGTCACGCCCATACTGGCACCCCACCGCATAACCCTGCGATTGTTTTTTCTCTTAAGCACCTGGCTTTCAGATAAAAGTGGTCCACAGCAGTAGATTCGCCACTGGATCACTTTTATAGGAGGCGGGAGATGTCCCCCCCCCCCTGATGCTTCCCAATCGTTTCTGAGCTTACCGGAGCCATCGGTAAGCCCAGAACCAAACCGATGCTGCCGATGGCTAGGCAGAAAGCCAAGTGAGGGCAAGACAGCCCCCCCTCAGCTCCATGCCCTTGGAGGCCTGGAGCATCCTCTGATGTCACTTCCGGTGCTCGGGCTTAAAGACATGATTTTTTTGTTTTTTTTAAGTTTCAAGTCAAAGTGTCCATTTTTTTTTTTCTTTTGCTTTAAAGGAAAAATGAGAGATCTAGGGTCTTTTTGATCCCAGATCTCTCGATAAAGAGGACCTGTCATTATTTCTATTACAAGGGATGTTTACATTCCTTGTAAAAGGAATAAGAGTTTAAAAAAAATAAAAATAAATAAAAAGGGACAGTGAAAAAAAAAAAGTAAAAAAAAAAAAAAACATTTAAAGCGCCCCATCCCATCGAGCTCACGCGCAGAAGTGAACGCATGTCACTCCCACATATGTAAAAGGTGTTCAAACCACACATGTGAGGTATCACTGCGATAGTTTAAGTGAGAGCAATAATTCTAGCACAGGACCTCCTCTGTAACTCTAAAAAGGTGACTTGTAAACATTTTTAAAGCTTCGCCTATGGAGATTTTACAGTAGTTTGTCGTTATTCCACGAGCGCGCACAATTTTAAAGCATCACGCGTTAGGTATCTATTTACTTGATGTATCATCATCTTTCTACAATCTACAAATAGTTTTTTTTTTTAATTCATTCAATTAAAGTGTATTTTTTCCCCAAAAAACTTTGTTTGAAAGACTGCTGCGCAAATATAGTGTTTTTGCAATGACCGCCATTTTATTCTCTAGGGTTTCTGCTAAAAAAATGTATATACCGTATATTGTTTGGGGGTTCTATTTAATTTTCTAGAAAAAATACAGATTTTTATTTGTAAACAATACATATCAGAAAAAGGCCTGGTCTTCAAGTGGTTAAACTATGGAACAAGAAAGTAAACTGTAAAAGCCATATTGCAACTCCCAATGTGTACTCAATAGGATAAACTACAATTTCTATTTAAGCATTTAGTAGGAAGATCAATATGAGAATTGTGTATGTACTACGATTTTATAACCTGCCCCATAAAATATATGTACCATATATATTTGTTTCAAAACAGACATCATTTCTGCAGTATTTTGTAACTTTGCAGCAAGTGAGGCGAATGTCAGAGTTGAGTTGCACACTGGTGCCCTGTTTTAAGGGGCACAGGCAGGTTAACTTGGAAAGTGGTGGAGTATTGATTTTTATATGTTCTTATAAAGAACATTTTGTGTCTGGAGTAAAAGAATCCTTCGCAGCAAACAAATGCTGAACTCTTTTAGAAGATAGTTCCTGTGGGACTTGGCTTGGCTAAAACTACTTTGACAAGATCACCAATCGTTATAACGTTAATATCAGAGTCTAAGGGAAAGCCTAATTATAATGTTCGGTAATTATCACACGTATGATATTTCAGGTGTGACTGCTTATAACACCGCACACCGATAAACCTTGTGCATGAAAATTAAAGTGATTGTGTCGCCCACAACGACCTCCCTTAGTACTGCTATTTTCAAGTACAGAGTATAAAGGGAATCATAAAAAAATTTTAACTGTAATACGTTTCTTTTCAGGCATTTATATTTAGGTCATTGCTTGCCGTAAGCCCCTCATGAGCCCATGTCTGGCAGTAGGGTTAAAGGGGTAATACAAGGGATTGGGTGGCATACATTTGTCAGGCAGCTGGAAGACAATGGGGAGATTTACTAAAACTGGAGCGTGCAAAATCTGGTGCAGCTCTCAATAGTAACCAATCAGCTTATAAGTTTTATTGTCAAAGCTTAAAGTTGATGTAAACCCGATTCATGAAATTTGACCTAGGCACATATATCTGCAGTGTTTTCTTATCTCTCTCCAAAGCCGTGAGTCCCCTGTGTTTCTCCTGCTCAGTTCTTCTGTTATCAGAATGATTACGTCTGATAAGTTCTCCATTGACCAAGATAAAACCAGGCTGAAATATGTGTCAGGGTGGGTGCTATAAATAGATTAGCAGAGAGCTTGTCAATTCACAGCACATTCTTTTCTTCCTTTGTCTATGTGGAGTGGGGGTGTGAGCCTTTCCTCCAATCAGCTGTCTCACAGTGTCCACCAAGACTACACTCCCAGTGCTAAACAGTAAAAGAAAAATTCTAACATAGTGTAACATAATGTGCAATTTCTAAAGAATACAGCAAGCTGAAGACAGCAGATATACATGAAAAACTTATATAGGGAGATTTGTTTTATCTCTGTGTATCATGTGAGGCCGTTCACTTCACTGGGAATATGTGAGGGTTTACATCCACTTTAAATGAGTTGTAAAGGCAGAAGGTTTTTTAATCTTCGATGCATTAGGATAAAAAAAAAAAAACCTTCTGTGTGCAGCAGCCCCCCTCAGCCCCTCTAATACTTACCTGAGCCCATCTTTATCCAGCGATGTTACAGGAGTGTCTCAGCTGCCCGGGACTTCCCTCCTTCTTGGCTAAGACAGCAACGTGGTGCAATTGGCTCCCGCTTCTGTCAATCAAAGTCAGTCAGCCAATCAGGAGAGAGAGAGAGGGCGGAGCCGGGTTGTGGCTCCTTGTCTAAATGGACACAGGGAGCTGTGACTCGGTTTGGGTGCTCCCACAGCGAGGCACTTAACAGGGGGAGGGGCAGTGGTGTACCTAGAGCATTTGGCACCTGGGGCGGATCCTATATCTGGCACCCCCCCCCCCAACTTTAAAATGTAAGAAACACCCACAGAAATTTGTAATGTTTTCAAGAATATTTATTGCACAAATTTCACAGCGCCCCATCACAGTGCCCCTTGCCATCTGCCCCCTCCCCCGTCTCTCTAATCACAGTTCCTCCTTTTGCACTCTCTGCCTCCCCTGCACAGTCCTACCTTCAGCATAAATAGATAGCTAATATTTTTAGCAATGTGTTTAAGTTTGAGTGAGAGATTGGAGACTTGCTAAAGGAGATGGTCAGAGACTGCAGTCATAGTACAGGAGATGGTCAGAGACTGCAGACATGATACAGGAGATGGTCAGAGACTGCAGACATGATACAGGAGATGGTCAGAGACTGCAGACATGATACAGGAGATGCTCAGAGACTGCAGAAATGATACAGTAGATGGTCAGAGACTGCAGACATGATACAGTAGATGGTCAGAGACTGAGGACATGATACAGGAGATGGTCAGAGGCTGAGGACATGATACAGGAGATGGTCAGAGACTACAGACATGATACAAGAGATGGTCAGGGATTGCAGACATGATACAGGAGATGGTCAGAGACTGCGGACATGATACAAGAGATGGTCAGAGACTGCAGACATGATACAGGAGATGCTCAGCCAGAGACTGCAGACATGATACAGTAGATGGTCAGAGACTGAGGACATGATACAGGAGATGGTCAGAGACTGAGGACATGATACAGGAGATAGTCAGAGACTGAGGACATGATACAGGAGATGGTCAGAGACTGCAGACATGATACAGGAGATGGTCAGAGACTGAGGACATGATACAGGAGATGGTCAGAGACTGAGGACATGATACAGAAGATGCTCAGAGACTGCAGACATGATACAGGAGATGGTCAGAGACTGCAGACATGATACAGGAGATGGTCAGAGACTGCGGACATGATACAGGAGATGGTCAGAGACTGAGGACATGATACAGGAGATGGTCAGAGACTGAGGACACGATACAGGAGATGGTCAGAGACTGAGGACATGATACAGAAGATGCTCAGAGACTGCAATCCTAGTATAGGAGACGGTCAGGGACTGCAGACATGATACAGGAGATGGTCAGAGACTGCAGACATGATACAGGAGATGGTCAGAGACTGCAGACATGATACAGGAGATGGTCAGAGACTGCAGACATGATACAGTAGATGGTCAGAGACTGCAGACATGATACAGTAGATGGTCAGAGACTGCAGACATGATACAGGAGATGGTCAGAGACTGAGGACATGATAGAAGAGCACTAGGGGGGCCGGAGAGCACAGGCGAAGCAGAGAGCACAGGAGGAGCAGAAGGGCACAGTGGGGGGGCTGGAGAGAATTTAGAGGGGGTTTGGAAAGCATTGCAGGGTTGGTTGGAAGGCGCAGGGGGTGGAGAGCACTGGGGGGGGGGGAGACTGGGAGCACTTGGGGGCGGGCAGGGAAAACCAGGGGGGTGGAGAGCACTGGGGGGACAGGGAGCACTTGGGGGGTGGGCAGGGAAAACCAGGGGGGTGGAGAGCACTGGGGGGGACAAGTAGCACTTGGGGGGCAGGCAGGGAAAACCAGGGGGGTGAAGAGCACTGGGGGGGACAGGTAGCACTTGGGGGCAGGCAGGGAAAACCAGGGGGTGGAGAGCACTGGGGGGGACAGGTAGCACTTGGGGGGCGGGCAGGGAAAACCAGGGGGGTGGAGAGCACTGGGGGGGACAGGTAGCACTTGGGGGGCGGGCAGGGAAAACCAGGGGGTGGAGAGCACTGGGGGGGACAGGTAGCACTTGGGGAAGGGGCAGGGAAAACCAGGGGGGTGGAGAGCACTGGGGGGACAGGTAGCACTTAGGGGGGGCAGGGAAAACCAGGGGGGTGGAGAGCACTGGGGGGGCAGGTAGCACTTGGGGGGCGGGCATGGAAAACCAGTGGGGTGGAGAGCACTGGGGGGGACAAGTAGCACTTGGGGGGCAGGCAGGGAAAACCAGGGGGTGGAGAGAACTGGGGGGGACAGGTAGCACTTGGGGGGCGGGCAGGGAAAACCAGGGGGGTGGAGAGCACTGGGGGGGACAGGGAGCACTTGAGGGGCGGGCAGGGAAAACCAGGGGGGTGGAGAGCACTGGGGGGGGACAGGTAGCACTTGGGGGCGGGCAGGGAAAACCAGGGGGGTGGAGAGCACTGGGGGGAACAGGTAGCACTTGGGGGGCGGGCAGGGAAAACCAGGGGGGTGGAGAGCACTGGGGGGGGGGACAGGGAGCACTTGGGGGGTGAGCAGGGAAAACCAGGGGGTGGAGAGCACTGGGGGGGACAGGTAGCACTTGAGGGGCGGGCAGGGAAAACCAGGGGGGTGGAGAGCACTGGGGGAGACAGGTAGCACTTGGGGGGCGGGCAGGGAAAACCAGGGGGGTGGAGAGCACTGGGGGGGACAGGTAGCACTTGAGGGGCGGGCAGGGAAAACCAGGGGGGTGGAGAGCACTGAAGGGGACAGGGAGCACTTGGGGGGCGGGCAGGGAAAACCAGGGGGATGGAGAGCACTGGGGGGGACAGGGAGCACTTGGGGGGTGGGCAGGGAAAACCAGGGGGGTGGAGAGCACTGGGGGGGGGGCAGGGAGCACTTGGGGGGTGAGCAGGGAAAACCAGGGGGGTGTAGAGCACTGGGGGGGAGACAGGTAGCACTTGGGGGATGTGCAGGGAAAACCAGGGGGTGGAGAGCACTGGGGGGGGGACAGGTAGCACTTGGGGGGTGGGCAGAGAAAACCAGGTGGGTGAAGAGCACTGAAGGGGACAGGGAGCTAGGGAAAGATGAATTCCTCATATGCAGCTGCCCCATCCCCCTCCTATCCAGCACACACACTTCGGCACTCACCTTCTTCCTGACGAGGCTTCGCCCCTTCTTCCCACCGAGGCCCCACCCCCTTCTCCCGCCGCGGCTCCGCCCCTTATTCCCGCCGCCGATCCGCCCCCCCGCAGCGCTGACTGAAGGAGCTGCCTTCACACTGCGATACGGAACACGCCAGGCAGGACACCGGCTGACAACCCCCAGTGCATGGCACCCGGGGAGGACCGCCCCCCCCCCCCCCCCTTGGTACGCCACTGGGGAGGGGCAAGGAGCACAGAACAGGGAAGAAGAACCAACTGCACAGAGCAGGTAAGTATAACATGTTTGTTGTTTTTTATAAAAATTAGACTTTACAATCACTTTAATTGAACAAGCTGAAGTTAGAAGCTGATTGGCTACCATGCACAGCTGAACCAGATTCTGTGTGCACCAGTTTTAGTAAATCAACCCCAAATATGTCACCTCCTAACCACCTGTTTTTATCCTGTAAAGCCCAGACCACTGAGCTGCAACCACGTGCACTGCATGCAGTTGCGGCATGGTCCCTATTCACTTGAATGGGTCATGCTTGGTGGTGGTACTGCCTACCGAATGTGAAAGGGGGTATAATTTTTAGTATAGCATCAAGTTAATTAAACTCCTGGGATATTGATCTGATCAGTTAAATAGCAGAAGGGGTTGTTAAAAAGTTTCAGCGGCTTTGGTCTTAATGAAATTAACAACATGTGCACTAGATGGGCAACAATGATGACCTCCAAAACAGGAATGGTGTTACAGGTGGAGGGCACTGAAATGTTTTCCCTGCTCATCTTTTCTGACTGTTTTTCACTAGTTTTGCCTTTGGTTAGGGTCAGTGTCACTACTGGTAGCATGAGAGGATACTGGGACCCTATAGAGGTTGCACAGGCAGTCCAACTCCTCCAGTATGGAACACTGAATGGCCCCTACGCTTGACTGACCAAAATCCAATAGAACATCTCTGGGACATTATGTTTTGGTCCATTCGATGCCGCCAGGTTGCACCTCAGTCTGTTCAGGAGCTCAGTGATACCCTGGTCCAGATCTGGGAGGAAATATCCCAGGACACTATTTTTCGTCTAATGAGGAGCATGCCCCGACGTTGTCAGGCATGCATATAAGCACGTGGTGGCCATACCAACTACTGGGTACCATTTTGAGTTGCTGCAATTAAATTTCAGCAAAATGCACTGCTGCATCATTTTTTTTTCCACTTTGATTTTTGGGGCGTCTTTTTTTCCATCAAACGATGTGACATCCTTTCATTGCTAACACATTACCCAGTCCATATCAGTACAGAAATCCAGCATGATAGTTTTCCCCATCGAGATCTGATGTGTTTTTGAAAGTGTTCCTTTAATTTTTTGAGCAGTGTATGCAGAAGAGAACAACACAATAGAATTTTAATGATCAGCATAACTCAAGGATTCATGTTTTACTTGCTGGAAATCCCCACATTTGAGCCCGATTATTTTATCTCACCAGTGCGTTGGACCCTTTTGTAGCTCCCTTATTAGGATAGTCACTACTAGAGTTCTCCCTGTTTATATAAGCAGTATATCAGTACGGGAGTTGGGAAAAGTTGGTGTGTGTTGTTGAAGATGAAGCAGATAGAGTAGACAGAGAGAACATGTGTTTCTGATTTAGGCCTTCCAGTACTGATCATTTTAGAGAATACAGAACCAAGTATAATTTTGTGGTGTCAAGTAATTTGTATGGAATTTGTTAATAATAAGAAGAAAAGCAGTAAATAGATCCCCTGCAGCCAGCAACAACAGATTTCCCTAGCAAAAATAGACCCTCCTCCAGCAACAACAGATTCCCCTAGCAAAAATAGACCCTCCTCCAGCAACAACAGATTCCCCTAGCAAAAATAGACCCTCCTCCAGCAACAACAGATTCCCCTACCAAAAATAGACCCTCCTCCAGCAACAACAGATTCCCCTAGCAAAAATAGACCCTCCTCCAGCAACAACAGATTCCCCTAGCAAAAATAGACCCTCCTCCAGCAACAACAGATTCCCCTAGCAAGAATAGACCCTCCTCCAGCAACAACAGATTCCCCTAGCAAAAATAGACCCTCCTCCAGCAACAACAGATTCCCCTAGCAAAAATAGACCCTCCTCCAGCAACAACAGATTCCCCTAGCAAAAATAGACCCTCCTCCAGCAACAACAGATTCCCCTAGCAAAAATAGACCCTCCTCCAGCAACAACAGATTCCCCTAGCAAAAATAGACGCTCCTCCAGCAACAACAGATTCCCCTAGCAAAAATAGACCCTCCTCCAGCAACAACAGATTCCCCTACCAAAAATAGACCCTCCTCCAGCAACAACAGATTCCCCTAGCAAAAATAGACCCTCCTCCAGCAACAACAGATTCCCCTAGCAAAAATAGACCCTCCTCCAGCAACAACAGATTCCCCTAGCAAGAATAGACCCTCCTCCAGCAACAACAGATTCCCCTAGAAAAAATAGACCCTCCTCCAGCAACAACAGATTCCCCTAGCAAAAATAGACCCTCCTCCAGCAACAACAGATTCCCCTAGCAAAAATAGACCCTCCTCCAGCAACAACAGATTCCCCTAGCAAAAATAGACCCTCCTCCAGCAACAACAGATTCCCCTAGCAAAAATAGACCCTCCTCCAGCAACAACAGATTCCCCTAGCAAGAATAGACCCTCCTCCAGCAACAACAGATTCCCCTAGAAAAAAATAGACCCTCCTCCAGCAACAACAGATTCCCCTAGCAAAAATAGACCCTCCTCCAGCAACAACAGATTCCCCTAGCAAAAATAGACCCTCCTCCAGAAACAACAGATTCCCCTAGCAAAAATAGACCCTCCTCCAGCAACAACAGATTCCCCTAGCAAAAATAGACCCTCCTCCAGCAACAACAGATTCCCCTAGCAAAAATAGACCCTCCTCCAGCAACAACAGATTCTCCCCATCCACAATAGATCCCTCCATCAACAATAGATCAATTCAATAACAATAGAACCTCTCCAGCAACAATAGCCCCCCCCCTCAGCAACAACAGACACCCCCCAGGAACAACCCCTCACCTCCCAGGAACAATAGACCCCCCCCAACAACATAAGACCCCCAGAGAAACAATACATCCCCAATCAGCAAAAATAGACTCCCCCCTGCAACAGTAGATCGCCCCCAGCAACACTACACCAACCCAGCAACTTTAGACCCCCCCGCAGCCAGCATCAATAGACCACCCCAGCACCCCTTGCTAATGAATACTGCTGGAGGTGCCGGAACTGCATATCACCCCATTCCCGCTGAAAAAAAGCCCTGCCTTTATGTAGCTGGTCTCTCACAGATGAGTCCTCACTGCTTCTTCCCATGTTGAGATGTGCTACAAAACAACACAGTTATAGTCTGACTGATCACTGCGTAAAAGGAGACAGAGAATGTGCCTTTCCTGATTGCAGCTGACTGATAACATCATTCTCCCAGATTGCACCTGTCAGGGAAGGCAAAGGTGCTTGCCTGGAGCTCAGAGACTGCTTTTAATAATAAAAGTTACAGCACTAAATTAGGAATCACTGCTTCCCTTACCTTTTGCAGAAGAGACATAAGAAGGCGATGACAAGTTCAAGCAATAAAACACACAGTCCAATTCCAACACCAATCCACAGACCTGTTCAGAAGTAAAGAACAAGATTTAATGGGGGATTTAATAACAGTTTTTTGGGGATATGACTCCTTTTAAAACAGCCTAATAGGCCTGAATAGACTAATTCAGGAAAGCCTTGCAGCAGTTTTGCAAAGTCTTCTGACAGGTACAGCAGTTTCAGGTAGTTCTTATTTCTGACACTTTTAGAATCTGAGAATCAAAATGGTGGTAATTAAGACCAACTCAGAGTTGGCGTACAGAGTGTGGCATTTTGTGCTGAGAAGTTCTCATGATGAATATGACAGAATATAGCAGCTTTCCCGCACAGGGCTCCCTGGTTGCTATGATTCCAGGTGCCACCAGCATCAGAGCAACCAATGACTTAACCCTGGCACCATTTAGCTGCCAGCCAGAAGATTCTCCGGGTCAAAGGCTGAAGGGGCTAGTTCACCTTTATTGACATTTGCAAGCTTTCCCAGAAAATTATTATGAAGTCTTCTGTTTGTAAAATAATGTTTACTTTCAAGCTGCTTTCTACACTGGTCTCATCTCTCTGTCCTCCCTTAGATGTGCAGCACCAGAACCTCACGAATGACCACTCGGCTTTGTTCTCTACCCATACATGCGCAGTCCACTCTCTCACAGCAGCTGCTGAGTTCAGTATTCTGCAAGAGTGAAAGAGAGTTGACTGTGCATGCATGGGTAAGGAACGAGTGCTAGTTTGTGAGGTGCTGGGGCCCCGCATTTTAGGCAGTCGGGAGCCCAATGGAAAAACACAGTTTGAAAAGTAGGATGATGTGACACCCCAGCCTCAGTGCTGCCCCCCCCCCCCCCTCCATGCAACAGATTCATGTACCTGTTCCTGTCAGGTACATTAATCTATCCAGGGCCCTCTTTAATATTGATTGGACCCTGGGCAAACATTTTTCTTGGGCCCTCCCGAATCCACTTATCAATGATTTGCAAGCAGTGCGGGCTCAAGGGGAAGCTGCCTTGGGCCCCATAACAATGATTAGGCCTGGGGCAGCTGCTCCTTTTGCCCTGTGTTAAAGACAGCCCTGAATCTATCGCCCGCATTGACATTTGTTGTGCCGAGAAGCACCGGAACTCTACTGGCAAAAACAAAAGTGTTCTACGACAGTTTATGAATTCCTCTGTGTACGTATTTTAGGATGTATTTATATGCATTTACAAGATGTATTTGCTGCCAAATTCTTCAGCAATTTACAGATCTAGATTTCTGTGATGTAAAAAAATGAGACAAGGATAAATAATTTCAGAACATTTTCCTCCTTTAATGTGACCTATAAACTGTACAACTCAATTGACAAACAAACTGAAATAGGGGGGGGGATAAAAAACTAAAATAATGTGGTTGCATAAATGTGCACACCCTTAAACTAATACTTTGTTGAAGCACATTTTGATTTTATTACAGCACTCAGTCTTTTTGGGTATCAGTCTATTAGCATGGTACATCTTGACTTGCCCACTCCCCTGTGCAAAAACCCTCTAAATCTGTCAGAATTAGAGGGCACCTCCTGTGCTGTGCACAGCCCTCTTCAGAGCACCCCACAGATTTTCAATTGGATTCAGGTCTGGGCTCTGGCTGTGCCATTCCCAAACTTTATTCTTCCCCGGGTTAAGCCAATCCTTTGTTGACTTGGATGGTTGCTTTGGGTTGTTGCCACTTCGAAAGATAAAGTTCCACTACATGTTCAGCTTTCTAGCAGAAGCCTGAAGGTTTTGTGCCAATATTGACTGGTATTTGGAACTGTTCATAATTCCCTCTACCTTGACTAAGGCCCCCTGTACCAGCTGAAGAAAAACAGCCCCAAAGCATGATGCTGCCACCACCATGCTTCACTGTGGATATCGTGTTCTTTTGGTGATGTGCAGTGTTGTTTTTACGCCAAACATATCTTTCGGAATTATGGCCAAAAAGTTCCACCTTGGTTTCATCAGACCATAAAACATTTCTCCACATGCTTTTGGGAGACTTTAGATGTGTTTTTGTAAAATTTAGCCGGGGTTGGATGGATTTGGGTGGGACTCATTTAAAGGAAACTGCAATGTATTTTGGTCAGTTTTATTTTACGTTTATTCGTATACTATTATATACTGATGTTTTATATCATTTTTACTGTTTAAAAAAAAACGTTTGCTTTGAAGGATGCGCTCATAACGCTGGAGCATCTTAGAGCATCATGGGTTCTAAATAAACAGCACTGCTGAAGCTTTATGCTTTCAGACTTCCTCTTTCTAATTTAATCTTCAAACATTCCCTTAAGAACAGAGCAGGGAAAAGGAGGGTAAAGGAGGAAGAGGAAAAAGTTAATCTTCTGACCTATTTAGCCTGGTAGCACTTTTATCAAGAAAGCTGCTAAGGTTTGCCTGGTAAATGAGAAAAAAAAACGGTAGCACCACCTGCTGGTCTGAAGTGTAAACATGAAATATTCACATATAAACATTTATATTTACCTATCAGAATATTAAAACATATTTAAAAGAAAATGTGTGTTCTAGTTCTGAACATAATTAGGAAAATGTATATAAAAACACTACAATTTCTATTTAAGCTACGAGTACGCTTCCGGACTTTGGATGGAAACCATGCAAACATGGGGAGATCTTACAAATGCCAGCAGATAGATTCCATAATGGGACTTGACCCAGGACCTCAGTGTTGCAAAGGCACAATATTAACCCGCCACCACAATACCAACGTAAAAGCAGACATTCAGTTCTCTAGTTTTCTTGTATACTGAACAAAATTATAAATGCAACACTTGTTTTTGCCCCCATTTTTCATGAGCTGAACTCAAACATCTAAGAAAACCAGGATTCATCCGTGAAGAGAACACCTCTCCAAAGTGCCAGACACCATTGGACATTTGCCCACTCAGGTCAGTTACGACAACGAACTGCAGTCAGATCGAGACCCCGATGAGGACGACGAGCATGCAAATTAACTTCCTTGAGACGGTTTCTGACAGTTTCTGCAGAAATTCTTTGGTTATGCAAACTGATTGTTGCAGAAGCTGTCCGGGTGGCTGGTCTTAGATGATCTTGGAGGGGAAGATGGTGGATGTGGAGGTCCTGGGCTGGTGTGGTTACACATGGTCTGCGGTTGTAAGGCCGGTTGGATGTACTGCCAAATTCTCTGGAACGCCTTTGGAGATGGCTTATGGTAGAGAAATGAACATTCAATTCACGGGCAACAGCTCTGGTGGACATTCCTGCAGTCAGCTTACCAATTGCACGCTCCCTCAAAACTTGCGACACCTGTGGCATTGTGCTGTGTGATAAAACTGCACATTTTATCAACAAGGTCTTTATTGCAAAAAAAAAAAAAGCAAGGAATTTACATGCAAAGATAGAAAAACAAAAATACAATCGCGCATATGGAGAATGCAATGAGAATACAATGAGACTACAGCTGGGTGAGCACAAAAAACAGAGAATGAGCAGATAAAACAATCAGACATCAGGATGGAGGAACTGCCAAATACAGCACAGGCATAAAACAAACCCGGGTGACATTCCACAAAGTCTATGACCAGCAACAGCCTAAACACCACGCACAGTATGAGGGAAAACCACACATCAATAGCGTGTGGTCTACATACACGTCTCCGGAGCCTGAACCCATCTGTCCCAGATCTTGTTGTATTTGGAGGGGCAGCCCCTGTGGGTATAAACCAGTTTCTTGTAGGGCAGGGTCGTATTGACCTCTCTGAGCCAATCCCGGAGCGAAGGAGGAGTGTCCTTCATCCATCTACTGGCAATGCATTTTCTGGCGAGAAACAACGTTTCGTGTAAAAACAGGGTGGTGTATTTATCAATACTGACATCAGGGGGTATCCCTAATAAGCAGAATTTCGGGGCCAGTGTCAGAGGGGAACCCATGGTGTCATGGAGAAATCTAACCACCTGTCCCCAGAAGCCCTGGATCTGCGGGCATTGCCAGAGGAGATGGTAAAAGGTGCCTTGTTCCTGCCGACACACGGGGCACTGCCCGGACACCTCACTGCAGTACTTAGCCGTCATTATTGGCGTCAGGTAGGCCCGGTGAAGGATGAACAATTGAGTTAGTCGGTCCGAAAGTTTTGGAGAGACCAGTTTACAATTGTCGAGGGCGTCCTCCCATTCCTCATCATCCATGGTCCCAACATCTCCCTCCCATTTAGTTTTAACAGCGTAGGCCAAGACCGTAGAAGCTGGTAACAGAAGGGCATTATACATATGAGAAATGAGTTGTTTAGATTCAGAACCCATCACTACTTCCAATACCGAGATCGGGGCCAGGTCGGGCATAGGTCGGGGGAATTGAGCGGAGAAAGCATGCCTAATCTGCAGGTACCTGAAGAACATATGGTTGGGAAGGTCATACTGGCTTTTCAGGGCATCGAAAGGCGTAAGGGCACCATTAGTGACTATATGAGCAAGGTAGCTAATTCCATACTGGACCCACACATGCGCATTCGGGATAGAGACATACTCGGGGAGGCTAGTATTGTGCCACAGAGGCGTGTGTGCATGAAGCAAGGGAACGTCCAATTTAGTGGACACCACGTCCCAGACACGCCTGTACTGAAACAGCATGGAGGTGCGGTCCCCTCTGGACTCGGCGCCCCGAATGCCCATCAGAACCAACGACAGGGGATCCGCAGATGCATGGGCCCAGGCAGGAGTGAGGAGGGCCAGAAACCTCTCCCTATCGGAGTTGTGAAGGTGGAAGAAGTGGGACAATTGCGAGGCCAAGTAGTATAGATTAAAATCCGGGAGGGCGAGGCCGCCCAAGTCAGTGGGATTCTTAAGTTTCCTCCAGGCCAATTTGTGTCTACTAGAGCCCCATATAAAAGGCTTGAGGATGGAATAGATCTGAAGGAAATACTTAAGGGGGAGGTATATCGGAGACTTCCATAAGATATACAATAGTTTGGGGAGTAGCACCATTTTGACAAGGTTAACTCGGCCACGCACCCCCAGAGGGAGGCGCGCCCACGTCTGGGTCTTGGATTTCAGCAATGCGAAGAGGGGTTGTAAGTTATCGCGTATGTAATCACCCGAGGAGTTGGTCACCAGGATCCCCAGATATTTAATACGGGGCACAACCTGAAGTGGAAAAAGCGGGTCAATGGGGAAAGGGGGTATATCGTCGATAGGCAAGATTTGAGATTTGTCCCAATTAATTTTTAATCCCGAATAACGACCAAATTGCTCAATAAGGGTGAGAGCGACGGAGAGGGAGGTGCCCGGGTCGGCCAGGTATAGCAATGTATCATCGGCATACATACCGATTTTTTCCTCCAGGGCACCCACCCTAAGACCATGTATGTCGGGGTGTGACCGTATCGCGATCGCCAGCGGCTCGGCTACCAACGCGTATAGAAGGAGAGAGAGGGGGCAGCCCTGCCGAGTACCCCTGGTGAGGGGAAATCCAGCCGACGTGCACCCATTGGCCAAAACCTTAGCCAGCGGTGCCTGATATAGAACACGGACCCAACGGATAAAGTTTGGGCCAAAGCCATATCCCTCCAGACACCGCCACAGGAAGCCCCATTCAACCGAATTGAAGGCCTTTGCCGTGTCCAAGGACACCACGACTCTGGAGCCAGCATTGTCATGATTGGCCTGTAGGTTCATAAACAGGCGCCTCAGGTTGAAGGAGGTGTTCCTGCCCGGCATAAAACCCGACTGGTCTGCATGGACTAAAGACAGAATAACTTTGTTAAGCCTGATCGATAGGACCTTGGCCAGTATCTTGACGTCTACCTGGAGTAGAGAAATCGGGCGGTAGGAGGCAGGCTGGTGGGGGTCTCTACCCGGCTTGGGGATAAGCACAATTAACGCTTCTCGTAGGGAGGGAGGCAGTGTGGAAGTTTCAAAGGCATGTTCAAACATATTCAGTAAGTGTGGCACTAATACATCGGAGTAAGTGGAGTAAAACTCTATAGGCAGGCCATCCGTACCCGGTGCCTTGGACCTAGGGAACCTGGCCATAGCCTCCAGGATCTCATCCTGTGTTAGCGGGGCCTCTAAGAGAGTCAGTTGGTCAGCCTTCAGTTGGGGGAGAACGTCTGGGGACAGGAACGGTAGGATTGGGGAGTCATCAACCTGAGCATTGGAGGTGTACAGGTCCTGGAAGAAGTCCCGGAAAGAACTCGCCACCCTCCCGGGGTCAGAAATGGGGGGACCACCGGAGGTCTGTCGTTACTGTGAACCAGATATGCTAAAAGTTTGCCCGCGCGTTCACCATGCTCATACAACTTTTGTTTCTGGAAAAAAAGGGACCTGCGAGCCTTCTCAAAATCCAGTTGTTCCACAACTCTAGTCAAAAGTTTTAATTGATCCGCTCCAGCCGGAGTCGGATCAGCCGCAAACGCCGCCTCCGCGGCTGTCAGGGTCCCGGTGGCTTCAACGTAAGCCCAGGCAGAGTCCGATTTAATGGCATTGATAGTGGACGTCAGGGTCGACCTAGCATGTAGCTTGAAGGTCTCCCAGACCACCAAGGGGGAGGCCGAACCACCATTGTCAGCAAAAAAGTGTTGCCACACGGCGGCCAGGTCAGTCCCCTCAGGGATAAGGGAGAGCCAAAACGGGTTCAGCCGCCAAGTCGGCCGAACACGTTCACACTGAATCTTAAGCGTGACCCAATAGGGGCTATGGTCGGAGAGACTACGGGCCGAAAAGCCTGCGTCCAAAAGTCTGGGGAGCAAAAAGGGGGAAATAAAAATGAAGTCTATACGGGACATGGAATTATGGGCTGCCGAGAAGCATGAGTACGCCCTGAGGGAGGGGTACCTAACTCTCCAGGTGTCAAGCAAATTCAATTCTGCCATAAGGCAGGCAAATCTGGTGGTCGTGGGTTGGGGCTGTGCAGGCCCGGAGGTGTGTAACCTATCTAGACTGGGGTTCATGGTGTTGTTAAAATCCCCGAGCCAGATTGCTGGTGTGCGGGGATGTAGCATCATGAAGTCCAGACCCTCTAGTAATATAGTGGCCGCAAAAGGTGGGGGCACATAGAAGGCCAGCAGCAAATAGGGTTCACCATGTAACAGTGCGTCCAAAAACACATATCTTCCCAGTGGGTCTACTGAGGACCCCCGGAGCTCAAAATGTACTGATTTGGCGACCAAAATTGCCACTCCGCGGGAGTGGGAAGTAAACAGGGATTGGAACGTCCAGCCTATCCACGGGCGTTTCAGCGCCCTGTGGAGAGCACCATCTAGATGGGTCTCGAGCAGAACTATGACATCGGCCCTGAGGCGTTTTAGGATGTCAAACGTCGCCGACCTTTTAAGTTTATCTCTCATGCCCCGGACATTCCAGGTAAGGAATTTAAGGTGCGCCATAGGATGGGGCTAAAAGAACAGTTTGCCTCCACCCAACAGTAACACATCTGGCAACCACAGATCATTAATAAAAAAGGTCAAAATCACACCCAGCTGTAAAAAAACATACAATACAGGTAGTAAAATGCATTGCACAGTGCTCAAGAGAAAGTAGAACATGACATACATCAACAATAAAGACAACTCGCCCACCCTCCCCGCCCTGCACCTAACCCAACTGGTGCGGGCTTTCGAGAACCCAACCCAATCAAACACCTGGTGCGACCCAAAAAAGGGGGCCCACCAGCAGGAAAAGGAAAAAGGAGGAGCAGCAAAAAAAATTCCAGTAGAAACAAGGGGCACAGTAGTACACTGGCCCAGCGGAGCCACCGCCCCTGCCACCCGATGCGGTGACAGAGGGGAGGTTGGGGAAAGCGCCTAACATAGGCGAACATGGGGAGCAAAACTTCGCTGGGTAGCAACGCATGCGTATAGGACAAACAGTGAGAGATTCCAAATGCTCCACCGGCTTGTATGGATAGGAGTGTCCATGCCGGATGTAGAGGAACTAGGAAAACAACAAAAAAAAAAATAGTACTTGCATCCGGCTAGGTGAAGCAAAGGTATGAAGGGGGTCATGAGCCTTCCAGCCCGTGAGCCAAATCAGTTCCAAATAGTTCCAGATACCCTCCGACACGGCCGCAGCTCCAGGCCAGGAGCCAGAGGGCCCGGGGGGGCAAGCGGAGACAGCAAGTCAGAGCAAGTGAAAGGGGAACAAGTAAGGAGTCCAGTAGATCCGGGGAGACTCTGCCATAAAAAAGGGGAAGAAGAGGCACAAGGCATGGTCAACCTCGAGCCTCGAGATGCTCCAACCAGGAAATGGCAGCTTCTGGGTCGTCAAAGAAGTGCACTCTATCGTCACCCTCCACACGGAGACGGGCAGGAAACAGCATGGCGTACCTGATGTTCTTTATGCGGAGCCTACGTTTTGCTTCAATGAATGTTTTCCGTTTTTTCTGAACCTCCGCCGAAAAGTCAGGGAATATCGCCAATCTTCCATTCCCAAAGGGGATATTGCCCTTCTCCCTGCTGAGACGGAGCACAGCATCCCTGTCCCGGAAATTCAGGAGTTTAGCTATGAAGGTGCGGGGGGGTGCTCCTTGCGGCGGTGGTCTGCCAGACAGGCGGTGGGCTCTCTCCACCACAAAAGTAGGAGAGAAGGCTTCCCGGCCATATGTATCAATCAGGAGCTTTTCTAAAAAGTCAGACGGTTGAGCCCCTTCTGCCCCCTCAGGTAGTCCTATAAGCCTAATATTACACCTCCGCAGCCTGTTTTCTATATCATCTTGCTTAAGCAGGAGCTGGGTGACCTGTAGCTGGAGGCGATCAAAAGCAGTTTGCAGGGGGGGCAGGGAGTCCTCCACAGTGCTGATTCTCTGTTCTGTCTCAGCCACCCTCTCCCGCACCGCCTGGAGATCCTGGCGGACCAGGGAGATGTCTATCTTCACCTCCTCAATCCGTGAGGTCAGGGAAGCCTGGCACTGTGAAATAGCCTCAAGTACCTTGGCAGTGTCTGCTCCCGCCGCGCTCACCTCCACTCCTGCCTGGGCGCCATCTTGGGACTGGGAGTCCTTCTCCGTGCGGCGGTATTTGTCCAGCTTGGCGGCCGTGTCCGCCGTTTTTTTGGGCGGCGACATGCTGCGGACGGTCCAGAGGGCAACCTGTGATATCGGGGAGGCTGCAGAGGATCTCGGGGTTTAGGATAATAGTGAAGAGGATTATATGCCGGCGGAGCTACTCTCTCGCGTGTCCTATTCCATGCCGCTCCAGGCCACGCCCCCCCCAAAACTGCACATTTTAGAGTGGCCTTTTATTGTGGCCAGCCTAAGGCACACCTGTGCAATAATCATGCTGTCTAATCTGCATTTTGATATGCCACACTTGTGAGTTGGATGGATTATCTCGGCAAAGGAGAAGTGCTCACTAACACAGATTTACCCAGATTTGTGAACAATATTGGAGAGAAATAGGCCTTTTGTGTACACATAGAAAAAGTCTTAGATCTTTGAGTTCAGCTCATGAAAAATGGGGGCAAAAACAAAAGTGTTGCTTTTATCATTTTGTTTAGTGTATAACTATCAAGAATGTTTGGTTACTGATATGATCACCTATTGATTAAATAATGGTCTTACCCCTGGTATCAGCTTCTGTTACGGGAGGCGATGTTTGAGGGGAACTGATTTGGCAGCGGATTCCAGTCCATCGTTTCCCACACCTGTATAAGAGAATATGACAAACTTCAGCAACTTTTCAACTCCGCAGAAGAAAACGGATTGCAGTGGGACAGCTCAGCTTGCTGCTTGGCTGATAAACTCCCTAGAGGAACATGCTTCATGATGATCAGCAGCTTCTGTATAGTTGCTCCTGTTTAGGTGATTGTTCAAATTCTGCTCTTGTGATGAGCTGACTCAGCATGTAGGTGATCCCAAATGTAATAATAAACTAATTTACCTTGGGATGCACCTGACTTTTACTTCTATTACAGTGACAGCCATGTGATTGATAAGGATATCGAAATGTGCCAGGAGACCTATCAAAGGTTACATTTACAAGACACAAGCCAAGGATTTGTCAACATTAGTTGTAAAGGTCAAGTAGAAGATATTATATAGGGAGAAGGATTTTAAAGAAGATTTTTAATTTGATTAAAAAACAGAATATTATTTGAAAACAAGAGTTTGACAATACTCTATACGGCTTATACCGAGATCCTTGAGAGCGTTTTCTATGAGCACATGTGTTGATTACCTTCAAGCAGGGCCAGATTAATACTTAATTCTTCCCTAGGCCAGCTACCTTTACCCTCACCCAACATGTGCCATATTAGATACATACTTTCCTCCACCTAATAATAAATAAATTATCATGAACATAGTCTTTTTTTTTTTTTTTTTTTTTGTATTGAAAAACAGGATTGCCCAAACAAGAGAACTAATAAACACATAAGAATTTACTCCTCCAAATCCAATCATTCAAAAGTAAATTTGCCCACGGAACCACATACCATACCAGAAACGTGTCCATAGAGACAGAGCCAGTACCATATTGGAACAACTAGAAACTTGTCCACAACAACTGTCTTCTGTACAATACTAACACTACCAGAAAAGTGCCTGCAGAGACACAGTTTGTACCACAGTGACACAGCAAGAAGCAGGCCTGCAGGGAGTCAGTATCGGACTGACATAACCAGAAATGTGGACTATTACTGTAGTAGTGATCGACCGATATCGGTTTTTCATTGCCGAATGTCGATACCGATATTTTTTTTTTTTTTATTATTTGATAGGTACTCTTGTGGAGGTATCTGAGGGTATAAAAGACCCCAAACCCCTCCTCTGCACTTAAAAGCATTCAAAACGCCAAGTTTGGCTGTTTTGAATGCTGTCATTTTTTTTAATCTGGTGTCAGGACCCAGAAGTGATGTCATGACATCACTTCCGGGTTTTTGCATGGAGACCCAATCAGAGCCGAATGCAACTTTGATCGGGTCTTCGGCGGCCATAAAGGCTGGTTGCCCGGGTCTCCCGGTGGGACGGGAGACCCAGGCGAGCCCCAGAAGGCGGCGGGAGGGGGGGGACGTCCCCTCCCACTCCTTGTAATGACAGGTTGTCATTACAAGACAGCTGACCGTCGGCTATGGACGCCGGTACTGGGCTGATGCCTCTAGCTGCAGGCATTACTCAGGTACAAGCACTTTCCGAAATATCGGTAATATCGGATATATCGGGGAAAGTGCAAATTGGCCCTCGATATATGGGCTTTGCTGAAAATCGGTTGGTCTCTAATTATTAGTATTGTACTGACATAACTAGAGATGGTAAAGGTAAGGCCAGGAAAAAAAACTTGAAAATTTGAGGGTTCTTTTTCAAAGCCGTCTTTTGTGTTTTTCCGGAAACATTTGGGAAAAAAGTGTGGAATATGTTCTTTTACAATGAAAAGTAATCTATGACATGGTATTCCCGCTATTAAACTATTAAATTATTATGTAAAGTCTTAAATCATTACAAGTTCTCTCAGCTGAAGACAATCAAATCCTGGATTAGAGGTCAAGTAACACAGTACTTCTCGACGTAGTTCTCAAACAATTGAAATATACATTTCTGCCTCTAGGGGGCACTGCAGGGGAAAGACTCCGGTTTAATTTGTGAGCTCCATCTTGCACCTCCTAAAGTTGTGTGATTGTTGGGATACAGTAGATGATAATTTCTGTCCTCTTTGGCCCTAATTGACAGGTAAGAGGATACATTTGTCTGACGAATTAGTTTATCTCACTTAACCATTAAATGATTTATATTAATGATATCCACCATCACAACATAATGTTTCCCTATAGTCTGGTCTGTAAATCGTTTTTTTTTCTTTTTCTCCTCTCAGTAAAAGGGTGAGACCAATATCTAGAGCTTAGAAACTTTTCCACAGTGCAATCTCTGCTGAGAGCAAAGCTGCAATTTGCAAATATTGTGAGAAAAAAAAATATTTTCCAAATGCTACAGGGATGACAAAATACATCCTGGCATGTCAGAGGTGCCCTAAAGACACTAAAAAGACTTTATGGAATGAAATGATGAGGACCAGAATGAAAGTGTGAGGAGCTTTTCCTTCCAGAGATCGTATTCCAGAAACACTCTTTCTGCAGCTTCTGGACCATGACAAAGTGTTTCTTCACCAGCAACATCTTCAGGTTAGGAAGTGTTACAAACCACGGCTTCCCAAAAATATACAATTCCTTTATTTATAGATAGAATGACACCTGAAAATCAGGAGATCATTGATTAAGCTCTTGCAAGAGTAATATATGCTTTCGGATCAGCAATGTCGATAACTGAAAATGCATATTGGCAGGAAGCTTTTACATTATTATGAGGGAAAGGGGGGTGGTGAGGTGACCTCTTCTCATGTATCAGTGAAATGTTATTATCATCTACAGTCCTTGTTACTCTATTTGTAATAAAAAATACAATTTTAAAAAGCAAGTTTAGTTGATTTACTGAATAATCTTGTGCTTCTTTTCAAGCATAATACTTTAATATACACTTCATTTTACCTTCCCAGTGTAACAAAATGATTTTTAATTTGTAAAACTACTTCACATAGATTTTTTATTTTTTTTTTTTTAATTCAGAAAATTCATTTTTGTCAATAAAAATCAGGGAAACATTTTTTTTTTTTTTCATGGCCTTAAAATTTCCGGAAATTCCCCCTCCTGCCGTCTTCCGCCACTTTGCCTGGCTCTCCCGACCCACTGGGAGACCCGAGTGACCAGCCGACATGTCCCCTGGCTGGTCAGAGACCCGAACTAAGCCAGAATCGGCTTTGATCGGGTCTTCAATGTAGTAACCCCAGAAGCCGGTTTACTCGGCAGCCAATCATGCCAAAATAAAAAAAAATCCTAAGTATTCAAAAATCCTGATTTTGGCATTTTGAATACTTTGAAGTGTTGAGGAGGGGTTTGGGGTCTTTTAGACCCCAGATCCCTCCATAAAAGGTACCTATCACTGCCTAATACTGTCATAAGGGATGTTTACATTCCTTGTGACAGCAATAAAAGTGATTAGGAACATTTTTTTTTGAAAGAGACAGTGTAAAAAATAAATAAATAAGAAACATTTTTTTCAAAGCGCCCCATCCCTCTGTGCTCGCGCACAAAAGAAAATGCATGCATAAGTCATGCTTGCAAATGTAAACAGTGTTCAAATCACACATGTGAGGTATCGCTGCGGGAGCAATAAAATAATTCTAGCACAAGACCTCTCCTGTAACTCTAAACAGTTAACCGTTAAAAAAAATTAAATCGTCGCCTATGGAGATTTTTAAGTACCATAGTTTGTCACCATTTGACGAGTGTGACATGTTTGGTATTGATTTACTCTTTACTTTACTCTTTTTTGTTTTTTTTTAATATTAATTGAAGTGTATTTTATCCAAAAAAATTGCGTTTAAAAGGCCGCTGCGCAAATACAGTGTGAAATAAAAAAATGCCATTTTATTCTCTAGGGTCTCTGCTAAAAAAAAAAAAATATATATATATATATATATATATATATATATATATATATACACTGCTCAAAAAAATTAAAGGAACACTTTTTAATCAGAGTACAGCATCACGTCAAGTAAACTCCCGGGATATTGATCTGGTCAGTTAAGTAGCAGAGGGGGTTGGTAATCAGTTTCAGCTGCTTTTGTATTCATGAAATTAACAGGTGCACTAGATAGGCAACCATGAGACTACCTCCAAAACAGGAATGGTTTTATAGGTGTAGGCCACTGGCATTTTTTTCCCTACTAATTTTTTCTGACTGTTTTTTGCTAGTTTTGCATTTGGCTAGGGTCAGTGTCACTACTGGTAATATGAGGTGATACCCGGACCCTATAGAGGTTGCACAGGCAGTCCAACTCCTCCAGGATAGCACATCAATATGTGCCATTGCAAGAAGGTTTTCTCTGTCTCCCAGCACAGTCTCAGTAGCATGGAGGAGATTCCAGGAGACAGGCAGTTACTCTAGGAGAGTTGGACAGGGCCATAGAAGGTTTTAGACCCATCAGCAGGACCAGTATCTGCTCCTTTGTGCAAGGAGGAACAGGATGAGCACTGCCAGAGCCCTACAAAATGACCTCCAGCAAGCCACTGGTGTGAATGTCTCTGACCAAACAATTAAAAACAGATTTCATGGGGGTGGCCTGAGGGCCCGACATCCTCTAGTGGGCCCTGTACTCACTGCCCGGCACCAAGGAGCTTGATTGGCATTTGCCATTGAACAGCAGAATTGGCAGGTCTGCCAGATGAGAGCAGGTTCAGCCTGAGCACATGTGAATGATTCTGGAAAAGCCATGGAGAACGTTATGCTTACTGTAACCTGACCGATTTGGTGGTGGGTCAGTGATAGTATGGGGAGGCATATCAATAGAGGGATGCACAGACCTCTACAAGCTAGACAATGGCACCCTGATTGCCATTAGATATCAGGATGAAATCCTTGGACCCATTGTCAGACCCTACGCTGGTGCAGTGGGTCCTGGGTTCCTCCTGGTGCATGACAATGCCCAGCCTCATGTGGCGAGAGTATGCAGCCAGTTCCTGGAGGATGAAATAATTGATACCATTGAATGGCCCCCACGCTCACTTGACCTAAATCCAATCTGGGACATTAGGTATTGGTCCATCTGATGCCACTAGGTTGCACCTCAGTCTGTTCAGGAGCTCAGTTATGCCCTGGTCTAGATCTGGGAGGAAACTTGTAAACAAGTGTCAGAAATAGGCATGGTTTTGAAGTGGTTAGACATACCAGAAACATGTCAGCAAGGACACAATGTTGCTGGACATACAGGGTCCTGCTCCTTCTTAAAGCTGGCAAAAGGGGTTGTGGAAGCAGAAGTTGGCGGGTATAGGGTTGGCCCGCTAGTAGGTAAGGTGGTTGGATATGTAAATGCAAGTGTGCAGGAGGAAGAGGGATGGAGATGATGGTCCTGTTCAGCTTCCCTTAAGGTATTTTGTCTGATGGCACATACAATCCAACTGTACAATCTTCTGTAGCTATACCATCAATTAAGCAGTACAATAGGCTACCTGAATAAATCAATACTGAATGGATTGCATAGGCCCTTATATGACACGGGTTTAATAAACCTGGAGCTTGTACAGAGATTACCCAACCAGACATGTACAAATAACATGTATGACCAGATTCAAGTTGCCATTGAACAAATGTACTACATGCTAAGTCACAATGCTGTTCTGATCAGTCTGTGTACCTGAGAAGGATACAACTGTTTGAAACAATAAAAAAAATCATGTTCTCACTTGTTTTACTACAATAGAGGCTTGCACTGAGTTATGGAAGTGGATATTGATAAATGACTTGCATGCAGAGATGCTGGAAATGTCTGCATTTGTGCTGACCGAGCACAGTCACCCTATCAGTAGGCACAGACTAATTACTGTGTGTAATTGCAGAGGGTGTAAGGCAATGAATCTTTATTTAGACTCCCCACTCCCACTAGAGCCGTTTCAACACTGAAAATTAATCTCTATGATATAGAATCCTTCCCATTAGTCATAATGTCTGCCACTGTACACTATAAACATATACAGGTGCAGTATCTATTTTCTGGAGTATTTGCAAGATTTTTTAAAACAAAAGAATAGGAAGTTCTGTTCTTTGCATTACATTTATAATATAGGGTTTACCTTAATTGGAAACCATAAAATTTTCAATTTGCTAAATTCTTTGTTTTTGTTCAGTTTGATTTAAACTTGTTTTATTTCATATATATATATATATATATATATATAGATATATATATATATATATATATATATATATATATATATACAGTGCCTTGCGAAAGTATTCGGCCCCCTTGAACTTTGCGACCTTTTGCCACATTTCAGGCTTCAAACATAAAGATATAAAACTGTATAAAACTGTCATTTTTTGTGAAGAATCAACAACAAGTGGGACACAATCATGAAGTGGAACGAAATTTATTGGATATTTCAAACTTTTTTAACAAATAAAAAACTGAAAAATTGGGCGTGCAAAATTATTCAGCCCCCTTAAGTTAATACTTTGTAGCGCCACCTTTTGCTGCGATTACAGCTGTAAGTCGCTTGGGGTATGTCTCTATCAGTTTTTCACATCGAGAGACTGAAATTTTTGCCCATTCCTCCTTGCAAAACAGCTCGAGCTCAGTGAGGTTGGATGGAGAGCGTTTGTGAACAGTAGTTTTCAGTTCTTTCCACAGATTCTCGATTGGATTCAGGTCTGGACTTTGACTTGGCCATTCTAAAACCTGGATATGTTTATTTGTGAACCATTCCATTGTAGATTTTGCTTTATGTTTTGGATCATTGTCTTGTTGGAAGACAAATCTCCGTCCCAGTCTCAGGTCTTTTGCAGACTCCATCAGGTTTTCTTCCAGAATGGTCCTGTATTTGGCTCCATCCATCTTCCCATCAATTTTAACCATCTTCCCTGTCCCTGCTGAAGAAAAGCAGGCCCAAACCATGATGCTGCCACCACCATGTTTGACAGTAGGGATGGTGTGTTCAGGGTGATGAGCTGTGTTGCTTTTACGCCAAACATAACGTTTTGCATTGTTGCCAAAAAGTTTGATTTTGGTTTCATCTGACCAGAGCACCTTCTTCCACATGTTTGGTGTGTCTCCCAGGTGGCTTGTGGCAAACTTTAAATCACACTTTTTATGGATATCTTTAAGAAATGGCTTTCTTCTTGCCACTCTTCCATAAAGGCCAGATTTGTGCAGTATACGACTGATTGTTGTCCTATGGACAGAGTCTCCCACCTCAGCTATAGATCTCTGCAGTTCATCCAGAGTGATCATGGTCCTCTTGGCTGCATCTCTGATCAGTCTTCTCCTTGTATGAGCTGAAAGTTTAGAGGGACGGCCAGGTCTTCGTAGATTTGCAGTGGTCTGATACTCCTTCCATTTCAATATTATCGCTTGCACAGTGCTCCTTGGCATGTTTAAAGCTTGGGAAATCTTTTTGTATCCAAATCTGGCTTTAAACTTCTCCAAAAAGGGTATCTCGAACCTGCCTGGTGTGTTCCTTGTTCTTCATGATGCTCTCTGCGCTTTAAACGGACCTCTGAGACTATCACAGTGCAGCTGCATTTATATGGAGACTTGATTACACACAGGTGGATTCTATTTATCATCATTAGTCATTTAGGTCAACATTGGATCATTCAGATATCCTCACTGAACTTCTGGAGAGAGTTTGCTGCACTGAAAGTAAAGGGGCTGAATAATTTTGCACACCCAATTTTTCAGTTTTTTATTTGTTAACAAAGTTTGAAATATCCAATAAATTTCTTTCCATTTCATGATTGTGTCCCACTTGTTGTTGATTCTTCACAAAAAATTACAGTTTTATATTTTTATGTTTGAAGCCTGAAATGTGGCAAAAGGTCGCAAAGTTCAAGGGGGCAGAATACTTTCGCAAGGCACTGTATATAATGTGGCACCCTCAGGTTTACAGAGTATGACAATTTAGTTTTAGCTCCTCTGTAAGTATAGGAGCTGGGGTTAATTGTAGTTGTGCTGTCTCAGAGCTCCCTGTTCCCACCCCCTGGCTTTTGGAACTGCTGGAGAGTTCTAGAACGTATAGGGCATAGAAGCAGAGATTGAGCCTAGATATTTATTGAGTCTCCTCCAATTCCTGGGTGGGGATGTCCCAAAAGGTAGGAAGATAGGCCATAAATATTCTGGAGCCTGGCAGCAGGAGAGCAGAGTTCAGGTTCCAGTTGCTTGGAGGGGACCCCTGTGCTGGGGAAGCTCTGCCCCTGGGCAGAAGATGGAGAAGGAGAACCAGAAAGAGAGTTCAGGTGCAGCTGAAAACTCACATCCCTTTCCAGCCTCAGCTAGGCTTAGCTGAAACCATTCTGGAAGCCAAGGTCAAGACCTGCTCAGCAGGACGTCTCTGCAGCAGTTGCTTAAACTTGCCTGAGTGAATAACTTCGGCCACTACCCCCAGAGCCTGATAGAGGAGAAGCAGCAGGAAGCAATGCCCTGCTTGCTCACTACAAAGGGACAGATTTGTGCCAATTAAAGCCACCCTACACCTTTTGCTTGGGGATTTTTAGAACAGCCAGGCGCAATAGTATTTTTTTTACAGAATGAGAGCACCTGCATCCAGTGTTTGGAACCTCTTTGCCAACAGTTAAGCTGATCTGTTTATACTATAGGAGGACAGCATCCCAGATAGCAAGCATAACTGGCCAGAAATTTGTGGCAGTGTTGAGTTGTAAGTCTGTTAACTTGCTGCACATTTTCACTGGCAAGTTGTACACTTGCAGAGCACTTGAAGCACAAGTTCTAATTGACACTTTTTGTGAATTTGTAGCAAATTTGCGTGGCAAGACTCTAGCAAGGGCAATGTTGCAGTGGTGAGTCTACAGCAAAAGCTCTGCAAGTCTACAACTTGAAAATTCAGCCACAGTGACCCCTGTGGTGGGATGACTACTGCACAATATACCTGAACCAGAATTTGCAGCAGACTTGCAAAATGTTTGCAAAGAAAGTTGATCTGGAATCATGCAATGCAGACTTGCTGCAATTGTGTAACAAACTTGTGAAGCCTGGCAAGTCTAGCAATAGTTTAGCAAGTCATTTTCAAACTCACAGCACAGTTGCTTGCTATCTGGGATAGTGACTGTTAGCAGCCAGAGACAGTCCTCAGTTTGCATTTAAGTTACAGTTCTGGGCATCCCATACCTTATCTTACCTATCCAAGTTCATCCCCTAATAAACCAAAAACAAAACCAAACACCCTGGACTGGTTCTTGACTACTTTGCAAGTGCTGGAAAATTACTGTTGTCTGGCTGTGCATGAAAAGGAAGTCCCACAAATCCAAAACAATGTTTTTTGTTTTAGATAGAAGAGGGAAAGGTTAGAACCCCTATCATGTGCTGCTGCTAACCAAGCCTCAGTTACACTGGTCATATTTATTTATTGATTTGTTTTCTCATTCAGCGAGCAGGCAAAAAACAAGGTGGATGGAGAAATCACCCCACTGGGACATCCAGACTCACAGACATCAGAATACATTGATCAGCAGCTGCAGCTATCGAGAAATGTTTTCCAACATGTCCTTTCAACAGAAGTGAAATGATTGACTTCTGGCGAGCAGAGGAGTTCATACACAAAAAAAAAAAATAAATACAAAATTGCCTGGATCCGGTTGACAGCCACATTTTAATTGGATATGCCCAGTATTACGTTCTGCTCTGGGGACAACCTTTTGACCAGACAGGAAGTGAAGGAATCTCACCAACAGAGCCCCAAACAGCAGTAAAAGCTGACAGTTGTTTTTATCCTTCCCCGCTCTATCAAAAACTAAATAAAATAAATAAATAAAAAAATAGTTTTGGCTATCGATATACTTTATTACACAACAAAAGATTCCAGAGGGCAATCTAAATAACAAAAAAGCAGATTGTATCTGCCATCAAGCTAGCTTTGTCTAATTGAATCCTAGGATACAAGTGTGTGAAAAGGGATGGGTCACTGCTCTGACATTTTTAGCTGTGTATGTAAATATCACCTTGCGCTATGGACCTCTGTTACCAAGCCTAAAACAGCATGCAAAAAAATGTCATGCAGGGGCATAGCCCCACATATTAAACTGGCTGATGGGGCACCTGCCTCTGCAACATTTCCTTCATACTTGAGCACCTTGCAGGTTTGGATGCAAGTTAAGTAATCATGGACTGTGTCCAAACTAAAGATTTTACTATGCTGTTTTTTTCTCCTGGTTATGAATGCTAAAAAATAATTATATAATACTTTACACATTTTTGGAAAGACAAACTATCCATTTATTTCTACCCTATGGAACTTCGTTTGACTATTGCCAACCAATCAGAGTTCACTTTCCATTTTGAGTGGTCAGATCAGTAAAGGATGATTTGTGATTGGTTAGTGTTTGGTGCACTTGGCGCAATGCCTTTTACATTGTTAAATTAAGTTTATAGTTTGTTTTGATCTACGTATGTCCTGTTTAGTCTGAATTTTGTAGACTTGCATGCTCTAATAGCTTTGTGCATTAAAACACAGTTTACGTGGGATTATAAATCATTTTGTCATTCCCAGACAATCAAAAATTCATCTCTTTCCACAGGAGACAACATTAAATCATAATGCCTAGCTGTGTCTCAGCTATGTATTCTGGAAGTCAGGGCACAACTGAAGCTACAATCTAAATCAGGAGTATGTAATTTATTTTTTAGTAAAATAGTATTTAATGTGTGCTCCTGCCAATAAACTCCCAGTTATTTATGACTTTTTTTACAGCATCTAGGAGGAAGACAAAAGGACGGCAGAAAGAACTTTACAAAAATGCTAGATAGGAGCCGTCACTGAATATTGCAAGGTTTGACAAGGCTCCAAAATTGGAAGTAAAGATTGTAGGTAATGACAGAGTCTTTTCAAGTAAAGCATTTCATTCTCACTGCAGATTGAAAGAGTAAGGAGGAAAAATAGAGAAAGATGGAGCCGAAAGATAGAAGGGGAAGAGGGGAAAGAAAGCCACAGGAAAGGGACAGAATGTGAAGAGAAAGAGTGTAGATGATGAAGAGAGTGCGATGAAGAGAGTGGGAGCGAGGCATAATAATGAAAAGTTACAAGAGAGGGAGGGCATAGAGGTTGAAAATGGAGGAGTAAAAGAGAGGAGATGGGGATAAATGGAGAGGAGATAGAGATAAAATGGAGAGGAGATGGAAATAAATTGAGATGATAGGGTGTGATGATTAATAGACAGACAAGGGGATGAGATTCAGATAGATTTACAGGACAGAGGAGGAGAATTGATAAACAGAGAGGCGAGCAGGTTGGGTTGAATAGAGAGGAAATAGGGACAAATGGAGAGGAAATAGGGACAAATGGAGAGGAAATAGGGACACATGGAGAGCAAATGGGGATAAAAGAAAATGGAAGGAGATGGGGATAAATGAAGAGGAGGGGAGATGGAATGGTGATATATGGACAGGAGAGGATAGGGGATGGGGATAAATAGAAAGAAAAATAAATGGGGATAAATGCAGAGTACAGGAGATGGGAAAAATTAAGGAGGCAGGGAGGGGGTGGTGACGAATATGAGATGGGGACAAATTGACAGAAGAGAATAGGAAATTTGAATAAATGGAGAGGACAGTAGATATGGATAAATGCAGAGGATATGAAATTGGGATAAATGTAGAGAATAATAAATGGGGATAAGTGAAGAGGAAGGGAAGATGGAGAAGAAAGGAGATGGGGGTAAATGGGCAGAAGAGGACATGAGCTAAGGATAAATGGAAAGGATAGGAGATGGTAATAAATGGATAGGAGGAAAGATGGGAATAAATGGAGAGGCTAAAAGATGGGGTCTAATGCCAAGAATAAGACATGGGGATATATGGAGAGGAGGGGAGATGGGATTAAAAAATAGGATTGGAGAGGAGGGGAGATTGGGATTATTAGATAGGATTGTAGATAAGGCTCAATTAAGAGGAGGTGAGGTGGAGAGAGAGCATGGAGGAGATAGAGATAAATGGAGATGATGGGAGGAAAGGGAAGAGATTTGCAAGAGAAGCCATGATAAGAGACCAAGTAGCTAGAGGAAGTAAAAGGGGAAAGAGGCCAAGCAGAGTGAGGTAGAGGGTGGAATAAGTCTGAATAGGTCACCTAGGCCCTAGCAAAGGGCAGCACCATCAGTTTTCCACACCTTAACCACTTAAGCCCCGGAAGATTTTACCCCCATTCCGACCAGGGGGTATTTTGCGATTCGGCACTGCGTGACTTTAATGGACAATTGCGCGGTCATGCGACGCTGTACCTAAACAAATTTGGCGTCCTTTTTTTCCCACAAACAGAGCTTTCTTTTGGTGGTATTTGATCACCTGTGCGATTTTTTGATCATGCGCTATAAACAAAAAAAGAGCGTAAATTTTGCAAAAATAGCAATATTTTTTACATATTTTTATATGAAATTCCCCCCCAAAAAAATGTAAAAATCTAAATTTTTTAACATTTTCGGCCAATTTGTTTTATGCTACCTATGTTTGGTAAAAAAAATCGCAAAAAGTGTATTTTGATTGGTTTGCGCAAAAGTTATCGCGTTTACTAACAAAGGGAAAGATTTTTGTCATTTTTGTTGTTTTTTTTTAACGCGTAATGGCGGCGATCTGCGATTTTTTTTGCGGTACTGCGAGATTGGGGCGGACAGATCGGACCCTTGACTGACATTTTTGACACTTTTGGGGTTACCAGTGACATTTCTACAGTAATCAGTGCTATACATATGCACTGTTACTGTAAAAATACACTGGTAGTGAAGGGGTTAACTTTATTTGGGAGGGAGGGGCTGTGTGTGTCCCTAGGGGCGTGCTTTCTACTGTGATTGGCTGTGGCTTGAGCTGTAAGGACACTCATCAACGGATCTACATAGTAGATCCGTGTGATCAGTGTTTTTACACCGAGGAGAATGACAGGTGGCTTGTTTACACAAGCCGCCTGACTTTCTCCCTCTCCCCCGCCGATCGCCGAGTGACCGGCGGACAACGGGTCCGCTGGTCACACGCGCGGGGGGGGGGTGGGTGACCACGCGGGAGCGGGAGCGCGCCTCCGGGGGCGCGCGCTCGCTCCCTAGACCCTCACAAGCTAGTGACGTAGCCCTACGTCACTTTGCCTGTGAGGGGCTGACTGCCGACGTAGATCGGCGTTAGGCAGTCGGCAAGTGGTTAAAGAAAAGGGGCATTCTTTTAGGGGCAGTGAGTTTCACATTTTGGACAAAAAGGACAACCGATTTGCAAGAGGTATGAAACTATCATCTACTTCAAATTGGAACAAGCATCTTTTAACAAGGTGGGGGCCTTTAACACCACTCAGCTAACAAATATAATGCAGTTATAACTTCTCTATCCCATCAATTTTGACAATTCACACCTTCAGCAATTCACACCTACACAAAGCCTGACCTCAACCTTACTGAAAACCTTTATGATAAATTGGAATGCAGTTTACTTTTCATCCAACATCTGTATCTGATCTAACAAATACTTTTTTGTTGGCACAAATTGCCAGTGGACACACTGCAGAATCTTGTGGAAAGCATTCTAAGAAGAGTGGAGGATATTATAGCCACAAATGGGAGGGGGCACGTTCATATTAATGGCCATAGTTTTGGAGTGGGCTTTCCAACAAGTTCAAATAAGTATGATAGTCAGGTGTCCTGAAACTTTTAACCATTTAACAAATACATTTACTGTAAATCTAAATCTATCTATCTTCCTATGCTGTATGTGAAATATTTCACAATCCACTATCAGATTAGTATACAGCAACACTGTATTGATTTTAGAATATCATTGATTTCAGTACTAGGGTTACAAGAAAGGGAAGGCTGTGTACTGAGACAATGGCAGAATTAGGATTACCATTATGCTCTGTCAAATCCACCTCCCCTTATGTTTGGGGGATGAGTAGCGGCGCAGTGCACTGTAGTCCTAACATATTTCCTGTCCCAAGGTAACAACACTACTGCTCCATAAATAGAGTACAGTGAGCGAGTGTTGTCACCCTAGGACAGAAAGTATGTAAATGGCAGGATCTCTAGGTTAAAATAAAGCAACAAAATGTGTGGGAAAAAAAATGCAGCCCCCACATCTAAGGACTGGTGAGCTGCAATAGTTTACATTTTCATTTTTTTTATTTAGATGCATTTTGAAAAACCAGGTGCCGCAGTATTTTTTTTCTAAAGACATTTTTTTTTCTTTCCAATCAGGCCACTGTGTCTTTGGATGCCAGAAGGAAGGATTAATGACTGGAGGAGAAGACAGACTACACAGAGGAAGAAAGAAAAGGCATAATTACAGCCCGAGATCACTCAGTCATTCCCACAGAGTGATCTTTAGTGAATCAGCAGTCAGTTTTATTCAAACAGAGCTGCACAACACCTGCAAATACGGAGATACCGATAATTAGAAGCATGAGTATAAACTATCACAGATACCAATATGTAGGGGTTCTTTTAAAAATATAAATTCACAATTCTCATTATAATCATAATTTATTATTGACAATAAACTGGCTTGAACCACATTGATTTATGGTTAAAAAGGCTTTACAGTGTTAGTACATGAAAAATGTTCTCAGTAGATGATATTTGGTGATACTATGAAAGCTGAAAGTTTTACTCTTCCTAAACCAGTGTTCTCACAGCCCACCTTTAACTTGTTTTGCCTACTATTTACAGTAGCCATTCTTTACTAGTGTTCCATGGAACCTATGTGTTTCTAGGTGTTCCTTGGGTTGTGCTTATTAACTTCTCTTTTGATGGCACCTGTGCTTGAGGTAATTGTAGCCGTATTAGTGCACTTGCGACAGAGACAATTGAGTACTGTCCGTGATACTTTTTTTATTTGCACTAACATACAATTTTTCAGGACAAGCTTTCGGGTTTGTGTCCCCTTCATCAAGATCCAAGCAGTACTGATCCACAAAATGTTAGCAGCATGGTAAAGAAACACAAAATCTCTGTTATGATGGGTCTGCCTGGATTTCCTGGCTTGTGAATCTTGGGCAGCATTTAGAAGTCCCCAATTTCTGGATTATCCGGAATAGCATTGATAAGTTCTGAATGTAGGTGGGTTGGTGTAGTTTTAATGAGACCTTTTAATTGCTTAGTAAAATCCTGGGTTGGATCATAATCCAGTTTTTTATAGTAAGTAGTATTTGCCAGCTGCATCTGGCCTTCTTGTATATATTTGTTTGTATCCATCACAACGACTGCTCCGCCTTTATCTGCTGGTTTGATGGTGATGGCCTGATTATTGCGCAAATCGTGTATAGCTCTTCGCTCCAGTGGTGAAAGGTTGTATAACGTTTTCTTTTGCTGGGTGGATATCAGGGATGTAACTCGCAGTCTGAAGCTGTCAATATAGGTGTCCAGTTTGGGGTTGCGTCCTTGTGGAGGTGTGAAGTTGCTGTTCTTTTTCTTTTTGTCACTTTCCGTTGTCCTAGGATAACTTTCATTTCTGTGAAAATATTCTTTGAGCCTTAGTCTCCTGAAGAATTCCTCCATATCTGACAATACCTGTAAATTATCCAATTTGGTGGTTGGGCAGAACGTGAGGCCTTTGGAGAGGACTGTTATTTCTGGTTCAGAAAGTTTATGATTTGACAAATTAATGATTCCAAGTTCTTCTGTTATATCCGCATTTTCAGTCAGGTCAGCATTTACACAGATGATACCTTGGGATTCTGAATCTGATTCCAAGTCACTGATAGCAGGAGTTATAGATGTTGTGTTTGTTTTATGTTGTTTGGGTTGTATCCACAAGGTCTGCTCTTGGTGTAGCTTTTGGAGTTTTTTTTGCTTCCTGCTCATGGCAAGTTTTTGAAGTCATCTTTGTAAGGTTTCCATTTCATTCTTGATTTGGTTGATGCTTGTAGGGACCAATGATGTTAAGGTTTCAAACACCGGCTGCTTTTGATGCCTGATGGTTTCCCTTTTACCGTATAGTTTGTGAATGAGGTTGTTCCTTAATCTTTCGCTGGTGCGTCTGCAAAGTCCTTCTGCATAGGGAGAGTTCAGTGTATTTGCACAAGAATTTTTAATCCGGAGACCTTGAGGTATGAGGTTCCTCTTTTTGCACCTGTGTAATTCTGGGCCCAACACCAGATGGCAGAGCCACTGTCATGATGCCAGTGATCTTTTTACCTGTCTGTAAGGGTGCCATTCGGACCACCATTGTAAGGCGGGCATTTTTTCCTATTGACCACCAATGTATTAATTTTAATGGTCCCTCTTCCTCTTGGGTACAAAGCTTGAGAAAGGATGATTTACACAGGGATTAGATTGGTGTGTTATGCTATTAGCAGTGATATAATATAACGCACGGAAGGAGAGAGTATTCCGATTGATAATCTATAGCCAAGGAAGTGACAGAGCAACCAATGAAATGTGAGAATGAACATCAAGCTCTCTTTTCAGGTTACAGACTTTCTTTTTTTTTTTTTTTTTCTTCCAAAAACAGACTTTCATTCATTGAATATTCTGCAATGCATATGAGGCCAATAAACGGTGTACTTGTCTGATTGTCTCAAGTTAACCTGTATTAGGATCAGTCTGCACAAATGCTGATATGAATCTGTTCTGCCTATGCAGTGTATAGGTAAAAACACTAGTGTTCCATAATAATGAGACAACCAGTAGAACTTTATAGGGGTCAGAAACTGCAGTAGACATAAAAAAAACAGGCTAAAATACCATAGAAGTATAAGAATATTGTTTTAGTCACTTCAGCATCTTTTTTGCTATGCTTTTATCTGGTGTTCTATTAGGATCTGACTAAACCGAAAGCTGAATCATTTTAAAATCCTGAAACTCTTTTTACCCAATAATTAAAACAGTATTTTGACAGGAAAAAAGTAAGTTATAGTATAGACAATTCTATAGTGTATGTCATCAAATAATTTGAAGAACAGTGTCTATCCATCTATCTATCTACCTATCGTTATCTATCCATCACTCTACCAATGTATGAATGTATCTGTCCCAGGCTATCTATTAATATCTACAAACAAGTGGGTACTGCCCTCACCTGTAACTGGTCACTGCAGCAAGGAGCATTGGAAAGGCAACGCATAGGAAAAAAACAAAGACATTTCCAAGCTTAACTTACTGAGCAGCCTGCGACCAACCAAATTGACCTGTCCAACAGTATGCGTTAAAAACAGGGGTTTAGTTGCACACATTTGCAAATACACCTAACTCTAATTTCTGTGAGTCTCCAACAATGGAAGCACATGCATTTAGATGGACAGGTGTAGGGCAGATAAACCTGAAGGGAGCCCACCCCTTCCTAAAGGCACAGGGACACACTAAACACCCAGCCCATAGCACTATGACAGCAAAGGTTTCAGTGCATTGCCTGGCCAATATAATTCATAGTACAAACAAGTGGTTTACCTGCCCTACAGCTGAGCATCTAAATGTCCGCCGACTACAGCTGACTGCAGAAGTGATGTCATGTGATGGTTAACTTTCCGTGTGTTTTTTCTTTTCTGAGCATGCCCAGTCTTGCAAATCTGCGGTCTGTCGGCCGAATTCTGTACTGACTGGCGAACAATCGGCCGCTCTGGTGTCGGCATACAAAAATCTTAATGCTTGCACGACAGATTCTTTTCAGCCGAAAGTGCGCTGTCGGCAGCATCATACTAACAAGCCGAAAATCGGCCGATCGTTCGGCGGCCGAATCTTTTCGGCCGACAATCCGCACGTGTGTATGGGGCATTAGGTTGACAGAAAATGGGGTGTCTTGCCGGGGCTCTGTGCCTTACGCATGTACTTGCAAATGTGTGCAAATAAATCCCTGTTTTTAATGCTTACTGTTGGACAGGTCAATTCGGTTGGTTGCAGGCTGGTCGGTAAGTTGAGCTTGGAAATTTCTTTGTTTTCTTCGTCTGTCTGTCAATAAGCACATATGTATGTACAGTATGTATGTATATAACTATCTATTGCTCTACCTATGTATGTATGTGTATCTATCTATCTATCTATCTATCTATCTATCTATCTATCTATCTATCTATCTATCTATCTATCTATCTATCTATCTATCTATCTATCTATCTATCTATCTATCTATCTATCTATCTATCTATCTATCTATCTATCTTAGTATTTATATACCACTAGCAATATAGATTCCCAGAAAGAGCAGTGGATGATACTTGTACACACACAAGGTTTCAATAAAAACAGATTTTCCGATACTCTGGTCACCCACACTGAAAAGAGGAAGCTAAACTGTTTGCTGACATGTCTCTGGTGGCTTGGACAGAGGCCTATTTTCTTGAGACTATTGCCAGAACCATGCTGGAACAGACAGATAATATATTGAGGGTGGTTATTTCGATGCAAATGAGGAGCCACAGATTGAGCATGTACTCTGTGGTGGCTGCAGACAGACCACATTTGCGGTGATTTAATGAACACTTGTTGGCTTACAATGTAAAGGCTTGAGTCTAGGTATTTATTTTGTGGTTACATTGTAACAGAGCGAGGTACTGTCTAAGTTAATCAGGCAAACGTACACAGGTTTGATTTTCCCCATAACAGTCTACTGAGAAAGGCATCCAAAGTGCAAGTGGATGAATAATATGTATCTAAAAATTAAAGAAACTCTATGGACAGTTTTTTTAGATATTATAATGAAACCAGTGGCAGTTGTTGAAAAAAATTCACATAAGAGAACATATAATTAATTCAACACAGTAAAAAAAAAAGTCAGTAAATGTCTAAAAGGTATATTAAGTTTAACCACTTGACCTCAGAAGGCTTTACCTCATTCATGACCAGAACATTTTTTTGTTATTCAGCTCTGTGCTACTTTAACTGGCAATTGTGCTGTCACGCAAATAAATTCATATATTTTTTTTTCATACAAATAGAGCTTTCTTTTAGTGGTATCTGATCACCACTGAGTTTTTTATTACATAAATTAAAAACACCAAAAATTTTGAAAAAAATATTTTCTACTTTCTGTTAACAAACATATCCAAAAAATAAATAAAATAAAATAAACTTTCCCTATAAACTTAAGCCAAAATCTATTCCGCTACATGTCTTTAGTAAATAAAAATATCCAAATTAGTGCATATTGGTTTGTGTAAAAGTAGTAAAAAAAGTAGTGTCTTCAAATGATGGTATATATATATATAGTGGAATTTATGCAGCTATAGACGTTATACTTGTAATGAAGGTGATCAGCAACTTATAGTGTGACTGTGATGTGTGGCGGGAAGTCTGGCACTAACAGACACTGGCTGGAAAGGTCACTTACTGACACCTAATACAGATACAGTGATCAGTGATAATTCTGTACACTGTACTAGTGGGACTGGGTGGGAAGGGGCAATCAAGGGGTTAACTGTGGGCCTAACAAGTGTAATGTGTGTGCTGCTTATACTTACTGATCTGGTTGTTTTTTCTCCCTGCTTTTCAGAGGGAAGAAATAGCCAGATCACTGTTCTCTATATGCAGGGTTCTGTGTTTGTAAATTTGTTTGCTGATTGGACACAGCTGATCAGCAGGTTTCAACCGAAATCATTGTCAGAAATTAGCTGACAAACTCATGCTGTGTTCAATCACAGTACGGGTCAGCAGGAAAAGAAAGTAAGTAACGTACATGTACAATACCGAGCCTGTACCTAGGTATGGTAAATTTATCATAGTTACATTGGTCCAGCTTTGATGTATGCCATACCTGTGGGATCCCAGCTGATTTTTCAAAATTACTGTAGTAGACCCTAGTGAACTCCCAATATGGTTTATTTTGTTGCCGATACCGATATTTTGGTCAATGCATATCGGTATTGGCCGATATTTTTGTACATTTAAATTTTTTTTTTATGACAGGTACTTTCGTGGAGGGATCTGGGGGTCTAAAAGATCCCAAACCCCTCCTCTGCACTTAAAAGCATTCAAAACGCCAAGTTTGGCTGTTTTAAATGCTGTCATTTTTTTGAATCTGGCGCCAGACAGTACTCGGAAGTGATGTCATGACATCACTTCCGGGTTTTTGCATGGAGACCCGATTCGCCAAATGCAGGTTTGATCGGGTCTTCGGCAGCTGTGCAGGATGGTTGCCCGGGTCAGGAGACTTGGGCGAGCCGCAGAAGGCGACAGGAGGGGGGGGGACGTCCCCTCCAGCTTCTTGTAATAACAGATGAGCGGCTTCTCAGCCGTATCGGTTGTCATTACAAGACAGCCGACCGTCGGCTATGGACGCCGGTATCGGGGTGATGCCTCTAGCTGCAGACATCACTCCGGTACAAGCACTTCCCCGAAATATCGGCAATATCAGTAACCTCCGGGGTCGATTCCGATATATCGGGAAAAGTGGCCCTCTATATATTGGCTTTGCCGATAATCGGTCGATCCCTAGCAGACACAGCTTACAAATGAGCATGTGTCTTAGTCTGTGTGGCAGCACTGGACCAATTATCTTTGGGTAAAATTTGACTTGAAAGGGACAATACAGCCACAATATGATAACTACATCATTCACTAAGATGTATTGTACCTAATAGTACAGAAACCCCTCTAAGATCCTCAGTCACTGACGCATTTCGCCCAACCAATGGGCTTAGTCACAGAGATGAAGGAAAACGTGTAAGACTGGAACCATACATCATCGTTCATTCCTGAATAGTTCTCTAAAGGTACAATGCATTATAACACATAACGTATTATAAAATTTGCCCAAGGTTGCTTTAGATTACAGCCTGTTATGCATCTAAATATATGCAATACCTGGAAAATAATTAACTTATATAAATGGTAATTGCCATTTATCTTCATTAAAACTTCTACAAATTCTTAAAACTAAATAATAACCCTGAGCTCTTATGACAGCTCCCTGCATTAATTGGCTCCATTTCCATTTGTGTCATCATGGCAGGAATTAAAAGAGAGAAATGGCTATAGCGAAGATATAGATCTCATTTACAACAGAACAATAGGCTATAATGAAACATCCAGCTCTGCAGCTCGCCGCGACAACATCTAGTTAAAAGAACGCTCTATTGTGTTTTGTAAGCCTTTCATCTGCCATCTTCCTGAACAATGCAAATACATGCTGAGTATTCACAATCACAGAGGCTTCATATTCCGTGGCTCCAAAGTTTACAGATGATTATGAATATTACCTGTACATCTAAACTCTGTGCTCCTGCCTGTCATATGTGGGGAGAGAGGAAGACTGCAGCAAAGTAATTCAAATTTACTTTAATTAACTGCAGAGTATCACACATTGAGCTGCAATATTAACAGAAAGAATTAACTTCATCAGAATGTTTTACCAATCCCAATCTCACACCTATAGGCATGCGCAGGGGGTGTCCCTGGTGTGCCTGGGCACACCCCAATCAATATGTGCAGTGCTGTCTCCTTCTACTGCCTGGCAGAGATGTATAGTAACGAAGTAGAACTACTTAAGTACTGTACTTAAGTACCGAAATGCGGTATCTGTACTTTCCTAGAGTATAATTTTTTTCTCCTACTTCTACTTTTACTTCACTACATTTTTTCGATGATTTCGATACTTCTACTCAAGTATTTTTTTTTGTGCTGCATAGTTACTCGTTACTTTTAAAAAAATGACCACTGCCAGAACAGTAGATGGCAGGTTGCATATAGCTCAAAAAAATGTGTATAATGTCATTTGTAAATCAGCGCATAGGAAAATAAAGGCTGTGTATAATAAAAGCTGCTATACCAAATCTTTCCAATAAAAAGAAAATATGAAACAAACAAATAAATGGTGCTACAGCGCTTAAAGTGCATCAAGAAACTACTAACAAACACAGGTTAATCATTTGAAAAAATCATTTGAAATAATAAAAAACAATATGATGTTCAAACTTTTGACTTCTTTCTTTAATAACTACATAACACAGTACTTGTACTTCTACTTTCAGTACTTGAGTAGAAATTTTTTTTCAAAACTACTGGTACTTTTTACTTTTAGTACTTAAGTAGCAAATTTTTTGAAAAAACTACTTGCAATACTTAAGTAAAAAAAATGTTGAATACTTTAGTACTTCCACTTAAGTAACTTTTTCTGCGAGCACTTCCACTTCTGCTCAAGTCACTTTTTGATCGAGCACTTGTACTTTTACTCAAGTAGAAATTTTGAGTACTTTATACAAGTCTGCTGCCTGGGCTTCCCCCATGTTTGCTCCACCCCGCAGTGCTGCTGGCTTCCCTCCTCTCCCCCCCCCCAGCTGCTGCAGGGGATGTTTCAGGATGCAAATGGACAGTGGGGGGTGGGGGCCTTCATTTTCTAAATGAACACGGTGAACCCACTTACTCATTGTGTTCATTCATACTGAAACATAATTAACTGTGTTTACTATGCTTCAGTATGAATGAACACAATGAGTTAGCGGGTTCATTGTGTTCAGTTAGAAAAGGAAGGCCCCCACTTCCATCTACATCCTGAAACATCCCCTGCAGCAGCAAATGATGAGGGAAGCCAGCAGCACTGCGGGGCAGGGGCCAACACCCCCCCCCCCTGCCCTGCAGTTTGTGTTTGAACAAGCAGTGGCTCGGCTGTAGAGAAAGGCATCAATGTTTGAGTTTTGGGGCGCAAACCCTAATGCAATAGGCTCCGCACACCTATGCCCACCGCTCTCCTTACTGTTCTGAGATAGACAACTGTCCTGGCCTAAACTGGAAAAAAGTCTAACTATTCTTAAAGATGTTTCCTCCCACCTATCCTTTCTAACCTGTATTACAAAGATTTGTGCACTTACCAATTTTTTCTGCTCTGACCCAGTTATACCCTGTTTCCCTGTGTCAGCGAGCGTCTGCTGCAGGGGAGAGGAAGAAGCACCAATAACGATTGGGCGATGGGAGCCTATGGGTGACATCATGGCTCCCAGAACTCCCATCCAGTGGCTTTATCATAGGTTGTCAGCACCTGGGGCAAAGCAAGTCATTTGTGGACTTTTAGCACTTCCGGCCCCTTCCACTAGAACACTATTAAACTGTGGCCGTGGAAACACTAAGGGTTCCTCCACTCACCGCTTGAGCCTCAGACTGGCTTTCCGCAACCTTTTTATTATTATTGGTTGAATCTGAGATATATCAGATACCCTTACCTGGAGCCATGGGGGGTACAGGAGCTCAGGCTGTGAATGGAGAGAAATACAATTTCCGGTGCAAATATTAACAGTATCATGGAACAAATTAAAGCGGTATTAAAATCAACACCAAAAAATGTAATATACTGCAACTTACTTAGATGTGGTGGCTGCATTTGTTTTTATTTTGTTTTTCTTTAGGCTTTATATTTTCTGTTTTCCCGTTGTGATCTGGCCAATAACACACCTCCTGTATTACAGTGACCCCCCCCCCTCTGGATACAGGAGCAACAGAGACACCTTTTAACAGCAGTCTGAGGGGCAGGGAGGTGGGGGAAGGGGAGCAATAGATGTACTGGCAGATTTAGGTACATTAAACAAACAGTTTTTTCCTTTTGAGATAAAGGTTTTACATAAATAAATGAAAACTGATTATTGTAAACACCTCTGCAAGTTTTAAATGGTTTGATTGAACCCTCTAACTGCTACATCTGCAAGTCAGCTCGTTCTTTTGGAAAAACAACAGGCTTACTAGCAGGATCACCAGGTTAAAAAAAAAAAAAAGAAAAAAAAAAAAAGAATTGGTAAACAATGCAATATAATAAATGTATTGCTTTGCTTTAATACCACTTTAAGTGGATTTTTGTAAAATAAAACGCAAAGTGTTGGCACTATATAAATCCTGTATAATAATAATAATAATAAAGTTAATAAAGTCATTATGTTATACATCACATCTATAGGTAGATGATGGGAAGAAAGGAGTTTCATAAACATACTGGGGTAAAGCTATTTCCAGTGCTGGCAAGGAAAGGGGTGGGGGGGGGGCAAGATAGAGAGAGGGGGGCAGAGAGAGAGAGGGGGAGACAGAGAGAGAGAGAGCGAGAGAGAGACATTGGGAGCAGAGAGAGAAAAAGGGAGAGGGGGAGAGGGAGGGCAGAGAGAGGGAGAGGGCAGGGAGAGAGAAAGGGGGCAGGGAAAAGGAGAGAGAGAGGGCAGGGGGAGAGAGGGCTGGGAGAGAGGGAGGCAGAGGAAGAAAGAGAGGGGGGGCAGCAGGAAGAGAGAGGGGGTGGGGCAAAAGAGAGGCGGGAGAGAGGGGGGACATGAAGAGGGAGGGTAGGGAGAGAGAGGGAGGCAGGGAGAGAGAGAGAGAGGGGGGGGCAGGGGAGAGAGGGGGGCAGGGAGGGAGCGTGGGGCAGGGAGAAAGAAAGTAGGGGGAGAGGGAGAAAAAAAGAGGGGAGAGAAAGGGGGGCAGGGAGAGAGAGAGGGAGGCAGGGTCTGGTTATTGACAGTGCTCCCTCACTTGGAATGGTCCCCAGGGGCTCACTGGCTCAGTCAGCAGTTTTAGTTTCAGTGTAGCAGTCAGCTGCTATTTTTAATCTTCTTGCCTACATCCCCTTCTAAGACGGAGCACACGGACAGGTAAAGAGAGGCGGGAGCAGGGATGTGTGTGAAACAGCTCAGGGCAGGCTGCAGGCATGAGCAGTGTGGGGAATGGATCCCCTTCTTCCAGGACAGCTGCACCTCCTGGGACGGTTGTCACTGTCCGCACACTGGGACAAGGGATGATCAGGAGGAAGGAGCGGCCATTGGAGGAGGGGGAGGAGAGGAGCAGGTGGATACGTTTTCGGGGGACGGGAACGAATTTCTGCACCCTTCAAAATGCCACAGCTCCCATCCATTATTGAGCGCTCCCTGAGCCGAAGATACAGGATCAATTTACCCGACCAGATAGGTGAGTACACACCACTTTTTATACAGGTAGAATACACAGGAGGAGGGAGGAGGGTACACTTTTAAAAATAGTGTATTTGTGTATTTCCATTTCTGCAGAGTGAACTCGTAATGGAAGATGTGTGCCACTCAGGCTACAAGGGAAAGCAATCCTGTGTCCACCACTGTAAGTGTAGGCCAGGGAAGGAGCTTCTCTCAGCTCCAAACAACTGTTGAGTAGTGATGGGCCAAACATCCTCCTGTTCGGCTTGCACCAGAACATCTCGAACAGGGAAAAATTTCTAGCGAACATGCAAACTCTATTAAAGTCTATTGGACATGACCATGAAAAATCAAAAGTCCTCATTTTAAAGGCTTATATGCAAGTTATTGCCATAAAAAGTGTATGGGGACCCAGGTACTGCCTTGGGGAACACTTATCAATGCAAAAAAATGTTTTTAAAACAATGGTTTTTACAGGAGCAGTGATTTTAATAATGCTCAAAGTGAAACAATAAAAATGAAAAATTCCCTTAAGTATCGTGCCTGGGGGGTCCCCTTAATATGCCTGTAAAGTGGCGCATCTGCACGAGGTATGGAGCCTGCTGCAGCAATACTAAGATTTCTAAAGGAAAAAATGTCACTTAAACTTGCTCGGTGCTGTTCCCGGCAATACAGATAAAAATAAATGAAGAAACGGCGTGGGGTCCCCCCCCCCCAGTCCAAACCAGGCCCTTGGGGTCTGGTATGGATTTTAAGGGGAATCCTAAGCCAAAATTAAAAAAAAAAAAACGCCATGAGGTGCCCCCCAAAATTCAGGCCCTTATCCGAGCTTGCAGCCTGACAGGACAGGATAGGGAGGACGAGTGAGTGCCCCGTCCCCGAACCATACCAGGCTGCTTGCCCTCAACATGGGGAGGGTTCTTTGGGGTGGGCCTGGATCTGTGGGCCCTTTGTTAAAGGGGGCTTCCAGATTCTGATAAGCCCCCACCCACAGACCCCCCCACAACCACAGCCCAGGGTTGTTGGGAAGAGGCCCTTGTTCCCATCAACATGGGGGGCACCCCAAAGCACCCTTCCTATGTTGAGGGCAAGCAGCCTGGTATGGTTCAGGAGGGGGGGACACTCGCTCCTCCCCCCCCCCTTTCCTGGCCTGCAAGGTTGCATGCTCGGATAAGGGTCTGGTATGGGTTTTGGCGGGGGCCCCACTCCATTTTTTTAAAATTTTGGTGTGGAGTTTCCCTTAAAATCTGTACCAGACCCAAAGGGCCTGGTATAGATTTTTGGGGACCCCAATGCCATTTTTTTTAAATTCTGCCATAGGGTTCCCCTTAACCACTTAAATTCAGGGCACTTTCACCCCCTTCCTGGTCAGCTTGACATGGCACTGCTCCTGAACTATAAGTGACGGGGACACAAATCTTGGAGAGCACCAAGAGGGGACCCAGGACTACAACATATACATTTTAAAAGTGGAATATGCCTGTACACTACTCCGACTGCACTAAACTGACTCAACACACTATCCACTAACTACCTGCCTAATCTCTATTATAACAAACTATATACGGCTGCCGTGTAAGCAGCAGCCTTATATAGTGTGGGGCATGGACTAAGCCCCTGAGCCATGATTGGCTAAAGGCACCCTGCCTTTCGGCCAATTATGGCTCTGGCAGGACATTGTACTGTGATTGGCCAAAGCATAAAGGTCAGGAGCATGCTTTGGCCAATCATCAGCAATCAGTGCACTGCAACAGCGCGGTACATTATGGGGCCCGCATCGGTGGGCGAACTTCCCGCCGAGCGCCCCATTTGTTCATGTGTTTAGCGAACACACGGACAGCTGATGTTTGAGTCGGAACTTACATTTGACTCGAATACACAGCCCATCCCTACTGTTGATCCCATAAAGCCGCACATCAATGCAGACCCACTGCAATGAATTCTGTAGGAGTATTGGAATGAATGGTAGTCTTAGTCTGGGCTTTCCCTAGGCCATGAGCTCTGAGGGGCGGAGCGCCAACCTCAGAGGGATGGAGTGAAATTTGTTGGGGGCTGAGACTGCCATTCATTTCAATACCAGTGGGTCTGCATTGATGTGTGGCTTCATGGGATCCATCCTTTGCTCCATTTTTGCAGCCTAATTAGGTTAACACATGGTATATATTTGTTACATGTCCCCATTCACATACCTTAATGTAAGGGGTACCTCCACTTTCATGGGGAAAAAAATTGCAAATAAAGAAAAAATAATATACCGTATACAATTGCGACACAAGTCATATTGTAGTTGAATGTTATTAAAAATTATTTTTCCTTTTCAGTCTGCAGCCGCTGTAATTTTCTGAAAATGCAATGCAATATGGCTACCTGGAGGTGTTCTGTACACAGAATGTATACTGACCACACCCCAGAAACATAATTTCCTGCTTCTGTGATTGGCTCACTGATTTTTCCAGAAGTCAGCACAAGTCAGATTTCTAGCATCCCCTGCAACAAAAATGACATTTTTTTGGTGAGATACTCCCAATAGGAACACCTCTAAAGGAATGCAGGCCCAGCAGCTTTCCTCATTAGAGCTTTGCAGTTGATTGACCATTATGAAACCACTCCCATTAGATTCACTTTGCACATTGATTCAGAAAAACACAGAGGAATCTGCAACAAAGTTCATTATAATCCTTGCAATTTAAATAGATCATCCGGAGGGGAATGTTTTTTTCTCAACAAAAGTGGAGTTACGCTTTAAAAAAGACAATTAAAAAATTGCTGCTTACCATTTTAGATTTTTTTTTTTTCTGATAGTTCCAACACTGAACAAATCCTACTTTGTGTTCTTGAGCTGATGAGTTGTGTTGGCAATAAATAACTCTGCTGTGCTGTGCTGTGCTGGTGGATCCCATTATTAGTTGCAAACTATATTTTTCAACACTGCCTGTCCTTACAATGAGAAAATATTTAGAACCTGGCCTACCAATTTTTTTTTTTTTAATTAGAGCAAACTCTGAAATTGTCCAGAAATGCTTGCAGTCTGCCAAAAGGCCTTCTCCTGAGAAGCCTTTTTCAATCTTTTTATCTCACAGGAAAACCTTGAAATAGCTTAAGGTCTCTGGGAACCCTTACAGAAATTAATTCATATGGGGGAATGGCATAAATGTCTTATACATTGGAAGCGATTAGAAGAATAAAACCCTTGCAGTGGTGGTGAGAATGACACCCTTACAATCAGCTTTAAAGATCATTGATGTCTTGCTACTGGCTTTGCCAAGTGGCACTGGTTCTGGAACAATGCGAGCACCATCAATGGAAGGTCAATCAGCCACAGTTCAAGTAGTCCTAGCAACCTCTGCAGGAACCCTAGCTGCCAATGCCTGGTCTAGAAGATAAGAAATATATACAGTGTTGATCGAAAGTTTGGGTACCCCAGGTAAAAATTTGTATTAATGTGCATAAAGAAGCCAAGGAAAATGGAAAAATCTCCAAAAGGCATCAAATTACAGATTTGACATTCCCACTGTATAGTGATAAATAGCGTTGCACTACTCCGTGATATACATTCACCGGCCACTTTATTAGGTACACCTTGCTAGTACCAGGTTGGACCCCCCCCCCCTCTTAGCCTTCAGAACTGTTTTCATTCTTTGTGGCATAGATTCAACAAAGTGTTCAAAACATTTCTCAGAGATTTCAGTCCATATTGATGTAGCACCCTCCTAGTTAGGTAGGTGCTACCCTGTTTCCCTGAAAATAAGCCCTACCCTGAAAATAAGACCTAGCGTTCATTTTGGGGATGGCTGCAATATAAGCCCTACCCCGAAAATAAGCCCTAGTTAAAGTCGTTCTAAAAACATTTAATTCATTTTGTAAAAAGATTATGTAATGTGCAGTGTGTCTCCTTTTGTAACTTTATTGTGGAAAATAGATTATTGACAGCGCACTGGGCGCTCATATGACCTGAGGTAGATCTCCTCTCCTCGCGGTTTACGTCAGCGGCCCCTCACTCTGCAGTGCTGAAAGCGGGGAAGAAGAGCTCCGGTGGGTCATGTGAGCACCCAATGTCACTGTAAATAAGGTATTTTCTACTATAAAGTTGCAAAAAGAGACACACTGCACACTCTAAAATCTTTTTACAAAACAAATTATATAATTTCATAATGCCTTTAATCAAGGTTTATTTTTGGGATTAGCGAATGTCCTAATGCTGACTCCTGAGAAGACAGGGGACGCAGGAACTTTTTAAAAAACATTTTATTGTTTTATTCCAGGTTTTTTTTAGAACAAAGGGAGGGGTAAATGACACAATACAAGCACTGTGCTGTCTATCATGCCTTAACCACTTAAGCCCCGGAAGATTTTACCCCCATTCCGACCAGGGGGTATTTTGCGATTCGGCACTGCGTGACTTGAACGGACAATTGCGCGGTCGTGCGACGCTGTACCTAAACAAATTTGGCGTCCTTTTTTTCCCACAAACAGAGCTTTCTTTTGGTGGTATTTGATCCCCTGTGCGATTTTTTGATCACGCGCTATAAACAAAAAAAGAGCGTCAATTTTGCAAAAATAGCAATATTTTTCACATTTTTTTATATGAAATTCCCCCCCAAAAAAATGTAAAAATCAAAATTTTTTAACATTTTCGGCCAATTTGTTTTATGCTACCTATGTTTGGTAAAAAAAATCGCAAAAAACGTATTTTGATTGGTTTGCGCAAAAGTTATCACGTTTACTAACTAAGGGAAAGATTTTTGTCATTTTTGTTGTTGTTTTTTTTTTAACGCGTAATGGCGGCGATCTGCGATTTTTTTTGCGGTACTGCGACATTGCGGCGGACAGATCGGACCCTTGACTGACATTTTTGACACTTTTGGGGTTACCAGTGACATTTCTACAGTAATCAGTGCTATATTAATGCACTGTTACTGTAAAAATACACTGGTAGTGAAGGGGTTAACTTTATTTGGGAGGGAGGGGCTGTGTGTGTCCCTAGGGGCGTGCTTTCTACTGTGATTGGCTGTGGCTTGAGCTGTAAGGATACTGATCAACGGATCTACATAGTAGATCCATGTGATCAGTGTCTTTACAGCGAGGAGAATGACAGGTCGCTTGTTTACACAAGCTGCCTGACATTCTCCCTCTCCCCCGCCGATCGCCGAGTGGCCGGCGGACATCGGGTCCGCTGGTCACACGCGCGGGGGGGGTCCGTGACCAAGCGGGAGCGGGAGCGCGCCTCCGGCGGCGCGCGCTCGCTCCCTAGACCCTCACAAGCAAGCAACGTAGCCCTACGTTAGTTTGCCTGTGAGGGGCTGACCACCGACGTAGATAGTCGTGCGGCAGTCGGCAAGTGGTTAAAGAATCAGGATTTTTTTTTTTTGTTAGGGTTACAACCACTTTAAGATCCTCATGGTGACATGACTGTTTTTGAATAAATGGAAATTATTGTGCATGCCGTAAATAAATAAGACATCCCCTGAAAATAAGCCCTAGTGTGTTTTTTGTAGCCAAAATTAATATAAGACCTGGTCTTATTTTCGGGGAAACACGGTAGGTAAAGCATTTATTGCTCCTGCTGCTTGTCAGGATAGCCTAATCTGTTAGGTTGCCTGTCACACGTTTCCAGATGTGATTCACTGGGTCTGAGGGAGTGTCCCCCACTGCATCCAATAAGGGAGCTTGTTGGACAGTGGCGGAAACCTAGCCAGTGACACATCATGTTTTATGGCAGTCCAAGTGGGAGGGCATACTTGCAATACATCCTGGGATTGACCATAGATACGGAGGGGACATGTGACAGGGCGTCTTTGGCGGGAAGCAGAGTCCCAGAAGGAGGTGGACGGCTGTCTCTCCTCCTGCAGAGTGTGAGGAAGGTGGTCTTAGGCGGTCGGTCTAGTGAACCAGGTGTGGAGCTGAGTTGCAGAGGATCTGTAGTAACTGATGGTGGAGCTGCTGGCAGAGTCTCTTTGGAAAAACAGTGTCCGTGAGTACTGAGGGACCTGCCAAGGGGTCTGCCCAGGAAGGGGGACCACTCCAGAGAAGTCAGGGGGATCAAGGAGCTAGCTCACATGGAGAGTATGGCAGTACAGGGGGTGCCATGTAGAAAGAAAAGAATAGGAACAAAGGGGGTGCCAGGAAGGGCCCTGAAGAGTGTTCTGCAGTACAGTCCAGCTTATCTAAAGCGGTTCATTTATTACAACTTTATCACTATTGACAAGTTGAAGCAGCGGCCTTGCCAAAATCAAGTACAGTTTATGCATAGTTTATGTACAGTTTATGCGAAGTTGGAGTATCCCACTCATTCCCTTCTCCTATCCAAGTTCTCAATAAAACCACAAATACCAAAACCCCTAGACTGTTTCTTGACTGAGCCAGGCACTTTGAAGTCGCTGAACTATTGTACTGTTGCTATGGGTAACCGAGGGGAACCCATCACCAGCAGCTCCCCAGGGAGTAGTGCTACATTGACATGATAGCATTACGCAGTTACTGCCGATTTTTCGGCTGCACATCCATGATGCGAATCACCCATTCCACCACATCCCAAAGGTTCTCTATTGGATTGGAATTTGGTGAATGTGGAGGACATTGGAGTACAGTGAACTCATTGTCATGTTGAAGAAACCAATGGTGAGATGATTTGAGCCTTGTGACATGGTGTATTATCCTGCTGGAAGGAGCCATCAGAAGATGAGTACACTGTAGTCATAAAGGGATGGACATGGTCAGCAACAATACTCATGTAGGACGCGGCATTTAAACAATGCTCAATTGGTACTAAGGGGCCCGAGGTGTGCCAAGAAAATATCCTCCACACCATTACACCACCACCAGACTGAACTGGTGATACAAGGCAGGATAGATCCATGCTTTCATGTTGTTTACGTGAAATTCTGACCCCACCATCTGAATGTCGCAGCTGAAATTAGAGACTCATCAGACCTGGCAATGTTTTTCCAATCTTCTTTTGTCTAATTTTGGTGAGCCTGTGTGAATTGTAGCCTCAGTTTCCTGTTATTAGCTGACAGGACTGGAGTGGCACCTGGTGTGGTCTTCTGCTGCTGTAGCCAATCTTCTTCAATGTTCGATGTGTTGTGCATTCAGAGATGGTATTATGCGTTACCTTGGTTGTAACAAATGGTTATTTCAGTTATTTTTGCCTTTCTATCCTCTTGAACCAGTCTGCCCATTCCCCGCTGACATCAACAAGGCATTTTCCTCCACACAACTGCTGCTCACTGGATATTTTCTCCTTTTCAAACCATTCTCTGTAAACCCAAGAGATGGTTGTGTGTGAAAATCCCAGTGGATCAGCAGTTTTTTAAATACTCACACCAGCCCGTCTGACACCAACAACCATGCCACTTTCAAAGTCATTAAAATTCCCTTTCTTTCCCATTCTAAAGCTCAGTTTAAACTTCAGCAAGTAGTCTTCACCACGTCTGGATGCCTAAATGCAGTTACTGCCATGTGATTGGCTGATTAGCAATTTGTGTTGCCAAGCTATTGAACAGGTATACCTAATAAAGTGGCCGGTAAGTGTATTTATAGCACATAAATAGCCACCATAAAAATATAATACACAGTATCAAGTGAAACAAAACATGATAATAATAATGGGTCCCAAAATCCACTGTGATAAATAAAATAAAAAGCTCTTAGTTAACATCCATCACGCCAAGATCTATCTTCAATCCTATGCTCCACCATAAATCAAAGTGCTCCCCCACCAATCGGAATGCCCACTTACCTGAAATTTGAACCCATATAAATGAATGTATATATATATATATATATATATATATATATATATATATATATATATATAGATGAAAAAAGCACTTTCACTGGACATCTGTTACTCCACCCATCCACCGAACTCCCCCAGGACAATTGCATGGATAGTACAAATGAATAGCGGCAGGTCATCTTTAAATGCATGGCATCAGACTCCCCACATTATTTATTAATTGACCGAATCACCAGCATGAGAAAACAATGACTTCCAATTTTTGGCTTTGGAAGTCACATCCACCCTGCGCATTATGCCACTAACCAACATGGCTTCATCAGGGTAGGAAGCCAATTGAAAAGCTCCTGGTTTACAGTATGTGGTTAACAAATGAGTAACCATAACGACCACAAGGGGAGAAAGTAATACATTGCTAACGATTTACCAACCAGTTAATTCTTAAAAAATATATTTTTTTAAAAAATGGGTGTAAAAATGGCAACACATAAACAAATAGTGGCGTTTTCTCAAATCTGAATGAAAACATGAAAATACATTTTAAAATGTATGCAAAAGCAAAACTTTTTGGTAATTTTTTTATTGCTGTCTGATTTATCCCCCAGTTTGACCAAGTAAGGCGGGAATGCAAAATGTTGGAGTTGGCACCAGAGCATGAGACGAGGGGAAATCTTCCAAATGCTCCAGTGAAAACTATCCAAGGTCTCTTCATTTTGGGGAGATTTCCTGCTGTGTTTCTATAACAAGATATTAAGGGGAATATCCATATTGGGACTTAGACAGCAAAGAAATAACATGACAAGGGTTATGACTTTTCATTACTTTTTCAAAATTAAAAAAAAAAAAACATACCAAAAATTTAAAGTGAACCTAGGAGTAAACCTGTGCTTTGCCCATGTCTAAGGGTTAGGAGGTTGGTCTTTCATGGAATGTTAAGAAGTACTAAGTTGTTGAGAAAACTGTAAAAGGGCAGTGGTGTATTTAGGTTTTGTGCTGCCCTAGGCCTGACTAAACTTGTGCACCCCCTAATTTAAATATGACCCACCCCTTCCTGTAAAGACCACACCCCTTCCTGTTTATGACCCACCATGTCATCTGTAAACCACAGACCATATCCACAGTCTATCAGTGCCCATCAGTATAGCTTCATCAGTTCCCATAAGTTCAACCTTATCAGTGCCGCCTCTTTACTGCCCATCAGTGCAGCATATCAGTGTGGCCTCATCAGTGGTCACCAGTGCAGCCTTATCAGTGCCCATTAGTACAGCCTTATGTCACAAGATAAGTAAGATTACTCTTTTAGGATATTTTGACTTGTTTGCTGCCACTGATTGTAATTTTAGGATTATTTCACTTATTTGTATAATAAATAGGAAGTCCACAGTCATTATACAGATAATGAATTTTTTTTTTTTTTTTGCTGCCCCCCTGCAAAGTGCTGCCCTAGGCCTGGGCCTTGTTGGCCTAGGCCAGGATACAGCACTGTAAAAGGGGAAAGATCAGCTGCACTGAAGGAGGCTACAGGTAATATTAGTTCATTACCCTCAGCATGCTTCTTTTTTGCACAGCTTCCACAGTTCAGGTTCTCTTTAAGTAAGCATGTACAGTACATCTTGTAGATATCTGGTGGCCTGGTACTCACTTATTGATACAGTTTTTCTCCTAAATGACCAATTCCATTCAATCCATTATTAAATAACCCTACGATACACAAAACAAAAAAACCTCTAAATATAGGGTAATATTTTGTGCTGTGGTGCATTTCAGCATGCTTTCGTCTTGAAATTGCATTAGGGTGCAATTCACAATGAAGACACCAATGCGTGTAAGGCTATTGCAACAGAAGTGGTGTGAATGAGCCCTGAACCAGAGTGTCAGCTTCAACAAAATTTTGCCAAAGGCAAAATTAATTTGGCTGACCTAACCGGCCCTCTAGAAGACACAACCACCCCACTTGACTCTTGAAATGGATTGAACATGTACTAAGATATGATATGGATTCAAATGCTACGGATTCCCTTCTTTGGACACCAAAGGGGAAGTGCATTGAAAGTCAGGCTAAAATAACATGGAGGCATAAAACTCAACACATTAAAATCAACAGTAACAAAATTAGCCACAGACAATAAGATTTGGAATAGCTTTGTTGCTGACTTGTGCCCATTCCAGTATAATAAGCAATAACGATAGTGACATGGTTGCCATGCAGGGCGTGTGATACCAAGTGTTCCATATTGCCTGGTACCTACAAGGTCAAAAACATTTCAGCTGTCAAATTGGAAAGCAGAAGCATTGCCTGCTTTTATTGGCCTGTTAATGGGGCAGCCAAACCATAAAAGAAATGCATACAAAACAGCAATGCAATATTACCACATGTGAAAAACGCAGACAAACCTTCCATTTAAAAGATAATCAAAAATATATCTACGAAAATTTGGGGTTTTTCACGGAGGCTTTAGTATGTTTGCAAGGATTACACCTGACAGAGGACACCACTATAGTCATAAAAAAAACAACTTTTATTAAAAATCCTTCAAGCTTTATTCGTTTCCTGGGATATAAGCCTCCCTAGAGTTGTGCTTTGATATCTGCAACCAGAGAGAAATGCAGACACAATAGACAGTGCACTTAAATCTCCCTCATACCAAGCTGTGGCTTAATCTTCAAAAGAAATACACAATAATCTACCCAATTCCGTTCGACCCAACCTACAGCTCTTAGGTAAATAGACAGTCCAGCTCAAGGAGGAAAAAACACATTATTTTGTCTAAATTATTATTTTTCTGCATAGTGGCCCTGTACTAGCAAAAAAATTGTAACACAGGATATACAGCAGGCTACATAAGTAGCATATTTCCCACCAGTTATACCGGTCAAAATCCTACCAAGGCCCATGCCAGTGCAATTTAATTAGGGGCCAGTAATTTGAACTTTGACCTCTGGAAAAATATACATTTTGCACTTATAAGTTAGGGATGTGGTGTCATGTGATTCCCCCATCAATCCTCTCCTCTGATATCTGCTTGATAAACCTTTGACCAGTATGGTGCCCACCTGGGAGATTGAGGAAGACACCTATCCACACTTATCTAGTAGTGCTGTGCTCCATGTCACTTGACAATTCTGGGGAAGGGAAGGTATCCATTCTGGTTTCAAAGTCTGGATAGAGAAGGGTGAGGAGTGGGCCTACTCTAGGATTACAGCAGAAACTTTGAATTCAGATCCATGTCTTAATATACAGATATAACGTTTGTAAACTATACACTGTAAATGTATAAAGTATTTTCAGCTATGCTAGGTGCACCTAATTGCCTATACTAAGCACTCCCCATCACTGTATGTTTTTTCCTCTATGGTCGCTCTCCCACCTCTCATGTGATGGTGCTCTGGCACATTTGACATCTTTTTATCTATATTAAGGCTGCTGTCTATTCTTTTACCTGGTCCCCGTTGAAGGGATAAACTATTTATCGCTGGTCACCAGTGAAAGGATAGGCTGCATTTTCAGTGGTGTCACCCTTCTCTTGTCAATGAGTAGGCTGCATTCTCAGTGATGACATCATTTTCTAGTAAATAGATAGGCTGCATTCTCCATGAAGTTACTTGTATCTAGAGAATGTATAGGCTGCTTTGTCTATTATATCGCCTGTCTAGTGAATGGATAGGCTGCATTCTCAGTGATGTCATCCAACTCTTGTGAATGGATAGGCTGCATTCTCAGTGATGTCATCCAACTCTTGTGAATGGATAGGCTGCATTCTCAGTGATGTCATCCATCTCTTGTGAATGGATCGGCTGTATTCTCTTTGATGTCACATGTCTCTAGTGAATAGATAGACTTCATTCTTGGTGATGTCCCCTGTCTCTAGTGAATGGATAGACTGTATTCTTGGTGATGTCACCTGTCTCTAGTGAATGGATAGGCTGCATTATTGATGATGTCACATGTCTATAGTGAATAGATAGACTTCATTCTTGGTGATGTCCCCTGTCTCTAGTGAATGGATAGACTGCATTCTTGGTGATGTCACCTGTCTCTAGTGAATGGATAAACTGTATTCTTGGTGATGTCACCTGTCTCTAGTGAATGCATAGGCTGTATTCTTGGTGATGTCATTGATCTCTAGTGAATGGATAGACTGCATTCTTGGCAGGGGTGGACTGGGCTGGGGGGGCAGGGTGGCAATTTCCCCCTGGGCCGCCTGGATTCCCTGTAAATGGGCTGCTGTGCTGGCAACTCAGAGCTGCACATGTCAGGTATTGGAGCTGGTGGTGTGCTAATGCTCGGGCGGCTCCAGCGCGGGGTTAACAGATGGGAGAAGCAGTGAAAGAATGCCGCTATCCCCCGCTGCAGCTACGAGCCGGTGATGTGTCCTGTGACAGGATGTGAGCTGAACCTGTCACAGAGTGTTCTATCCCTGCAGAGCACAGCCCTTCCCCCCCTCCTCTACACAAACGGGAGAACAGATCTGCTCTGCCTCCTCCCGCCCCTCTCTCCCTGTGCCCGCTGGAAACTTTAAAGTCGGATCCTAAACATGAGGCATTATCCGACAGCCACATCCTAAACATGAATCCGCTGACTGAGCCAGTGAGGCTGCTGCTGGGACTGTACAAGTGAGTGAGCTGTGACCACACTCTCCCCTCTTTACTCTTTCTTCCTACTCCGTCTCTACAGAATGCCTCTCCTTCTCCCCCAGCCTTATTTAACCATTTGCCTACTGGACACTCTCACCCCCTTCCTGCCCAGGCCAATTTTCAGCTTTCAGCGCTGTCCCTCTTTGAATGACAATTGCGCAGTCATGCTACACTGTACCTATATGACATTTTTATCATTTTTTTCCCCACACACAGTTCAAGCTTTCTGTTGGTAGTATTTGCTAAAAAAAAAAAAAAAAAAACACCCCAAAAATGTTTTTAACCACTTGCCGACCAGCCGCCACAGTTATACGGGGGCAGGTCAGCAGGTTACCACGTACGGCGGTCCACAGGAGCGCTCCTGGGGACGTGCGCCCACTCGCCAGCAGGGTAGCCAATCCACGGGGGCCAGCAGCCACAATTGCCACCAGGCGCCCGCAATCACTCCCCTTGGAGAGAGAACGGCAGTCTGCCGTTGTAACATGGCAGACCGTTGTTCTCTCAGAAATCAATACAGGGCTCCTGTGTTCCCCCTATTTAGTAACACAGGTCTCTGTGTTTATTTCACAATACCATCCCCTCTAACAGTTAGAAAACACCCCCTAGGCTCACACTTAACCCTTTGATCGCCCCTGGGTTAACCCTTTCCCTACCAGTGTCATTATTACAGTAACAGTGCATATTTTTAGCACTGATTACTGTAGTAATGTCACTGGTCCCCCCAAAAGTGTCAAAAATGTCAGTTAGGGGTCCAATCTGTCCGCCGCAACGTCGCAGTCCTGCTAAAAATAGCAGATCGCCGCCATTAATAGTAAAAAAAAATTAAAACAAAAAAAAAATGACATAAATCTTTCCCCTAGTTTGTAGACGATAACTTTTGCGTAAATGAATCAAAATACGCTTATTGGAATTTTTTTTTTACCAAAAATATGCAGGAGAATAGAAATTGGCCTAAAATGGTTTTATTGGGAATGTTATATAGCAGAAAGTGGAAAATATAATTTTTTTTTTTTTTTGCAGAATTGTTGCTCTTTTTTTGTTTATAGCGCAAAAAAATGTATTTGGGTACAGCATTGCACGACCGCACAATCATCAGTTAAAATAACACAGTGCCAAATTGCAAAAAATGGCCTGGCAATTAAGGGGGCAAAACCTTCCGGTCCAGAAGTGGATAAAATGTTTTTCTAGGTAGCACTGATGTGGAGGCATTAATATGCCGCACTTATCGGGACTGATGTGGAGGCGCTAATATGCCGCACTGATGAGCACTGATAGGCACTGATAGGTAGCACTAATGTGGAGGCATTAATATGCCACACTGATGGGCACTGATAGGCACTGATAGGTAGCACTAATGTGGAGGCATTAATATGCTGCACTGATGGGCACTGATAGGTGGTACCAATATGGAGGCACTAATATGCTGCACTGATGGGCGGCACTGATAAGCAGTACTAGCAAGACACGGTGTTGCTCCAGGACAAAAAGCCTCCTTTCAAAGTTCAGCCTCAGAAAGGAAATTCAGGTGCACGCCCTGGTTTCAACAGAAGCATGTGGAAGAAATGGACTGGATAGTGGCACTCCAAAAAAATGAATCCTTTATTGAAGAAAACAAAGATACAAAAAACATGAAGGATGATCATACCATAGCGGAGATGATGACACTGGCAGCTAATGCATTTCACACCCAAGCTGGTGCTTAGTCATAGCATGATTGGAGTGCCGCCATCCAGTCCATTTCTTCCACATGATAAGCAGTACTGTTTTGCACTGATGCAATGATGGGCAGCACTGATGAGCAGGCACTGATGGGCACTGAAAGGCAGCACTGATTGGTGTCACTGATAGGCACAGACTGGCGTCACCTGCTGGGCAATGCTGAGGCTGCACTGTAATGCTGTGCTCTGATTACCTGTACAGGTCTCCCCTGCGAGGAGATGCCACTAATCTGGCTCTCCACATTTACACGTGATCGGCTGTGATTGGACACAGCCAATCACATGTTTAATAAGCTGCTGCATCGGCTCTTTAACAAGATCGGGGTCATGCCATGTCATATTTGTCTTGCTTCATAACATCAATACCCAATATAAAACCAGGTGGGCATGGATGGAGAGCTGATTCAGTGCTTCAACGGGCCACTTGAGTAGACTTGCCCTCCAAGCCTAAGGCTGCCAGCCCTCCCCTGATTCTTGGTGATGTCACCTGTCTCTAGTAAATAGATAGACTTCATTCTTGGTGATGTCACCTGTCTCTAGTGAATGGATAGACTGCATTCTTGGTGATGTCACCTGTCTCTAGTGAATGGATAGACTGCATTCTTGGTGATGTCACCTGTCTCTGGTGAATGCATAGGCTGTATTCTTGGTGATGTCACTGATCTCTAGTGAATGGATAGACTGCATTCTTGGTGATGTCACCTGTCTCTGGTGAATGCATAGGCTGTATTCTTGGTGATGTCACTGATCTCTAGTGAATGGATAGATTGCATTATTGGTGATGTCACCTGTCTCTAGTAAATGGATAGACTTCATTCTTGGTGATGTCACCTTCCTCTAGTCATTGGATAGGCTGCATTCTTGGTGATGTCACCTGTCTCTAGTGAATGGATAGACTGCATTTTTGGTGATGTCACCTGTCTCTAGTGAATGGATAGACTGCATTTTTGGTGATGTCACCTGTCTTTAGTGAATGGATAGGCTGCATTCTCTTTGATGTCACCTGTCTCTAGTGAATGGATAGGCTGATTCTTTGTGGTGTCACCTGTCTCTAGTGAATGAATAGGCTGCATTTTTGATGATGTCACCTGTTTTAGTGAATGGGTAGGCTGCATTCTTGGTGATGTCACCTGTCCCTAGTGAATGGATTGACTGCATTCTTAGTGATGTCATCAATGTTTGGTGAATAAATCTGCTGCATTTTCGGAGGTGTTACCAGTCTCTGGTGAATGGATAGGCTGCATTCTCAATTATGTCCCTAGTGAATAGATAGGCTGTATTGTTAGTGATGTCACTAGTCTCTAGGGAATTGATAGGCTGTAATCCCAGTGATGCCACCTGTTGCTTGTGAATGGTTAGGCTGCATTCTAGGCGATGTAATTCATCTCTAGGGATTGGATAGACTACTTTCTCTATTATGTCATCTGTCTAGTGGATAGATAGGCTGCATTCTCATGAATTGTATGTCAAGTCTCTTTCTGATATTCATTCTTTTTAATAGTATGAAGAGTTCAAACACAACAGCAGCAAGAAGTTCAGTACAGAATTTGCGATCACAGTGTGTGACAGACAGTCAAGGAAATTTCCCACTGAAGCCACACATGACTGGGTGTCAGTAGCAGCAGACCATAAAGGTGCAGGTGAAGAAGGATCTTCCAGGTGGAGTAAATTTATTACACATACTTGATGGTCAAGTGTTCTTCCACCCGAAACTAAATTATTGGTCAACTCCAGCCACAGCTTTAATTTTTCACTTACCAATACACAAAGTAGGGAAAGAGAGAAGACATAGGAAGTTAAATTGCTGAACTAGAAAATAAGTCTCCCCTTCTTGCCTGTGCACTGGTAAAGAATGAAAAAGCAAGTATAAGTCAGGTTACACAATAACCATACATGTATTATATATTTAGCAGTTTGTTTGGAGTTCTTCTTTCATCAGTATTTACTGCAATATACATATCAAATATGTCATAATAAGATGTCTCGTAATCTGCTTATACAAATACAGTTTAGAAGCAGGAATGCTGGTGAGGAAATAGGTTGAATTATTTTGAAATGAGAACATTTATGTTTTCTAAATCACCTATTTCAGTGCAGCCCTCTGGAGGCCTAATCTGCTCGGTTCCATAAGTGGTAAAATTTCCACCTGGGATCTGAGAAATCGAGCAGATGAAATCACATACAGCAGCTCCGACAGGCCATTGCTGAGTGATTAATGACTACATTGTGCAGGTAAAAATAGGTTGTAAAATAATATCAAAATGTGGAGAATAAAGAACCTCTGCATCCATCCCCGAATGTGCTGGACCCAGCAAAATACAACGGCACAAATATTAAGCTGAAGGCACACAATGCTCTGGGAAATATACACAGTGGATGAGACCACATGCTCTGGGGGCCTTTTGTAAAGCAGTGAATATGGCATTTGGCAAACATTCCATGGCATTCACTAACATTTGTAAAATACATGTTCTTGGATCTGGTGGATACTATTCAGGATAGTATTCAGCCTATTTATAAAATGGTAAATGTCACGTTCAGCACACATTGGCTAAAAGCCTTTATTTACTCAGTCTGAAATAATATATAAATTGAAACACAATGGTGCTTAAATTGGTTGTAAACTTCGCTTTAGCACTTGTACCTATAGGTAAGCCTAAAATAAGACTTACCTATAGGTACTGTAAATATCTCCTAAACTTGCACCGTTTAGGAGATAGTTACTGTATACTGCACCGATAACGTCATCGGCGCATGCACTCTGAAGGAATGGCCGCCCATGCTGTTTCTTCAGAGACCTGTTCTGTGACCGGTGGCTCTTGCACGCATGCACAGGAGTGACATCACGCCGCTCCAGCCAGTAGCACAGCCGAAGTCCATGGACCCAGAAAGGAAGATGGGTGAAGATGGATGCGGCCTCCAGTGGGGACAACGCGGGCTTCGTTTGCAGGTAGGTGTCAAATAATGTGCTGGTATGCGATGCATACTAGCAAAATATGCATTTACTTTGCAGGTAAAAAAAAGAAAAAAAATTGCAGACTTTACTTCCTCTTTAACTACAAAACACCATCAATTCTGAGACCATCAGATGACCTTCATGTCTTTCATCTCCCGCTGAAGGGAGAGAGTGCTTGCCAGCAGCTGCGGGGGAATTTCCCCTTTGCCTCTCCTCCTCTCAAGCTGCAAACCTAGTTTTCATGGAGGCGGCCAGCTCATAAGGTGCCCTAGGGCCCCGGAAGAGTAGATGGGACAGCACCTCCACAGACCCAAGCACCACAGCCTCCGCCACCGGAGCAAGCCCCCAGGCAGCAGTAACGAGTTGGGATGCAAGAAAATATTTATGGCAGTCCGGGAATGCCAACACTCCCTGGGACAGGGGTCGCATGAGGGTAGAGAATTTGTACTGGGGGGACGCAGGCCCCACAGAGAGGAGGAAAATTATTTGTTTAGGGCGGAGAAAAACGCTTTTGGTATCCACTGGGGTGAATTACGAAATAGGTAGGTGAATTTGGGTAAGATCTTCATCTTAATGAGGTTGATACGGCCCAGAAGGGAAAGTGGAAGGTTCTCCCATGTCTTCAATCGAAGCCTGACCATCGAGACCACCGGGTCCAGATTGAGCGAGACAAAATCAGAAACCTCTCTGGAGCACGCACCCCGAGGTACACAAAGCTGTCCACCCATTGCAACAGGACATTTGGCGGGGCTGTTTGTTGGGCCTCCTGGTCGCCAACAGTTGCGACTTAGACCAGTTGACCTTCAGACCCATCACCCAGGAGAATGCCTCCAGGATTTTCAGAGCGCCCCTGAGAGAGGAGTCAGCATCGTTCAGGAACAGTAGGGGATCGTCCACGTACAAGGCCACCCTCTCCTCCAGCCAGGCCATCCACAGTCCCCTAATAAGCGGGGAGGTGCGAAGTGCCTCCACCACCGGGTTCCATGGCAATAGCGGACAAGGCCGGGGAAAGAGGGCAGCCCTGCCGCGTACCCCGGGACAACACAAAAGAGGACAACAATCTCCCACCAAGGCGAACAGCAGCCGCCGGCGACCTGTAGATTACTTGCAACCACCTGATAAAGACCAAAGGAAAGCCCATTCTCCGAAGAATCTCCCACAGGTAGGGCCACTCAACCGAGTCGAACGCCTTCTCAATATCGAGAGAGGCGATGACTCTGGTGCCCACATTACTATGTTGTGCTTGTAGGTTGGTAAGGAGCCTGCGGAGGTTGACATCAGTGGACCTGTGGGCCATGAACCCAGTTTGATCTTGGTCAATAACAGAGGGGAGCAAGGGTTGGAGCCTAGAGGCAAGGAGCTTGGTCAGGATTTTGAGATCATTGTTAAGTAACGCTATAGGCCTGTAAGAGGCGCATCGTATAGGGTCCTTAGGGGATTTATGAATGAGGATAATGTGGGATTCTGCCATCGATGGGGGAAGGGCACCATCCTCAAGGCAAAGGGTATAGAGGGAATCTAACAGGGGGGCCAATAGGCCAACGTGGGCCTTATAGAACTCAATGGGCAGGCCATCCAGGCCTGGAGCCACCACCAGGTAAGGAGTTGATCACAGCCGCAACCTCTTCCGCAGTCCCTCTCGGAAAGCCAACCCAGAGCAACCAGGTCCAGGAGAGAGCACAGGACTTCGGGACAGAGGTCAGGAGGGATGGTAGTGGCATACAAATTACAGTAATAATAACGGAATGCCTCCAATATGGCGTAAGGGGAAGTTATGGCCCCCCTTCCCATGGGAGAGGTGAGCTCCGGGACCAGGGTCAGGGGTGCATCATGTTGTGACAGGATCACCAGCAGTCTACCGTTTTTGTCGCCCTGTTCAAAGAAGCTCTGTTTCGACTGGTATAGCGACAATCGCGTGACCTCAGACAGGTGCAAATGCAGATCCCCTTTGGCCGCCTGCAGCCCCTCAAAGTTGGGAACAGAGGGGTCCAGCCCATATCTAGCAGAGGCCTCCTCAACAGCTTTTTCCAGTAGGGTCCCCGTGGCAGATTGTTGCGATATGACTGCATTAATAGTGGACATGCACTGCCCCCTGGAGTAAGCCTTATAAGCGTCCCAGACCATCCCGGGGGAAGATGAACCAGCATTGGAGGTCCAATACTCTTGCAACACTGGCGGGATCTGAGAGAGACATCAGGCTGCTCTATCCACTAAGCACCCAACCGCCACATGGAACAGCTGCGAGTGCAGCCAGAACGTAGTGTAACCACCAAGGGGCTGTGATCAGACAGACCGCTGGGCAAGTACCCCACCGTCTCCACATGAGATAACATAGCCGGGTTAGCAAAGGCATAGTCAATCCTTGAGGAAGTTTTATAAGAGGTAGAGAAACATGAGAAAACTTCCTGAGTGGGGTACTTCCATCGCCAGATCTCCGTCACTCCTGCTGCAAGTGACCAGTTTAAAAGCTCCCCCAAGAAGGACTTGGGAGGCGATGGTCTATCCAGGACTGGGGAAAGGATGGCGTTGAAGTCCCCCATTATATGTAACCTGGCAGGGCAGTAGGGGAACACCTTGTCTAGCACGGTGTAGAGGACCTCAGACTTAAAAGGGGGAGGAACATACACCCCCGCCACTATATACCTATGTTGCCACATGGGGAGCACCAAAATAACATATCTACCCATGGGGTCAGTATGGACCGCGTCTATCACACACGAGAGAGATTTGTGAATCAACACTGACACACCCCTGGCATAATTAGAATAGGAGGCATGAAAAAGTTTTTGGAGTAGAGGCCTCGCACGTTGCAGGAGATGACAGAAAAGGTGTGCGGGTTACGTGACACCATAACACCAGCACAGCGAGAAAATGAAGGAAGAACCAGTGCAGAGGGTCAGAAGCACCCGGTGGGCAACAAGGAGGCAAGAACCCATGCATCGTACAGTGAACCACATAAAGCAAATAATACAGTCAAACATTAACCGAACAAAACCACCCAGGCACAGTGCGCCTATCCTACCGATTCCCGGCGCCCCACAAAAACACATGGGGGGGGGGGCTAGGGAGCGGCTTACTCCCAAAACGAAAAACACTAACATTCAGCTAGGCCTGCAATGCAGGCCGTAGCAACCAAGGCCAATAGCTGCCAGTCCCATATCATTCAGAGAGCACAAACTGAACTGGGCAGAACTGAGAGGGGGTAGCGAGCCAGGGGGCAGCGGGACAGGGGAAGAAAAACGAGGAATCTAGTGAAGGGGGCCGGTGCAGATCCAGGAGTAGAGCAAACTGTCACTGTGTGGTGTCCGGCTCGGCTCCATAGTGGTGGGGATCCAGCATGATAGGCTGAGATAACAGTTGGCAACAGAGGGAAGTCAACCCAGGTAAGAACACAGGAAGGCACAAAGGGAAAAGGCTTCGGGCCTGAGGCACCAGGAGAAAAGGAAAGGCACGTTGGAAGGGAGATCATACTTGCGTTGTGCAGTCGGGCAGCCGCGGACCAGCAGGAGAACAGCAGGCAAAAATCAACGAACATCCAGCCAGGAGGCTGCGGACTCTGGAGTATCAAAAAACCTAGCGCGGTCTCCATTGATCACACGGAGCTTGCTGTGGTAGAGAAGGCTGTATTTGAGACCCAGATCCCAGAGCTGCTTGCGAATCTCGGTGAACTGGCAGCACTTATGCTGTACCCCCAGTGAGTATTCGGGGAACAACATAAGCCTGGCATTCTCATATCGGAGGTCCTGCTTGGACCAGGCCACCACCAATATGCGGTCTCGGTAGTTAAGCAAACGGAGCAGGAATGGCCGAGGAGGCGCCCCAGGGATCGGAGGGGCCGGAGGAACCCTATGGGCCCTCTCCACCACAAAGGTAGGAGGCAGTGCAGGGAGATCCAGATGCTTGTCAGGAAATTTTCCGCAAATTTGGCGAGCCTGGCACCCTCCACGCACTCCGGCACTCCCAGGATGCGGATGTTATTGCGCCGGAGGCGTTTTCAGTGTCGATCGCCTTGTCCTGAAGCGCCTTGACCTGCACCTGGAGGGCATAGAGATCCCTGGAATCCGCCCTGGTAGAGTCCTCCAGGTGGGAGATACGATTCTCCACCTCGGACACCCTAGATCTGAACTTATGAGGCTGATAACAGTGGCCAAGTAATAGATTTTAACTGTAAGTGTATCCTTGCAGGTTTTGATCGCCTCCAGTATGTCCGATGTAGATGGATCCGATGACCCGCTCGGGCCTGCATCTGTCTGGGTGCTGGCGGACATGGTGTGCTGACAGGGCCTCGAGCCCAAAATGGCTGCCGGCAGGCCCGGAGGACGGACAGAACTCACGGATGAAGTAGAGGAACGGAGCTTTCCGGGTGACAGCAGAGGGGCCCGCTGGGTGTCGCTTGCCTTCTTGGGACCCAGGGTGAAACAAAAGGGGGTGCTGAAGGATGAGAGGGAAGCCCAGATGGTAGATAGGATGAAGTCAGGATCGGAGCTCGAGCACAACACGTCTTCTCAGCTTGACATCCCGGCCACGCCCCCTAGTCATTTTGTTTAGTTAAATTTGGTTGATTTGTTCAGTTCATATTCGGGATTTGTATTCAGAATTTGTTTTATGTCTTCTTCAAATTTTCTATGAATTTACTGATTTTTTTTACTCGATCCAAATGTGACAAAGTGAAAAAAAAAAAAAGAAAAATCTTCATAAAATGATTACAATGACTCTTTAAATCATCTTTGGCTTAACAAAAACAGCATTTTTTCGAAACGGTACTCAAATAACAGTCTTTGATTTCAGAAATATGTTTACAGTTTGAATTCAACTGGAATTCGATGTAAAATTCGATTTGAATTTCAATTAGAATTTCCTAAATTCAGAATAATTTATTTTCGTTATTTAGAGCATTTGGTAAACTTTGGGTATTTGGAGATATCCAAATAATGAAAAGTTAGTCGGAATAATTATTCGGAACAAAACGAACCGCACATGTCTATTACTGTCCGAAAGGGAAACTTAGTAGGTCGGAGAGGACCAAGCCAGGCTAAACGTTTACTGGAAAAGTTGGGATCTGCATGGAACTTCAGCTGCCCTGATAAATCAGTTTAATTGGCTAAGTTTGCTTACTGTAACCTGTTGGCCAGCACTTAGTAAATACACTTTTTGACAGTAGGCTTGTGTGCTAAGACAAGTAAAGGTTTAATAATGATTCCTCTGAGTACAGTTTTTGGAAACATAACGGGATGTATGTGGTTGCTCCTGAACCAAATTCTTTAATGCATGCCAAAAAAAAAAATTGTTTTATGTATGCACATATGAAATGTTTCAAATACTTTCATTAGTTGTGTGGCACCAACATGACATTTCTGTGTACCAATGCTAATAAATGTTATTACTTTTAATATTGTTTTTATTTTATGAGTTATGCTTTTGCTCTTCCTCTATAAGAAGAGGCTCTGTAGATTATATATGTAGTGCATTCATTAGCTGCTAGAGCTGTGTCTTTTCTGCTGGACCTTACCACGTGGTCAGTTCTGCTCTTGCCTTTCTCCTGTTCTCCTGTGTTTCCCAGTGTACTTTTTTTTTCCTTGTCAAATTTGTTTATTGTTTTGAATAAAATAAAGATGAAAAATCTGAATTTTACATGGATTGTGGTACATATTCAGTGGCGGCCCGTCCTTTGGGGGACGCATGGATTCCAATGTTTTTCTTTTTTTTTTTTTGAAGCATGTGATTAGAGCCAGAGGCTCTAATAGGCTTCAAAAAAGGGTGGGCTCGGGGCGCAGTGCAGTGTTAATTTTGGCAGCAAATTTCAATTTAGTTTTAGTCTTAATCTTAGGACTAAACTGGCATTTTAGTTTTAGTCCCATTTTAGTCTTCTGCAAGTGTTTTAGTTTTAGTCGTATTTAGTCAACTAAAACTCCAGTACATTTTAGTCGACTAAAGCGTCCTACATTTTAGTCGAATAAAACTCATTTTAGTCATCTATAATCGAATGGGTGTAGTTCAATTGTAATTTGTAATGCATTATTTAAGCATTTCTCTACAATTTCCAAACTTATTATATATTACTGCTGGTCCTGGAGTGAAAAAGCTAATATGTTATTATTTATGGTATTAAGCTTTGAGCATGCACCAATTTTGGCAGCAAATTTAAATTTAGTTTTAGTTATAGTCTTTTGACTAAAATGCCATTTTAGTTTTAGTCGTATTTTAGTCATCTGAATTGTTTTAGTTTTAGTCGTATTTTAGTCGACTAAAATTGTGTTAATTTAGTCGACGAAAACGTTTTAGTCGACAAAATTAACACTGGCGCAGTGCCCACCCAGTTGTGTGACAATAGCGAATGAATATTCGCTATTGTCACACGGATCCTCCTCCTGGCCAATCAGGAAGCGGGTCCTGAGACCTGTTTCCCGATTGGCCGAAAGGAGAAGCCATGCCATTGGCCACGGGGAAGGAGGAGGTAGGAGACGCAAGAAACTGAGGAGAAGCCGGCGTTGCCGCCGCTGCTGCCTGCCTGCCCTCCACATGTTCAGGGTGAGTGAGCCGGCGACCGGGGGGGGGGGGTATGGTGTGCGGGCTGTTGTAACCAGGGGGGGGGTATGGTGTGGTTCGTCTGGACCACCACCCGCCACTGCACATATTTAAAGGGTAACAAACGAATTACTTCAATTGGAAAGAGACAAAAAAAAATTCAAATGCAACATCGCACTATTTAAGCATCAAATAGACTGTCAAATGTCAAATATGTCATTTAATTGAAAAGAAAGAGAAAGGTAGCTTTTTGTAAACTCAAAAGTACCGGTCAATCTTCCTAGATTGATAGATCTTTGACAAACCGCGCTTAATAACCAACAAATATTAAAGAGTATTCCGCGCAAAAGTGCCAATGATTATACAAAAGGTGTCAATAAATAATTACGATAAATGCATAAAGTGCTAAAAATACAATCAATACAAACATTGAATAATAAAGTGTATTCCATGTAAAAGTGCTAATGAATAATAAAGATATAAAGTGTGAGCGATTACAATTTCAATAAATGCATAAAGTGCTATAAGTTGCATGAAGAGTTAATGTGTAATGTCCTTAATCACCAGCGTGATTCAAACATGCAAAATAATTTTGGATCACTCTTCAAAATCCTCCACAGGATTGCCGAGATATTGTGCTTTAGTCCACCACGAATATAAGAATAGAATTGCCGACTCACCAGAGGTAGGTATGTATCTCACATGTAATCATAATAAGGTAAGGGAGACCCTCAAACTGGACAAATATTCTCCACCAGGGCCACAGAGATGAGCCATATCAAGGGGGACAAGACAAAAAGGCTTCCCTGGTGTAATATGTTCTGTTTATTTAAAATACAAAAGGTTAAAAAACGTATAATGTTGCAAGTAGGTAAAGAGCTCTGTTCGAAAAGCAGGGATGCCGATAGCATTCCACCTGCATTCCAAACGGAACTATGGAAGCCTTTTTGTCCCCTTTGATGTGGCTCATCGCTGTGGTCCTGGCAGAGAATATTTGTCCAGTTTTAGGGTCTCAAGCATTTATCGTAATTGATTATTAACACCTTTTGTATATATATATATATATATATATATATATATATATATATATATATATACATTGGCACTTGTGCACGGAAAGCACTTTATTTTTTATTGATCATTAGGCGTGGTTTGTCAAAGATAGATCCGTCTAGGAGGGTTGAGCGGTTCTAATGAGTTTACATCTATGCAGACCTTTTTGGCCTTATAACCAGCAGCTCCACTTGTTTATATATATATATATATATATATATAAATATATATATATATTTTTTTTTTTTTTGGCACAGTTCCAGTTATCTATCATAGGGTGCACAGGTAGTGGGCATATATATTATATCCCTTTTAAATTTATTCAAAGGTAGATTGTTGACTGTCGATCTAGTTTAAAAACAAAGTGATTAATAAATCAGTAAAGCAAAAGTACATTTCAATGGGTCTGAAGAACAACCCTGTGAGTACCACATAAGAGCTGATAAAAAGGAAAGGGTCATGAAAAAGGAGTAAGAGAATAGAAGTAAAGAAAAGGGAAAATACAGTGGGAGTAAAAGGTAAATTTGATAGAGGTAGTGCGGCTTCAACTGAATGAAGGGTGATAAAAGGGTAAATTAAGTATTATTACTATGCCAATAGTAAAGTGTCATCAAAGTCTGAAGATGTTCAACCCAAGGTAACCAAAGTTTTTCAAATTTGCAGATCCGATCTCAGTGCACTTTTTTAACCAAGCAACTAAAATGTTATTAAACTGAGAATTGGTCAAACTGCAATGCTTTTAAAATGCTGACTAGCAGAGGTAGCTGTCAATAGAGAGACACATTTTCTTACATTCCCAATCCCTGACCTTCTGCTGTTTCCCAGTTACAATGAGAACTTGCACCCCCAACCGTCCACATTTTGGACACCACTGTTCTAAAGTAAACAGAAGGTCTGCTATCCATAAAGTCTCCTTGAGGACAATGGACTTTTAGACATTTCCGCATCCTCCAGGACACTGCCCATCATGACAGCTAGACATGTGCATGACAAAGATATTTGTTTGTTTAGATTTGTTAATCTAGTTATTTTGTTTATTTAAATTCAGTTGATTCGTTCAATTAGTATTCAGAATTCATATTAAGAATTAATTTTAAGTCTTTTTCAAATTTTCTTCGAACTTACAGATTTTTTTGGTTCGAAACGTTTGAGTGGATACATTTTGAATCTGTTGAATCAAAAAATTAAGATTTTTTTTTTTTTTTTTTGATTCAAATGTGACAAAGTGAACAAACAAAAGAAAAATCTTCATCAAATGATTACAATGACTCTTTAAAGCGGAGTTCTGGCCTCAGAAACTGCCCAAATAGTGATCCTTAGCCCCTAATATATCCGTAATCCCATAGTTAATAGTTTTATATGTTTTGATTTATCAGAAATTCTCACTTTTAAAATCCTTTGCTGAGCGCGGCCATCTTTGCTGGGGTTATAAGAAGCTGCAGTGTATAGATGTCTTCCCTTCTTCCTGGTTTGAGCTAATTGTGTATGCAGAATGCGGCGCGAAATCTCGCGCATGCGCAATCCTATGCGATCGGTTTCCATATCATCGCGTCATTTTCTTTTTGCAAATAACGCGATGAGAGGAGCGGCCGGCCGCCTACGTCACTGCCCATTGCCTTCTGGGAGTGATGAGTAAGAGCTCCCAGGATGCATTGCAGGACAGGAAGTGACGGCGCGGGCCGCGGCCGCAGAGGGAGGAAGTGGAAGAAAGGCGATTATATTTTCTTCTGAATCAAGGTAAGTAAAGAAAAAAAATCAGGACTATCCAATTGTTTTTCAGGTTACACTCAGCAAGCGGATGGCACAAAGAATCGATTGTGTCGATTTTGAGGCCGGAACTCCGCTTTAAATCATCTTTGGCTTTGCAAAAACAGTATTATTTCAAAATGGTACTCTAATAACACGCACAGACTTTGATTTCAGGAATATGTTTACAATTTGAATTCAAATGGAATTCGATGTAAAATTCTATTTGAATTTCCAAAATTTGGACGAATTTCGTTTCGTTATTCGGAGCATTCGGTAAACTTTGTTTATACTTCAATTCGGGTATTCGGATATATTCGAATCTCTGAACAATGAAACATTTGTCTGAATATTTATTCAGAAGGAAACGAACCGCACACGTCTAATGACAGCACCTCTTTGTTCATCAGCGAAGAGGAGGGATAAGCTCCATTGCATATATTGTCGATTTCCCATCATGTTGGAAAAGCTTTTTGCTAGATATTGAGCACTTATAAGTACATTTTTGCTCCGGCCACAGGGAACTGTAAATAGCCTTGGCCACAAAGTCTTTCATTAGCCTGATAAATAGCAGCTAAGATCAGAAAGTGTTTTCTGATCCAGATCAAAGAATATGTACTTTTCATTTATTGCACATGGTACTGTTACAGATCAATCAATTACGGTATATTTTATATATAAAGCAAATCAGAACTCTGTAAAGTTGTAAAATTACCTGCATGCAGGAACTTCATTTTTAACAACACATGTTCCTTGATTTCGGCAATATCTATAGGGACATTCTAAAAAAAAATATATATATAATTTTTAGATGATCAATTCTGAGATTAGCATAGTAAACGTTTAAAATTGGAAAATGTGCCTGTCCCTTCCTTTGCTTTTTCCTTCCCAACACTTACAATATTTTGAATTGAATACAATTGTAGACACTACAGCAGCCTTTCTCAACCTTTTCAACACAGAGGAACCCTTGAAATAAAATTCTGGTCTCGGTTAACCCCTGTTAAAAATTAAAAATCTACAACTCATGACACATTAGTGTGACAGTCAGTGGGAAGAATGCTTTAATCTTGTCATCATTGGGAAGAATTACCCCCCTATAGAGAGCTAAAAGGAACAATGGTGTCATTGGAAACTTATCTAAGAGGCAGAAACTGCCCATTGCTCAAGGAACCCCCAGCAACCTCAGGAGGAACCCTGGTTGAGAAACCCTGCACTACAGCCTTGGTGTTCATAGTTCAGAGATGTTCTCTTATCTACACTAATTATATTCTTGATAACTGTATGTTATCTTTTACTCAAATGTTTTCCTTGACTTTGGATTGCAATTCATGTTCATTTGATTGTACGTATCAAATCTAATGCTAAGGTGGCAAAGCCAAAACTTTTCTTTTTCTACTTTTGGATAGAGTGGGAGGGGTTAGGAGCCCCGTTGTGTTTTGTAATACTATCGAGGGCTTCTCTACAGATACACAACCTTTGCAGCTATAACAGCTCCCTGGAGAAGAGACGCCTGAGGGGGGACATGATAGCAATTTATAAATATCTCAATGGGGATCTCAGCTTAGAAAAAAAGCTATTCAGTCGAAGGGATTGCATGAGAACTTGAGGGCATACAATGCCATTAGAGGAGAAGCATTTTAACCTCAGGTAACGTGGGGGGTTCTTTACTGTTAGGGCTACAAGATTGTGGAATTCTCTACCACAAGAGGTGGTTTCTCCGGGAAGTATGGTGGCTTTCAAAAGACTCTTAGACGTACATCTCAAGGATCAGAACATTCAGGGCTATGTGAGATTATTACAGCCACACACACCTACACAGGTTGAACTGGATGGACTATTGTCTTTATTCAACCTCACCTACTATGTAACTATGTAACTATGTAACTAAGTAACTCTTCTGGGAAGGCTGTCCACAAGGTTTAGGATTGTGTCTATGGGAATCAGCAAACCAAGACATTTTGGACTATTTCATGCTCCCAACTTTGTGGGAACAGTTTGGGGATGGCCCTTTCCTGTTCCATCATGACCAAAGGGGCCAAGCCCAACCCCTGAAAAACAACCCCACACCAAAATCCCCCCTCCACCAATTGGTTTGGACGAGTGCACAAAGCAAGGTCCATAAAGACACGGATGAGCGAGTTTGGGGTGGAGGAACTTGACTGGCCAATACAGAGTCCTGACCTCAACTTGATAGAATACCTTTTGGGATGAATTACAGCGCAGGCTGCAAACCAGGCCCTCTCGTCCACATCAGTGCCTGACCTCACAAATTTGTTTCTGGAAGAATGGTCAAACAATCCAATAGACACACTCCTAAACCTTATGGACAGCTTTCCCACAAGAGCTGAAGCTGTTTTAGCTGCAAAAGGTAGGCCAACTCAATACTGAACTCTACTGACTAAGACTGGGATGCCATTAAAGTTCATGTGCATGTAAAGGCAGGTGTCCCTATACTTTTGGTAATATAGTGTATTTTTTCTCACTTACTGTCCCATTAAGAACAGTTTCACCAGGCAGGATATCAAGAAAAATCTGCAACAGGAACACAGATTTAAAGCGGAGTTCCACCCTGGATTTTTTTTTTTTTTTAATACCCCTGGGACAGTCAGGGCTAGTGCATTCCACAATGGCTAGCCTCTGATCTGTCCCGGGTTGCACTTACCTGTTAGGACAAATACTTACCTTGCAAACGTCTTGTCCAGCGCTGCCATCTCAGATGTGGGCAGCTTGAAGCCAGCGCGTCCTCTTCGGCGTCTTCTTCCGCCTTCTTTGGTCCCACGATGCTCTGCGCCGGCCCCGACGTCACTTCCGGGTCGCGCGCGTCATCCCTCCACAGCTTCTGGGCATGCCCAGAAGCTGTTTAGAAGGGGATGACGCGCGCGACCCGGAACTGACGTCGGGGCCGGTGCAGGCGCAATGATTCCTGGGAGCTATGACGTCCAGCTCCCAGGAATCATTGCAGAGCCAGGAAGTGACGACAGCCGCGGCCGAGTAAGGAGGAAGAAGGAAGTAAGGTAAGTATATTTTCTTCGCTACGAGGTAAGTAAAAAAAAAAAAAATATGCGATTATCCATTTCTTTTTCAGGTGACCCGGAGCGAGAAGATGGAGGTAAGTATAAAAATAGGGTGGAACTCCACTTTAAGGTTTTTGTTGATATTGGAAATACCCACAAAAAATGAGGGGACATTTCTATAATGGGCTCTAACCCTTCCCCACTCTATCCAAAACTGAAATCTGTTTTGACTGCACTTTAATAGTTTACGGTAGCTTTCATTGGCTGAGTACACTTCATTCATGGTGCTGTACAGTGACATGTGATCCCGTTCGATGCTCTGCAATAAAATGCACAATGTTTACATTCTAGCACAGCTCAGGACCATGTTGCAATGTGAATGAGACACAGAAAAAAAAAAAATAGTTTTCTGTGTGTTCTTGAAGTGACCAGCGTTCTACAATGCAGTAAAATTCCGGTCGCGCATATAGTGAGAATTCAGCCTTATTCATATATACTGCATGCAGGATATCATTACCTGAACAGAGAGACTCGTCTATGTAATTGTTGCAGTCTGGCTTTCCATCACACCTCTGCTCAACAGTCAGCCATGTATTGGTGGGAACACACAGAACAGAACCATTGGCAGAAACTATAGAAGCTAGAGAATATAACAACACAATCAGTTTAAATGGATAAAATGGTTACACTCTGGGTCATTCAATAACAAATGCAAATTAATCCTAAACAATTTATAGGAGTGAATAGGAGTTTCAAGAGAGAGAAAGCGAGAGCGCCTAATTACTTTACTAGGACTGCAGCCAAGCAAGATAATGATTAGTATGTGACCAAGCTAGCAGCTACCATTCAGCTGAAGTACCTGAAACCTCCTGGTGTCAACCCAGAACTAAAAGATGAATTCCAGCATTATTCTTATTTTTCCCTCTATGATGTCCACAATTGATTACAACTTTACTCTTATTTTTCCTTCTATGTACCTAATTCTTTGTACCTAATAACTCTATGTACCTAATAACTTTAGGTCTTAGCAGGGTTTCATGCCAACAGCTGCCATTGGGAAGCCCCATTCAATGCAATGAGAGCCTGCCAGCTCTTCTCATATAATTAGGCATGCAGTGATTTCCCATGGATGATTGGCCCTGGATGCAGAAAATTTGCACCCAGAACGGATCATCCAGAGATAATTGCTGAATGTCTGATTACATGCGAATGGCCACAATGTCAGTGGGCATTATCAGCCTCTCATTGCTTTGAATGGGTCAGCCCGTAGTCAGCCCTAAATGCACGTGAGAATGAGGCCTTACTTTAAAATGTTGGTTAGTTGCAGCAATCCTGTGGTCTTTTCCAAAATGGTGCATTACAAGTCAAACTGCCTGCACCAATTTGGTAAATGTTTTCATACTCTCATAACTGATTGTTTTCCTAATTTCCAATGACTGGAAATATGCCTAATTAATTTCTATTTAATTTTTTATTCAGATAAAACAATGTCCTGTGGAATACAGAAGGCACTCATCTCTTGTTGCAGGTTCAGGTTCATAACGCATGGCATATTTGTGCACTAAGCTATTCTGCTTAGGACGCTCTCTCAGACCCAGCAGTTAGTGGGCACTTGGCGGGTTTTAGATGCAATTGGCAGGGGTTGAACACTTACACTTAGCTCATCCTTCTTGTGTCCATGTGAACACATCTTTATTGAAAGTAAACAGGGTGTTTGTGCAGACGTGCACTGACATGTTCTGCAGACCATGAAGACAAACTGTTGGTCTGAAAACTTATCAGCTGTTTAATTAATGATTATATAGACAGGAGCTGATCCGACACTGAGCATTTTTGCAGACATAAGAGAACAAACTTAGAATGGCAAAATCAGTATCAGATTGTAAGGAAAAGAGGCATATAGTTCAGGCAGAGGACAGTAACACAATGATAAGTCTATACAGAGAGTGTTAGTTCATTTCTTACTCATATTTATTCTTTCAAAAGTCACTAAATAAAAATATTCTCAATAGGGGTTCATGAAGAACCTCATTGATTCTACAGTGTTTGTTGAGCACATATTTATGAAAAGGCCCGTACACACGTGCAGATTGTCGGCCGAAGCTTTTCGACCGATCGGCCGATTGTAGGCTTGTTAGTATGATGCTTCCGACAGCCGACAGCGCACTTTCGGCCGAAAAGAATCTGTCGTGCAAGCATTAAAATTTTTGTATGCCGACACCAGAGCGGCCGATTGTTCGCCAGTCAATACAGAATTCGGCCGACAGACAGCAGATTTGCAAGACTGGGCATGCTCAGAAAAGAAAAAACACAGGGAAAGTTAACCATCACATGACATCACTTCTGCAGTCGGCTGTAGTCGGCGGACAAAATTCTTGTGCAGTCTTTTGCACTTTTCAACAGACACGACAGCCCGGGGACAAAAGACGGCCGATCGTTCGGCCGACGATCTGCACGTGTGTACGGGGCTTTAGGCCCCTTTCACACAGGTGGACCATTCAAATCCGCCTGTCCGTTTTTTTGGCGGATCTGAAAAGATGCCCCATGTATCTCTATAGGGCATTAGATGTCAGCGGAGACATGTCCGCTGTCATCCGATCCGTTCCATCAAATCTGGACGGATGGAAACCCTATTTTCCATCCATCCAGCGGATCGGATGGGATCAGATGAGAATGGATAGACGGTCCGTTCCCATCCGATTCCCCCATAGAGAACAGTGGAACCTGACAGCTGTATCTCTGCACTCAGCACGGAGACACAGCTGCCATCCGCCTGCTCAGCGGGGGGATCGGCGGATCGATCCCACGCTGAGATAAACGGAGTCTGCTGACGGACCGGAATGTGTGAAAGGGGTCTAAAGGAGAATGCAAAATCTGTTACAGCTGAGCATGATTGCCAATCAGCTTGTTCAATTAAGCTTTGACAAAAAACTTGGAAGCTGATTGGTTTCTATGTGGAGCTGCACCAGATTTTGTACACTCCAGTTTTAGTAAATCAACTCCATTGGGTGCTAAAAGGGTGCAATCACATTAAGATTCTTAAATCCAACACAATTAAGATTCTTGATTAACCTTCTGTACACTGCTATCAACCTTTACATATATCACAACACATGCTCTAGCTGAACAGCCTACACATTCTGGGTGGCATATACACCCCAGCTAAACGTGGGCATTTTAAGAGGCAGTTGTGGAAGGCTTGGGACTTTTTGAGCATTTTGGCAGTTGGCACCATTACTTAAGTATAGGCACTCCACATGGGAGGAATGTGAGTACAGACCCAAGCCTTCCCACTTAGTGGTCAGTTTGAGGACTTTACTGTAATGACCATGACCTCAGAATCTACAAAACTGAAGCAGGTTGCAGCTGCATTATTATTTGGTAAAATACATGCAGTGTATATAGGGTGAAGCAATTTTTTTTTTTTTTTACAAAAATGGAGGTTTACTTGAAGTGAATTGATACAGCAATATAACCTTTAAAATATTTAAAGATAATCTTTCTGGCTAAAAATTTCTTTGGATGAAAACAAAATCCTGTAATTAGTTACATATTTCACAGATTTTCTGTTTAAAAAATATTAGTCTTATAACTGTAGTTCTTTGTCTGCTTTTCAGAGCTTGTACTTTATCTCTAAGAAGCACGTTTGTTAAAATATGCCGTCACCTAAAAAAAAGATTATTTTATCAGCAAAAAGTAGTTTACACTACAAAGTAAAAGCATCATTTACAGAGCTGTGATTCTATATCAAAGTAAAGGAAATCATTAGAAGAAAACTTTCTTGGTCCTCTACACTGTCAGTAGAATTGGTTTTGCTCAGCTAATTAAAAAAAGATGAAATTTGTAAAAGTTAGGAAATATGAAAGATTTTCTCAAGGGTCATCTAGGGTAATAAAGATGGTAAAGATTTGTACTTTATAAATTTTGCAAAAGAAAACAGCTCACCAGGGGATTAAAGGAATTTTAGCAATGTTAGCAATAGATGTTTTTTCTTTGGAAAGTCATAAAAAACACTTTTTTGCTGATAGCTTATACATCTGGTCAAAAATTACAATAAATAAGCAGTTAGTAAAAATAACACAAAAAGGGTATTTTTAAACATCGCAATCCATGTGCCCAAGTGCCCATTTCCCACATGCCGAATTCCAAATGCACTGGGCGTACGATCTCCTGCAGGTGTCAATAGATTCCTAATGATAACCCAAACTGCATCACATGGTACTGCAGTACTATGCGATCCAGTTGCAGTGCATTTTTAAAAGAAGTGCATGCACTACTTTTGATGCGGTCCAGTGTAATTTCAGCCCATTCAAATGAATGGGCTTAAAATCACAACACACTGAATCACACAGGAATTGCACAGGAATGCGGAGCGTGTTCCTGTGCGAATCTTAGTGTGAAATGGCCCTCAATTAGTTCTAAATAATTTTTTTCCAAACAAAAGAGCAATTAATCACTCCCTCATGTGGATCTCCACTTGAATTGAGAGAAAAGTAATACATACTGGAAGGATTTTTACATTATACTGTATGTATGCAATACATACGTATATAAGTATGTATCTATTATATTATGTATATACTGTATGTATTATATGTTTATTTAAGAACAATAAGAACTCCAAAAATGCTCCCCACCCTCAGTAACAAATACCTAATATCATTATTAGGGCTAAGAATGTTTCTGTATTGCCTGCCTAGAGCTGCCAGGAACTGTGCTGCACTTCAGCTTAAAGTAGTAATAAATGCTAGGTGTTTTTTTTTAGCTTAATGCATTCTCTGCTTTAGGTTTAAAAAAAAATGCCCTAGTCCCTTGTGCCCCCTACGGTTCTTGTTCAACACCACTGGGTCCTCCATGATCTGCACCACTTCCCTGGTTATCCAGGTGTAGAGGAGGGTACTGATGGCAGTGGAGCAATAGGCTTCTGCTACCATTAGTCAAATTTATAGGAGGAAGAAGGTGTCCATAGACACAGACAGCACCGCCCAACAGCACTGCCCAGCAGCACAAACACCGGTGTCTCCTTAAGCAGCTGGCTACCTAAGGAGACACCTGCATACAGGAGGGGAGGCATTGGCTTGGAGAGAACAGCAATTACAATCCATAACTTGTCCAAAACAAGTTGGTTTATAAAAACTTTAAAAATTAAGGTGCTTGTAAACATATATATTTTTTTAAACAACAAACATGTTATACTTTCCTGCGCTGTGCAATGGTTTTGCACATAGCAGCCCTGATGATCCTCTTCTCTGGTTCCTTGCTGGTGCTCCTGCCTCCTCTCCCCTGCCAAGTGCCCCCATAGCAAGCCAGTTGCTATGGGGGCATTGGTACACACTTGATTCATTGAAAAACACAGCGTGGTTTAGCCCTGTGGACCCCTACCCTGCTCTCACCTCATAGGATGTGATTGACAGCAGCAGGAGCAAACAGCTCCCGCTGCTGCCTCCATGTAGGGTTGCCACCTCATCCCTTTAACTCTGAACACATATTAATTACACAGGTTCTGTGGCTGAATAAGGTGTTATTTAAACTCACTTAGTGTCTTATTTGCATTAAATTAGCCCCAAAACCTGTGTAATTATTATGTGTTCAGTTTTAAAGGAACGTGGTGGCAATCCTACCTCCATTTTCAGTGATGAGAGAAAAAGCGGAGAGAGCCGCTGATCTCGGGCACAATGCTGGATTGAGATTGGGCTCAAGGAAGTATTTAGGGGAGCTGGGGGGGGGGGGGGGGAGGGGTTATGCATTCTTCATTTAGAAACATTTTTTTTACATAGTAATAACACAGAATGGTTACAATGCGGAACTGGGGGGATCTTGATCAGGGAAGGCTTTTTACCTTAATGCAGACAATGAATTAGGACAAAAAAACCTTCTAGCTTTACAAGGAAGCTATACAACCAATCTACTCTGTCAACTGCAGAGCAGAGCTGTCAATCATTGTACAAAACTAGATTTGGGGATTCTCATTTAATACAGTATGGGCTTAAAATGAGCACACAATGTAGGGAATACATTCTGGGGTGAATTACTAGAGGGATCACAAGCAGAAGAAAATAAATTTTGATTCTGCTACACAGAGCTTTAGTTAGACTTTATTCAGAATACTGTATCCAGTTCTGAAGACCTCAGTTTCCAAAAGATATTTACAAGAGGGAGCGAGTCTAGAGATGGGCAACAAAAATGGTGCAAGGTCTAAATTTGTACAGCCTGGAGGAAAGGAAAGAAACAGGAGACATGACTGAAACCTTTAAATACATAATTATTAATTATTTAATTAAATAAGGGTATAAATCAGCCTTTTTTAACCAGGGTGCCCAGGCACCCTGGGGTGCCTTACAGGGCCATCTTACCGAATGGGCACGCTGGGCAGGGGGCCCCACCTGCCCAGCGACCCAGCCCCAGCCAAGCATTAGTCTCGATTCCCGTGTGCATCCCGCAGCCGAACTTAGCAGGTGGCAAGCGCCTGTTGGCCCAGCGCTGCTGTCAGACCACTTGGTCTGTGGAGGGGGAGCCCACAACTGCAGGAATGCCTGTCCGTCTCCATGGGAACAGGCACACACAGGACAGTCGAGTCTAACTCCCGTTCATGTGTGTGTTCACCGTACCCAGCCGCCGAACTTGGAAGCTGTCATTAGCCTGGCATGGCTGTACAAATAAGTATAGCCTTGTCGATAATTTGCATTTTTATTCTCATGGGTGATTGTGTAGGCAGGGCCCCAGTGCACTGAATTGCCTGGGGCCCTTTAATGCTTTAAGATGACACTGGTGCCTTGACATTTCTATAGGGTGCCTAGGCAAAATGCCTACAAATTGCCCTAATATTGTATACAAGCCAGTGGGTGGATAAAACCTGCCTTTTACACAAAGCCACAGGTTTTCATCGTGCACCGTTACAACCTTCTAGCTGCGAAACTCCTAACGACCAATGACATCATTATTTGATAGGTAGGATGCCAGTTGCCAACATATCATCCTTGTTTGACCCTTCCTTGCCTCTCTCCATCAGCTTTTGGGTGTCCTTAGCTAAGTGATGGAGAAAAACTGAGGGAGAAACATTGGAATACTAGTCAGTACCAGTTTACAAAAGTGCATTTGCTTTGGAAGAATGAATCACCTTTACCATTGGGTGTCCTACGTTTATTGCGTTTATTGATGTTGCTGCATTGGATAAAACTTTCAGAATTGTTTTAACATTTTTGAATGGGGCACCTCAAGACTGTCCTTAATTTTGGAGGGTGCCTCGAGATTGTCCATAACATTAAAGGCCTTGACTGAAAAAGGGTTGAGAAACACTGGTATAAATAACATTCCAGAGGGCAGTATTTTCAATATAGGCTCAAGAACATGGGGACATGACCTTGAACTACAAGGAGGAAGGTTTAAAATTAACCTTAAAAAGGATTATTTTACCAAATGAGTAGTGATGCTTGGAGCAGACTTCTAGATGAAGTAGTGACAGTAAGTTTGCAAATGCTTGGAAACACAGGTCTATACTTAGACAAAAAGGTTAAGAAACACAAAAAACAAGAAAACAAATGTTCAAAAAATAGAGGGAGGGGCAGACTTGGAGGACTGCTTTGTGTTTTTTTGCCGTCATTCTTCTGTTACCTTTATATCTCTGTGAAGTCCTTTGGATTTTATAGCTAGTACATAGAGCCTTGTATTCTGCCCAAAATTGAATTGTGTCCATCCTTTCTTTAAAATTGATTAACCAAGCAAAAATTGTAAAACTTACTACAATTATATTCATCTTCACCCAGCAGACAATCAATTACACCATCGCACCACATCATTGCCGGGATACATCGTCTGTTGAAACACTGGAATTCTGTACTCTTGCAGTGCGGCTTGGGAGCTGTGCTGGGGATCACTGTAGGGCAGAAGATTTCATCCGTTCCATCTTTACAGTCCTCCATCCCATTACACTTGGCAGACAAGGGCACACACTGCTTTTCATAGGCACATGTGAACAAGTCTTCAGGGCAGGTGGGCTTTGGTATTTCTGGCTCTGGAAAAAAAAAGTAACATGCTTAATTCCCTTATTAAGCGTAACCACTGGCCCTATAATTCTCCTCTGATGCCCCTATTAGGCCATTCTTACTTTTTACCAGGGAATATGGACCCTGCTTTTGGTAAGTGGCTCCCTATTTTCCTGCCTACACTCCATCATGTTACTTCGGCCACAGGAGTGCTATCCCTTTCAGAATTGATTCATCAACAGCAACCACAATGATTAAATGGTAGTAAGACAAATATTTGGATTTGTTCATGTTTTACCTAAGCCTATTCGCTCATTGGCAGAGTTGAATCCTATCGAAGAGATCATGGCAAGGTCACAAACAACCAAAGGCAGCTTATCTGACTTATATAAAGCATTAATAAAAATTGAGAAGACATCGGGTAGCCCATTTTTATTGAAATGGGAACAGAACCTAGACCGCCCTTTAACTGATCAACAACGTAAACAGATATTACAGCTAGTACATACTTCTTCTATTTCTACACAATCTATAGAACTAAACTATAAACTGCTGTCTAGATGGCATTACTCTCCTAGAAAGTTGCGGTCTCATGCCCATATGTGGTGGTCATGCCCGGTTCTGCGCCCATACTGGTCCTCTGTGTTGCATTGGATCAACATCATCCAGGGGCACCCAGTGTTAGATGATCCCTGGGTGATCCTGTTCCATTGCTCAGGGGAACCAGTGGGCAGGTATAAGCCATCTATTACCCCTCATCTATTAGATGCGGCGAAATCCCTAATCCCTAAACTATGGAAAAAAAACTGCTATCCCTACTGTCCAAATGTAGTTATAACGAGTCGCACATGCAGCTCGGATGGAGGATATCTCTCTAACTTTAAAAGATCAAAATCATACATATCTTAAAAAAGATGGGCTGACTGGTTTTCCTTTACATGTTCATTGGAATATATCGAAACTATGTCATCTAATACAAATACTTTGACTTAAAGCGGAGTTCCAGCCATTTACTCACCTGTCCAACGGTCCAGCGATGCGGCCGCCGGAAGCCTCGATCCTCTCCCTCGGCGCCGGCATCACTGCTGTGGGCACCCGGCTGTTACAGTTTGCGGCTTCACAGCCGGGTACCCACTGCGCATGCGCGAGTCGCGCTGCGCGCTGTGATTGGCCGGCAATCTTCTGGGACCTCTGACGTGTCCCAGAAGATTGCAGGTAGGGAGGGGGAGAGGAGAACTTCCGCTCAGGGCGCCGCGGCGCTCCGAGCGGAAGTGGGAGCGGGTACCTGTCAAAACTAGGTACCCGCTCCCCCCCCCAAAAAATGACATGCCAAATGTGGCATGTCGGGGGGTCAGGACTCCCTAAAGCGGAAGTTCCACTTTTGGGTGGAACTCCGCTTTAAGAAGGCCCCAGAGGTCTCCGGATGATATCTTCCCTTTTCTTCCCTTCCTTATCCTTTCCCTACCCTCTCTTTTCCACAACTTTATTTATTTATTTATTTATTTTTTTTGTTATGAACATATAGAAGTTAAGTGTGATAGTTTGATCCAAATATGTCATATATCTTGGATATGGCTATTTGATTTGTAATTTGAACAATGACATATGTTAATATGTTGTAATATGTTATGCCAATATGGCAAAATTACCTATTATTTGAATAATGATATGTACTCACACACTATACCATGTTATGCTAATATGGCTATATTTTGTATTTAATGTTTTGTTTTGAATCTTTTGAATTTTTTGAATTTTTTTTTTTTATCTTTCTTCTATTTCCTTGTTTTTCTTGCTGGAAAATCCTTTTTTCTTTTCAATAGAAAAATTATTAAATAAAAAAAAAAAAAATCCCTTATTAAGCAATTTGTACTCTTTTCCCCTCTTCTCCAATTTAGAACTTATTCTTTATGCTTACAACTGTTTTATATCATTATTTTTGTATTTATATAAAATAATTTTTTTACAAATAAACATTTAATGCAGGTGTAGCCCTGCCCCCGGGGGAGTGGCTAAGTAAACAAACATTCTCCTCACTTCCTTTGCCCTGAATGTCATCCAACCCACTTGACACTATAGGTTCTGTCATTGTAAATGATAAGACACTACTAGAGTTTGTAGTAAAGAATCAGCTTTACTTATCTTTAGCTTGTGTTTAGTAGAATGCACAAACAGTTTCAATAAAATGGTAAACTCGGGAACATTAATAACAAGATAGATCCTGAATCCTCAACCTGGAACTGGATAAGGTTCAGCACTCAGGATCAAAAGAGCAATCCTGACATATACTGTATATTGATATAAATGGAGGATTAAAATTTTGGGGATCTGTAAATACACAATTTCTCCAGTGTAATGTGAGAGTGACCACAAATCAATGCTTAACAGGAATAAAAGGTAACTCCAGTTATTAATAACCTCTCAGCAGCTCTAATATACTGGTACTAAGCTATCTATCAGAGTGCACTCTGTATCCTATAGGGGGCCCCCTTTACATTAGATTGCAAGTGTGTCCTGGATGAGCAAGGCCTTCGCTGGCAAAGGTGTCCTCAACCAATCCAGAGAAAGTATTTGTAAGCCACAGTAACGGTGATTAATTTACTGTGATCCACGACAGGAATAACCATTAATTGTAATCCAAACAAAAAGGGAGAAGATAGGTCTCTGTACTCCACAACTGGTAAAAGGAGAGCGAGGCCTTCTGATTCACCACGCACTATCCAAGGCTGCAGTGTCCTGTGGCGACCGTTAGAACTAATATGGCCTTCTGCTAGAACTGCTCTGCAGACCCGCCCCAGCTCAGTCTAGTAGTATAGTAGATACTTTAAATCTGATTTCTCTCACCCAAGGTGATGAACTCTGTATTCCACAGTCCACTCCAGTAGTGTCCTGCTCTCTTCAGTGACATTCACTGCCTCTCAGGGCATTCCTCCGCTCGACCACCGAGATCCTTCCGCACACCGCTCACTCTGTCTCCAGTGTCTGTCCGCTAGGCCTCAGGCCTATCCTTTTCTGTGCTCCGCAGCAGCTATTTCCCTCCTCACAGCACGCTGTCCTCGAGGCAAGAGAGCGAACCTTGGTCCCACCCCCTTTATAAAGACACTCTCGACGGGCTCTGCAAGTCCCACTGCTCCCTGGGAGATAAGTTCATTCACACAGGCAATCCATGGTCCTTACTCCTCCCAGAACTACATCTCCCATAATTCAACAAGTCAGTACTTTGTAGAAACTTTAATGACAGAACAAACAGTCTGAACAACACCAGCCTTGCGACCAGGCTACACAGGAAATGTCAATGCTTCCATTGGTGCAACTCAGGACAGGCTGTCAAATAAGAAAGACCAACACTATTTCTGCACTTGTTGACTCCTCTTGCAAACAGTAAACCCAGACTGCACCCTCCCAAGGAGAGATGTGTATATACCCTGGGATCCTACAATTAGATCTATAGTCAAAGCTATGTTGCAAGCCAATTGAAACATCTCAAGCTCTGGAGTATCACACCCGCTTGTTATCTGCCACAGGTTAAGTATGAAATATTAATCTGCAAAATGTGTATCTGACAAAAGAAAGAAAAAGAAGAATGATCTCTGTAAAAACCCTGTTTATTCCCTTTTAAGGTAGACTCCAATCAGACTCTAAACTTTTGCATGAAAACACATGGGGGACACCCTGCTTGTGCAGGGATTTCACTCTTTATCCTTCATCTGTTGAGTATGCCAGGTCACCCCACTGCATAAAATCCTTTGGTAGTTGGCCACCTGTTGTTCTGAGCCTGTGGTTCTGTAACTTCATCTAGTCTAATTATGTGTCCATCTGGTGCAGTCTAAGTATACAACCTCCAGCTATACAGAAAATAATGATTCATGCATCTACTGCACCCCTAACACAGTCTATGGAAAATCTATTAGAGCTGCTGGGATGATGTTGTTTGGGGAGTCTGAACAGAAATGACTAGCAAGAAACTGCTGTGCCATTTAAAGTGGTTGTAAACCACTTTGTCACCAATTACATAAATAGAAATGAAAGACAAAAAATTTTTGTAAAGATATAGAAACAAACATTATAAACTCCCCGTTTCCCTTTTTTATTTTTTTTTTTATAAATGATCACATTCCCTCTGTTCTCAGCTGCATAAGAGCTGGGGGAAGGAGAAGCAGCAGCACACTGAGCTTGCCAGTGAATAGCTGTGCAGCAAGGAAGTGTCAGGACAAGTCTGACCATTGCAGGAGTGTACACTGAGTCCTCATCATAGCTAGAGAACTGAACATGGTGTGTTCTACTGCTTAGTGTGGTCGGTTTTTAATAGGAAAGTAAGGGGACTAGCAGGAACACCAGGGATTTCACACAAAGGAAGAAATACAAAGAGATAGGATACTTTCTCATACAAGTACATGGTATAGCAGGCACATATCAGGAATATGAAGTGTTGGGGGTAACAAACACTTTAAGTACTGTTTATTATGAATGAAAAAAAAATGTATGGGAAATGTATTTAGAACCTAGATTAAAGTAGCAATTTGCATTAGATGGCTGTGATAGCATTTGCTATAATGTGCACTTATGCACAGAATACTTGCACATTATAGTATACTTACCTCTGCCTCTACTCTCTTCCAGTAATGCAATGTCCAAGTTTTTAGCTGATGTCCCCTCGCCTTCTGCTCCACCATCTTCTGTTGCTATTCTTTAGGGCGTTCTTGCATTGGCCATTTAGTGGCTGCTAATGTAGTAACTACTGTGCCTTCGTTTTGGATGCGCATTATGCTGCTTATCTAGCTCCATTTTCTGCATCTTACAAGTGCCAGGAATAGCCCAGGACTGTACAATGCACTGCACCTATGCCCCAGCCATTGTACATATAACAAAAAAATTGTTAACAGACAATTAAAAGAGTTTATTGGCAGAAGAGACCTATAAAGGTTGATCTACTAAAGGCAAATTGGCTGTTCACTTTGCAAGGGAAGTTGCACTTTGCATGGCAATTTTTGTCAGAACTTAGTGAATATGATGAAATTTCACTTTGCAGAGACTATCCAATCATGTGAAATTAAAAACAACAATATTTTTGTTGCACATGATTGACAATGGAAGTCAATAGAGCTTAATTTGCTAAGCTCTGGAGGAAAAGCCCATGGAAAGTGCAACTTCCCATGCAAAGTGAACATGCATCTTCCCAAGCAAAGTGAACAGTCTATTGGTCTTTAGGAAGTCAAGCCTTAACACCTGGTACACATGATGAGATTATCGGATGAATGATGGTCTGTTTTTTTTTTTTTTTTTTGTATTTGAGTCTCATATCAAAAATGACGAGTTTACTAAAGTGACAAAAATTCTTTCTCATATGACAGAATAAAAAATCGTAAGTGATGTAATGTGTTGTAGCATACTTGTATTGTATTTTCGAATGACAACTGTTTTAATAAACGAAAATCGCACGATCTGATGTCGTATGAGAAACATTTTCGTCTTCGTCCCATCAGATAATATCTGATGAACTGTCCTTATTGCCTCTCGAAAGCTCTGTACTAAGGATCAGATTATTGTACAATTGCTTCAAAAGTGGTATTTTTTGTATGATTTTCTGATCTTATGTGCCGATCATAAGTCTATGTGTGGTCACCAGCACAGGTGAGCTGAATCTCTCCAGCTGGGCACAGAGACAGCAATTCAAATCATTTTTAGTTGCGTAAGGAAGGGTTAGAAGTCATTTCCTTGTAACTGGGAGAGGAAGTAAGGGGACGTTTCACTCCGACAACCAAAAAGCACAAGAGAGGTTCTATTTCCTTTCCACTATACCCAAATATAAAGAAAAACAAAAAAAAATATTTTGCTGGAGTTAAAGTCATACAGAAGGTGCTGTTGCTGCAGGGTGCAGGGTATTGTCATTCTAGGAATTGACAGTTCTAACGTTATAGCAGGAACAACAGCTTTGGACCCAGTGCACTGTTATTGGAATTGATATAAAATCCTAAGGCAAAAAATGTGTTCATATTTGATGTCGGATTCTCTTAGAGCAGTGACTGTACGTAGAAAAGTCTCTGCCATAGCACAATAACCCTACAGCTAAAATTCAGAAACAAAACAACATATAAGTACAAACTCCTCTGTGTACCAATGTAGGACACTGCTTTGTTACAGAATGTTAACATTCTAGGCAGTAATGACTACTAGTATCACATTTAAACAAAGGATTGAGTACATGGTGCTTTCAAATCTTTATTTCACCGCGTTCTGGCAACACAGTTTTCATTATTGTCAAATTTTACGCTGGACCTCCCAGTCAAATTTGAAAAGCTTCTGAAAGATTTAAACTTTTCCTGAAAATTTAGCAGCTTTGGTTTTAAAGTGAACCTGTGCTTTGACCATTTATAGAAAATCAACTGGACCAGTTTTTTAACACCCCCACTAGCAGTATTGTATTTTTCCTCTCACTCTGTATAGTCTCTGTAGAGAAGAAAATACTTCCTAGTGATTAATTCCTCTCTCTCCTACATAGCAGCACTGGTGCTTGTTAATTGGCCACTGAGGCACCAAACTATGTCAATGGTGGGTGGGAAAAGAGTTCTAAGCCCCGAGTAGGCCCTGTGACCTGGAGTTTACACAGGGTAAACTCTCTTCACTCACAGTAGCTATATCGACTGGAGGGTTTTCAAAGGTAAGCAAATAGGCAAATGATAAGCTGCTGGTGAAACAGCCATTAAAGTGAAAGTATAAAAGAATAACCAGCGCTAAAACCTCTTTAAAACCGGTGAACCATACGTTACTGTATGCAGAACTAAATATTTTAAAATCATAGAAAAATACAGGCAAATAATTGTGTATTAAGGACACAGTGGGACCACACAACAATGGTCTATGTTGTACAATATCTCAGTGCATAGAACTTATAAAAGTCGGTTTACATACAGTTCAAAGTACAAGATCATTAGTAGTCATATAATCCTTGGAAACGTATTGCTTGTTGTCAGAAGAACCGCCGACGGACACCCAAGCAGTATGGTGCCGGTCAGCAGGGTCGACTGAAAATATAAGTTAACATTCACCATGTAATATATGACCTTTGCTCGACATGTTTCGCTTTCTTAGACAAAAAAGCTTCATCTGGAGCATATCATTTCTTTTGTCTGTGTGAGAAATAACAGTATTTAGATAGATTACATATATGTGTTACCTTATTTTCAGTATGTTATAATTACAATTGCATATCATTTATCTTTCCTTTTAATTACATATAATCGTCTTACACATCTCAGATAAGTCCTTCTATTTTTGCAATATCAACACAATATAACATTGGGTCTTAAGTTGCATTCAGACACTAGAGGAGTTTAGGGGAAAGAACGGAGGTTGCCAATAGTGAGTATATGTGGGGATCCATGCTGTAATTATAGTATAAGCATATATATCCTATTTATATACCTGGTAAATGGACAGAAAGATGTATACATACCTGTACATATAGTAATCAGGCACATATCTCAATTTCCATAGAGAATTCTTTAACGAGGAGGACTGTGCGTTTTGGGAAACTCAAAAAGGCAATGTATAGTGACATAGTAGTGAGGGTAGTCACTCCATGTCTCATATCTGGGTGGATGAGAGCAGAAAAACAATGTTTCTCAGAGTAGTAAGCGTTTTAATTCTATGATATCACTTTAAGGGAAAGCCCATAGGAATGCCAAACCATAAGCTCAAGTGTTCTAAAGTGGTAAAATCTGTATGCCTCATGCTTGTTATAAGAGTGTGTAAGTACCCATAGAGCCCATAGAACATCTGCCCTAAAAGGGGGGGGGCAACAGAAAAGACACATAGTCATTCTGGACCGTAAGAGAAGACAGGTGCCATGCGTTTATAAACGATTACACACCAACATATAGAGTTTACCCATTCGTATATGGGCTACCCCTATAGTAAAATATATATCATGTATACTGATTTGCTTTCACACATATATGTGAATATGTGTGTGTAATCAATTTCGTATCCGGCCCACCCTCCTCTATAATAGTAGGGGGGTGACCAGGGTTATATATAGATAAGCAGTTGCTACATGAGGTCCAAGATGAGTACATGCAGAGCGTACTTAGAATAAACATAAGTAATAAACATAGTAGTAAATATATATAGAGTGCCACCCAAGATGATAGATCGCTATGCAGTACAAAAGTTCCAAACATACACAGACACCTTAGCAATGCTCACCAAACTTAGGAAGGACCAGAGCTTAAATGTAGGGAGCGTGTCTCCTCTGCTTGTATGTCGGCTGTTAAGCACAGTAAGATTAAGGTGAATTCCCGGATATCACAAAAGTGTAATGTTACAGTATTAATACTGGCCATATAAAGCTTACCCCTTGCCACGCTGTTCCCAGCTTCCGCACAGTCCTCACCGGATGGGGAACCTCCACCATACCAGGGCTTGTAAATGGCGCCCTTAAGTAGCATGGATCCCGGGTGGTTCGTCAAACGGACGTCACCGCCCCGGCCACTCCCACCGGACATCGCTCGAGAGCTAGCGCGGGGACACCCCGGCGAGGCTCTCGGCTTAGTCACAGGTGTATGCAGACTATACAGAGGCAGGAAGTGCCTCCGCAGTCCGCTCAGGTGCCACAGGAAGTTCCGCCCGGAAGGGGCGGGACTGACCTGCGGCCTATCTGGCCGCACATATCTCACTGATGAGGCCGACCTCCATGCTTACCCACACTGCCCCCACAGGATCGGTCCGCAATTACATCAGAATTCTAATTGCCTGAAATGAAAAAACAACACAGCAAGGACAGAAATTATATATTTAAAAAATACAGATATAAAAGCAAATTTCACTAAGGTACAAAAATGTTCCTGGTGAAACCAGGAGATATATATCGGTAACATATTTGTTTATCAAAAATTATTCTATAACCATGTTTATTTTTTGACATTAACCACTAGTAAGGGCTTCAATAGTAACAGCCCTAATGAAAGAACAGGGGCTGAACTGCCCCCTACTAGAAACACTTCCATACTTCAAACCCCAAGAGAAAGTTGCATATTTTGACTTATTATAAATCCTCAAGATCATAGTATTGATGAGATAGGGATTATAGCACAAACAACTGTTTGTTATACATAAGAAAGGAAGAGGGGTATATGTGCCATAAGACCTATTTAATGTGAAGAGGTATCAGAATAATTGAATATATGTATATACGGGGGGAGGATGATCGCGCCAAAACCAAGCCGACACCCTGACCCATATATCCCACAGAGGGCCATTATCGTAACCCGAGTATACTACTCGAGGTCAATTAGGTCTGTTGGCATTAGGTAAGCAAGGAAACCTTCACAGAAAGGGTTTGTACGACTGTGTTTCGTTTAACCCAGGTCTATAAGTGGCATTGAGACGCTCTATCCAGAGAGTTTCTCTCTGGAGAATTTTTTTGTCCCAGTTGCCACCCCGAGGATCTTGAGGGATAACCTCAAGCACATAAAATCTTGCCTTTTTGGGATTGAACCTGTGGTATAGGTCAAGGTGTCTGCTCACGGGCGTGACCATCCTTCCCCCTGCTGATACGTACACATGGTCATTTATCCTTTGGCGGAGCTCTCTTATAGTTTTACCTATATAGAACATGCCGCAGGTGCAATGCATCATGTATACCACTCCACGTGTGCTACAGTCGGCTCGAAATTTTGGAGCAAATGTCTCCCCATTAGGTAAAGTGTATTCAGTATTCTCCTCTATCCAAGGACATAAAGCGCATTTGCGACATTTATAAGTACCTCTACCTGTTGTTACTTTATTTCTAATGGGTTGATAGTGGCTTGTTGTTAGTTGATCTCTTAAAGATCTTGTTCTCCTGAAAACAATTTGGGGATGTTTGCCCACGTATTTGTTTATAACTGGATCATCACGAAGAAGATGCCAGTTCCGTTCAAGAATATCTCTCAATACTTTTTCATGAGCGGAGTATTTGGTTATTAGTTTAACTGTCGATTGCGTATTTGGAGGTTTGGCTCTAAAGATGAGGCTGTTTCTATTTTGAGAAAACGCTTTGTTAAAAGCTGTTCTCAACAGACGCTTACTGTATCCACGAGCCATTAGGCGTTCTCGTAAAAGGTTAGCCTGTATTTTGAAATCCTTATCAGATGTGCAATTACACCGTAGGCGTATGTATTGGGCGTATGGAATACTACGTATAAGCGCCCCTGGGTGGGCGCTAGACGCATGTAATATTACATTCCCTGACGTCTCCTTTCTGTATAGGTTAGTCGTCAGGTGTCCATCCACATGTTTGAGTACCGTTAGGTCAAGGAAATTAACACTCGAGTCACTGATGGTAGATGTTAACTTCAAGTTGAAGTCGTTTATATTTAGTTGGGCAATAAACTCATCTAGCATTGATTTTGAACCTGTCCAGACAGCAAAAATGTCGTCTATATAACGAAACCAGATTGCCACAGAGGAAAAAAAATGGGATAAATTTTCATCTGATGTGATTTGTCGCTCCCACCCCCCCAGGTACAGGTTGGCGTAGGCCGGGGCACAACAAGTGCCCATGGCCACGCCCTGCACCTGGAGGTAGTGGGACCCGTTGAAAGTAAACCAGTTGTGTTTCAAAATAAACAATAGAAGTTCCAAAATAAAATCACAAAATGGCCAAGTGTGATGATCTTGCTCATATAAGAACGTGCGTATCATCCCGACGCCCTGCTCGTGAGGGATACTGGAGTATAATGCCTCCACATCCAAAGTCACGAGCAGGGCGTCGGGAGGAACCACCATATCTTCAATCATTTTTAAAAACTCGAGTGTGTCCTTGACGTATGACGGTAACCGCACTACGTGTGGTAGTAAATAATAATCGATCAAACGACTCGCATTTTCAGTTAAACTTCCAATGCCCGATACAATAGGCCTCCCCGGTGGAGAAGTTAAATTTTTATGGGTTTTTGGGAGTGAATAGAATGTCGCCTGTCTCGGAAATTTGTTGTTAAGAAAATTATAACAGTCTTTGTCTATAAGAGCCAATTGATATGCACGTCCAATTATGTCCAAATACTCTGCTTTAAATTCTGTAGTAACCGATGGGGATATCTTTTTGTACCATGTACGATTTGAGAGGATATTAAGGCACATTTTTTCGTATCCCTCTCGAGTCATCAATACTAGGTTACCACCCTTATCTGAGGGTTTGATAACCAAGTCTGTATGGTTTCTTAGTTTGTTAAGCATCTGTAGTTGTTGTTTAGAAAGATTATTTTGTGTTGATTTTAGCTCACAATTTTTAATCTCACCTACCACTGTGGTCAGAAAAGCCAAAAGGTTAGGATTTGTAGTCAAGTCAGGGAAATTATTGGATTTTGGTTTGAAGGGGACCTGTCTTGGATTTACTGTCTTTGTTTGTATAGGTTGATCGGGGGACTGGGAATCCGGAAGACTGCCTTCCTCCAATAGTAAGATTAGATCCCGTAGAACACGGAATTCTTGCATTGTATAATGTTTTATTTTTTCTGAAATTTCTTTATCTTGTGTATTGCGTTGTCTTTCTGGGTCGTAGATATGTTTATACGTCAGGTTCCTTATGAACATATAGACGTCCTTTATGGTCTCATATCTATCCATAGGAGTAGATGGACAGAACGTGAGGCCAAGTTCAAGGACCTCTTGTTCTTGGGGGGAGAAGTGATAAGGGGTTAAGTTAATAATCGATAATTTTAAGTGGGAAGGCTTAGTGATGTGCTCAGGGGAAAATTTGAGGCCTGGGCCTGTGAAGCTGCAAAGTGGCCATCAATAGTGGTTTGTCTAAGAGAGGTAGTGCTGGGTATATTTAAAGGTAGTGTGTTAGAAAAAACCGGTGCCACAGCACCTAGTGAATGTGTTTGAGAATTAGATGTGAAATCCTGTGTGGATGGATTACTTGAATTAGTGTTAGTGGATAAGGGTTGCAACATTTGTATCGCTTGGAGAGCCAGGGGTCCCAAATAAGGGTCCTGTGCTTCCAAACCATCTTGTGTGAGTGCCTCGACAGATCGAACAGTCTGTCCAATTTGAGTCCCCCCAGTTCCTAATGGTTGACATTTGGAAGTTTCATCGGGTCGCTTTTTGGAGCGTGGTGTGTAATTGGCTCCTTCCTGTTGTCCTCGTTTACGTGTCGCCATGTCTGTTTTTGGTCTAGTATCTTGATTAGATCTAATCGATGTTTTGGATCTATTAGATTGTGCGGAGATCGAAGACGAGTCTGATTCCCAGTCGGTTTCCCTTGGACCTGTATTCAACATCTGTTCACGGGGGCCTCGCGAATAGCGGGGTCGCCTTGAACTATTGGGTCCCGGCCATCGGTAAGCATAGCCTTCCGTGAAGGCCATCTTATCTTTTAAAAATTTAGTTTGTTTTTTGCCAATGATATCCCTATTAAGTTTGATTCCATACTCCTTCACCTCCTTCCATCTTGCCTCGTAATGTATATGTTTTTTTAGATTCTCGTTCTTAGTATATAAAGATGATAACTCAGTATCCAAAGTAGCTAGGTCTAATTTGTATTGGGACACCAACAGCTGGCACAAGTCGGTACTGCATTTGGTTAGAATACGTTCCCACAAAGTTCTAAACTCGCTCGAAGCATTATCGAAGGAGGGGAATAGATGAATCCTCAGACCCATAGGGCATACATTTGCCTGTATATACTTCAAGAAAAATTCTATATGCCAATATAGATTTGACTTTTTTTTAATAAGTCTCTTTACTGTATTAATATATTGGTTTAGGCTTATATCGTCCTTGGCCGGGATGTTACAGGTAGATTCAATTTCAGTCATAAGACCCGTCCATGCATTTCCAACGAAATCCATGGTTGTCCTATGAGTTCTATCAGTTGTTGTTAGAATGATTTATGGTCTCTTCTATATAGGTTTCTATTTTTTGAAGAAATGTGTATAAATTATGGCTTGACTAAATAAACAAATACAAAATTATCTTCAAAGGCCAGATGCAGGCCAAAAATTGGCACTAGAAAATTATAGGCAACTTTTTACGGGGTTTTTTTGCATAAAAGATGTTTCACGATCCTTCCATATGATACTGCTCAAATATAATATGTATACAAGGTAATAAGTGATACTTAAACCTATATACTTTGCTGCTTGCCACTTCCCAGGATGGCTGGTGCTTCCACCTTTATATCAGAATTATTTTACAAGTCATGTGTCCACAGATAGCAGCCATCTTGGCCATGACGTATCCAATTTAGGGTGTGCCCCTATCCTCAATTGATCAATTACATTTGGAAGGATTGGGAAACAGAGATTTCGGGCACAGGAGTTTTGTTAAAAAGATTTCTTTTATTCAACACAGAACTAAATATTTTAAAATCATAGAAAAATACAGGCAAATAATTGTGTATTAAGGACACAGTGGGACCACACAACAATGGTCTATGTTGTACAATATCTCAGTGCATAGAACTTATAAAAGTCGGTTTACATACAGTTCAAAGTACAAGATCATTAGTAGTCATATAATCCTTGGAAACGTATTGCTTGTTGTCAGAAGAACCGCCGACGGACACCCAAGCAGTATGGTGCCGGTCAGCAGGGTCGACTGAAAATATAAGTTAACATTCACCATGTAATATATGACCTTTGCTCGACATGTTTCGCTTTCTTAGACAAAAAAGCTTCATCTGGAGCATATCATTTCTTTTGTCTGTGTGAGAAATAACAGTATTTAGATAGATTACATATATGTGTTACCTTATTTTCAGTATGTTATAATTACAATTGCATATCATTTATCTTTCCTTTTAATTACATATAATCGTCTTACACATCTCAGATAAGTCCTTCTATTTTTGCAATATCAACACAATATAACATTGGGTCTTAAGTTGCATTCAGACACTAGAGGAGTTTAGGGGAAAGAACGGAGGTTGCCAATAGTGAGTATATGTGGGGATCCATGCTGTAATTATAGTATAAGCATATATATCCTATTTATTTTTCTATGATTTTAAAATATTTAGTTCTGTGTTGAATAAAAGAAATCTTTTTAACAAAACTCCTGTGCCCGAAATCTCTGTTTCCCAATCCTTCCAAATGTAATTGATCAATTGAGGATAGGGGCACACCCTAAATTGGATACGTCATGGCCAAGATGGCTGCTATCTGTGGACACATGACTTGTAAAATAGTTACTGTATGCAGTAATTATATAAAAAAATGCATAAATCAAATAGGAGAAAAATCCTTAAAAGTACAATAAAGCAATAAATACATCAATAAATATGAATGAGAGGTAGAAGGTGTCCAGTGTAAGAACTCAATTCAAGTGCCAAGGTGCTAAATGGATAAAGGTAGTGTATAGTAGACTACAAATATCAAGGTCATCCGTGCTGTAAGAAGAATAGTGGGAAAATGCAAAACAAATTATGTGCAGATGATGAGCGATTGTACAGGTTCTATAGACCCAGAACTGGTCAAAAAGCTTGGACTGAACCAATTAATATAAATAAACCAATAATTTAATTGATTAGAGTGACATCAGAAACATGGGCTGCTAGTAGCTGTGAAGGATGTGTAAAAGGCCAGAAATCGCCTAGTGACATAAAAAGGAGCGAGTTACGCAGCTTCTATGAGCAGAGGAACTGGTCACAGGCTCAAGACCCTTGAGAAAGTAACTTGATTGGTTACGCAACGCGTCGGGATGCCGTAGTGACGTCACTTCCTGGTCTACGGCCGAGACCGGAAGTCGGTGAGAGAACACAGGAACCGCATCGGCGACTTTGTTTTCTGTATTTGCGCATACTGATCTACTGAAATTGTCTGGGCAACACACTTATAAGTACCACAGACCAGCCCATAGGACCAGGACCCTGACTCCCATATCGCCTGTGGAGACTCCATCTCTTCCTGGGAAATTGCTTTTTACTTCTTTAAAGGTCTGCAGGTTGACACGAGACACCTGATACGCCTATGTGAAAGACAAGTGAGATGAGCGGCCATTGCACCTATTTTGAGGATACTTTGCTCACTCACTCTGGCACTGGGATCACTAATTATCGTTGGCTGTAGTTGCACTGATTTTGAACTTTTCTTTATAATATTTGGAGAATTATTGGACTCTTCCCACTTAATAATATGGACCACGTTATTTGAATTTTACTTGCTTCACCCTCATACCACGTTTTGATGTATTGTGATCTTTTTTTCAAATATATTGTTTTTCACAGGGGTTCGCCTGTCATAGGGCATTGTGCACCCTTATATTTCAGTTTTATTTTCTGATTTCACCTATTGTTTTGAATCACTGCTATTGTTAACTTATACCACCATTTTCACTGAACTTCTTTAGTTCGCTCTTCACAGGGCATATTTTCTCTATTGCCTTATATATTTTTTTCGGAGCCTGTGACCAGTTCCTCTGCTCATAGAAGCTGCGTAACTCAGTCCTTTTTATGTCACTAGGCGATTTCTGGCCTTTTACACATCCTTCACAGCTACTAGCAGCTCATGTTTCTGATGGCACTCTAATCAATTAAATTATTGGTTTATTTATATTAATTGGTTCAGTCCGAGCTTTTTGACCAGTTCTGGGTCTATAGAACCTGTACAATCGCTCATCATCTGCACATAATTTGTTTTGCATTTCACCACTATTCTTCTTACAGCACGGATGACCTTGATATTTGTAGTCTACTATACACTACCTTTATCCATTTAGCACCTTGGCACTTGAATTGAGTTCTTGCACTGGACACCTTCTACCTCTCATTCATATTTATTGACGTATTTATTGCTTTATTGTACTTTTAAGGATTTTTCTCCTATTTGATTTATGCATTTTTTTATATAATTACTGCATACAGTAACGTATGGTTCACCGGTTTTAAAGAGGTTTTAGCGCTGGTTATTCTTTTATACTTTTATCTGATCGTATGTGGTGACACTACAGAACTAGCTGCAGGACCTCTGGTGCTCCATCTATTTACCTTTCTATCCCCGATACCTGTTTTCTCTTTTGGTAGCACATAGATTCTACCCTTTATTAGCCATTAAAATGAGCCTCACTTCAAAATCCCTGGAAAGGCTTGTGTAGCACCCTCTAGTGTGTGCTACTAGAAGTGGTAGTGTAGGAAATTTGACCTGACTCATGTTACAGCCAAAGAATCTTAATTGAGTTAGGGTTCACTAGAGTTCAGGGCTGAGTGACTCATTCTGGAAGCTCTCTGGTGCCTCCCCCTGGTGTCTGGAAGGTTGGAGGAGTTTCTAGAATTAGGGAGCAGGGGTTAGAAGGAGCTGCCATGGATATTTATGGGGCCTCAGCCTATCCCCAGAGGTGGGGTGGCAGGGGGCAGAGACAACCCCATAAATAGACATGGGCCATGCCAGCAAAGGCAGTCAGCTGGAAGATGGAGATACAGTGTTGAGGAGGCTGTCAGTGAACCTGAAGGGTACCCCCCAGTCTGGGGAGTGTCGTACCTTGAGCCAGGGCTCGGATGCTGGAATGATCCTGCCAAAACTCAAAGGGAGAAGGCTTTCTTGGAGGCATGGGAGCATGAGAGGACAGAGTGAGTAATTCAACTCTGAACTAAAAAGGGGGGAGACTGCCACATGTTGCCAGTCTCCCTTGAAGACAGCGGTGGGCTTCAGTCTTCTACCTTTTCCCTGGGAGGTCTACAGAGAGATAGCTGGGTGGGCTAGTGATGAGTTAGCCTGGTGGACTGGTGGAAGAGGCAGATGTGGCCAGGTGGGCTAGCATTGGCTGAAGAAGTGGTGTTGGGATCAGTGACCACAGAGGAAGCAGAAGGAAACTTTACACACTGTTTCACTCCACATGTGCTTTTCTAGGGGCTGTGAGTTCCTGCCTATAAAGGGCTGTTACTGAACTGGCAAGGAGTCTGTCAGTTCCATCAGGAGTAAATCAGTATATGTTGTGCAAGAAAGAAGGAAAGTATGTGCAGGAGGAAAACTGAAGAGCAGTCTGTATAAAGGAAGTTGTCCCTAAAGTCAAGTGGGCATCCCATAAACTCCCTATCCCCATCCAAGTTGATAAACCCCCTGATAAAACAACAAAAACAAAGCTACGGACTGTTTTCTGACTTTGTGTGCCTGTGAAGATTCGGTGTGCCTGGCAATGCAGAAGTGGGGATCCCTGTTCATCTGCAGCTCCTACGTGGGGTGCGCTACACTTGCATTTCATACAACCAACACAATAATTTCCCGGCATGTCACTAGAGTCACCAGAACTAGTGTCCCCATTGGAAGATTTCACCTCTATTAGTGTTCTGATGTCAACCAAAATTTGGGGTTTTCTTTAACTTTCACATTCAATGATAATGGCAAACAGGACAAATAGAGAGGGTGAATCTACCTAATGGGGGCAGAGACAGCAATAAAAACCTGACAAGAGGTGTAATCCTTCTCTACTCTATCTAAAACAGAAAAAAAGGTTTTGCCTTATATTTTAAAATCAGATCTAGGCAGCCAATATCAGGTCTTGAATATCATGATAGGATCTAATTTTTAATGCTTTATAAAGACTGTGTGTATGTCCCTGCTCCTTACTAGGGATGATCGAACTTTTCAAAAGTTCGGTTTGGCCAGAACATCCGAACTTCCCGAAAGTTCGGCCCGGATTTCAGAACCCCATTGAAATCAATGGGACCCGAACTTCTGTAATCAAAAAACACCATTTTGAAGCCCTAAAACCCAATAAATGCCCCTAAAAAGTGCCTAGGGTTCTGGGTCATGCCCCAGTGACTATTAATCACACAAAAAAAGTTCTTAAAAATTGTCATTTTTGATAGAGAGCCAATTATTGCAAAAATTAAAAAAAAAAAATTAAAAAAAAAAAAAAAATACATTTCTTTTGATTTAGTGTCTGGGGGGTCTAAAATGTGTACCTGTGAAGTTTCAGCTCTGTAGCATGTCCAGAACCAGAAAAAAAATATTGTTTGTATTAGGTCACTTATAGAACAGGGATATGGCTCCGCTATTTTCACACCTTGCCGGTTTTGTAGCAAGCGTTTTTTTGGGCATTTTTTGGGGGACTTTGGAGGCAGGCAAAACATCTGAACTTCTGTGTAGGGGTATATATACATACACCCATGTCTGTATATATACACATACACAGGTGTGAAAATAGCAGAACACTATGCTTGCGCTAATGAAATAATGAACACCAATATGGCTCCGCTCCAATTACACCTATATATGTGTATGTGTAAAAATAGATATAAGTGTGTGTGTATATATAACCCTATACAGAAGTTCAGATGTTTTGCCTGCCTCCAAAGACCCCCAAAAAATGCCCAAAAAAAAACGCCAGCTGCAAAAACACACCTGGGCATTTTTGTAGCTGGCATTTTTTTGGGCATTTTTTTGGGGTCTTTGGAGGCAGGCAAAAAATCTGAAATTCTGTGTAGGGGTATATATACATACACCCATGTCTGTATATATACACATACACATATATAGGTGTGAAAATAGCAGAACACTATGCTTGCGCTAATGAAATAATGAACACCAATATGGCTCCGCTCCTATCACACCTATATATGTGTATGTGTAAAAATAGATATAAGTGTGTGTGTATATATAACCCTATACAGAAGTTCAGATGTCATGCCTGCCTCCAAAGACCCCCAAAAAATGCCCAAAAAAAAAGCCTGCAATAACACACCTGGGAGTTTTGTTTGGCGCAGGCGTTTTTTTGGGGTATTTTTTCAGGGTCTTTGAAGGCAGGCAAAACATCTGAACTTGTGTATAGGGATATATATACACACATACTTATATGTTTTTATACACTTACACATATATAGGTGTGATAGGAGCGGAGCCATATTGGTGTTAATTATTTAATTAGCGCAAGCATAGTGTTCTGCTACTTTCACACCTATATATGTGTAGGTGTGTATATATACCCCTATACAGAAGTTCAGATGTCATGCCTGCCTCCAAAGACCCCAAAAAAATGGCCAAAAAAAAAAAGCCTGCAATAACACACCTGGGCATTTCTTTTGGGCGCAGGCGTTTTTTTGGGCATTTTTTGGGGTCTTTGGAGGCAGGCAAAACATCTGAACTTGTGTATAGGGGTATATATACACACATACTTATATGTATTTTTACACTTACACATATATAGGTGTGATAGGAGCGGAGCCATATTGGTGTTAATTATTTAATTAGCGCAAGCATAGATTTCTGCTACTATCACACCTATATATGTCTAGGTGTATATATACATATAAGTATGTGTGTATATATACCCCTATACACAAGTTCAGATGTCATGCCTGCCTCCAAAGACCCCAAAAAAATTCCCAAAAAAAAAGCCTGCAATAACACACCTGGGCGTTTTTTTTTTGGCGCAGGTGTTTTTTTGGGCATTTTTTGGGGGTATTTGGAGGCAGGCAAAACATCTGAACTTGTGTATAGGGGTATATATACACACATACTTATATGTATTTTTACACTTACACATATATAGGTGTGATAGGAGCGGAGCCATATTGGTGTTAATTATTTAATTAGCGCAAGCATAGATTTCTGCTACTATCACACCTATATATGTCTAGGTGTATATATACATATAAGTATGTGTGTATATATACCCCTATACACAAGTTCAGATGTTTTGCCTGCCTCCAAATACCCCCAAAAAATGCCCAAAAAAAAAAGCCTGCAATAACACACCTGGGAGTTTTGTTTGGCGCAGGCGTTTTTTTTGGGTATTTTTTCAGGGTCTTTGGAGGCAGGCAAAACATCTGAACTTGTGTATAGGGATATATATACACACATACTTATATGTTTTTATACACTTACACATATATAGGTGTGATAGGAGCGGAGCCATATTGGTGTTAATTATTTAATTAGCGCAAGCATAGTGTTCTGCTACTTTCACACCTATATATGTGTAGGTGTGTATATATACCCCTATACAGAAGTTCAGATGTCATGCCTGCCTCCAAAGACCCCAAAAAAATGGCCAAAAAAAAAAGCCTGCAATAACACACCTGGGCGTTTCTTTTGGGCGCAGGCGTTTTTTTGGGCATTTTTTGGGGTCTTTGGAGGCAGGCAAAACATCTGAACTTGTGTATAGGGGTATATATACACACATACTTATATGTATTTTTACACTTACACATATATAGGTGTGATAGGAGCGGAGCCATATTGGTGTTAATTATTTAATTAGCGCAAGCATAGATTTCTGCTACTATCACACCTATATATGTCTAGGTGTATATATACATATAAGTATGTGTGTATATATACCCCTATACACAAGTTCAGATGTCATGCCTGCCTCCAAAGACCCCAAAAAAATTCCCAAAAAAAAAGCCTGCAATAACACACCTGGGCGGTTTTTTTATGGCGCAGGCGTTTTTTTGGGCATTTTTGGGGGGTATTTGGAGGCAGGCAAAACATCTGAACTTGTGTATAGGGGTATATATACACACATACTTATATGTATTTTTACACTTACACATATATAGGTGTGATAGGAGCGGAGCCATATTGGTGTTAATTATTTAATTAGCGCAAGCATAGATTTCTGCTACTATCACACCTATATATGTCTAGGTGTGTATATATACATATAAGTATGTGTGTATATATACCCCTATACACAAGTTCAGATGTTTTGCCTGCCTCCAAAGACCCCAAAAAATGCCCAAAAAAAAGCCAGCTACAAAAACGCCCAGGTGTGTTTTTGCAGCAGGCGTTTTTTTTGGGCATTTTTTGGGGGTCTTTGGAGGCAGGCAAAACATCTGAACTTGTGTATAGGGGTATATATACACACATACTTATATGTTTTTATACACTTACACATATATAGGTGTGATAGGAGCGGAGCCATATTGGTGTTAATTATTTAATTAGCGCAAGCATAGATTTCTGCTACTATCACACCTATATATGTCTAGGTGTATATATACATATAAGTATGTGTGTATATATACCCCTATACACAAGTTCAGATGTCATGCCTGACTCCAAACATGTCCTCAAAAAGGCCCTATAAACGCCTGCAGCCAAAAAGCAGGCTGACAGACGAGAAGCCATATTGCTGTTCTGTAAGTGACCTAAGAGAAACTATCTTTTCTCTATAGCGGTCACCCTGACATGGAAGGGTTTGGTCACCCTGCCATAGCAGTCAGAGTCAGTTCACCCTACACTACACTACGGTCACCCTGGCACTTAACACTTTCCCTACAGAAACTAAATTTTTGCATCTAACTAAAGTGTAAAAAAGCACTCTAACTACACTAGATATCCCTTTCCTCACACTAATAATTGCAAAATGACACTTTTGAAGCAGAAGTAACAGAACTGCTTCCACTCTCTTCCATGTCCCTGTATTACAATGCTAGGAATTTGGCGGGGCTATCTTATATACTGGGGGGCGTATTCACTAATGATTAGCCTGTGGACCCCCTAGTCACTCCAATCACATTCCTAGCATTCTCCTGCCCCCTCAATTGGTTTTTACTAATGGTTCTGGTCCAATCACTGGCTTTTAAAGCCCATTTCCTGTCCCATTGCATTTTGGTCGGTTCTGGTTGCCGAATTCCGAACTTTTTCAGCAAAAAGTTCGGAATCGGGCCGAACCTCGAACAGCCAATGTTCGGGTCGAACCGATGGTCGACCCGAACCGTTCGATCATCCCTACTCCTTACTGTGTTGTATCAGAAATATAATTATTGTGGGAGATTTTTTTTGCCATTCCTGATGTAATTATGGCTAGGTTGCAAGGTATTGATAAACAGAATGGCCCTTTTCTAAGCTGAAGTGAATCTTAATGATGTATGCAGGTGGAGGCACTCGGATGTTAAGAGCTTTTTATGTTACTCGGATTCATATAATACCTTTGCTCACTTTCTTTCTGTGTGCCTTCCCTGTTACCTTATAATAATGTCAGATATCTTTCCTGAAGTATATCAATTCACTCTCCTCTCCTAGTCCCCTTGAAACCAATCACACTCAAGGGTTTGTGATTATACTTCTGTCTCCACCTTGGTTGGAGGAACCCCATGGTTGACTATCTCTGTGGATCAGGTTTTACTAATTACTGAAAATGAAAACACCTCATCACCATCAATACAGTAAAGACTTAAGGCCCCTTTCACACCAGCAGACCGATCGGGTCTGCCTGTCCATTTTTCAGGTGGACCTGATTGGACCATACATAGCTCTTTATGGGGCAGCAGATGTCCCCTGACACCCGCCAGCATCTGGTCTGATCTGGTCATCTAAAAACAGATGGCTGGGGATACGTTCGCCATCTGTCCAGCGGATTGAATGACAATCGGATGGAAATGGACATGCCGTCTGTTTCTATCTGACCACCCCATAGAGGAGAATGGACCTGTCATCCACCTGCTCAACGGAGATTAGCGGAGAAATCCTCTGCTCAGCAGGCAGATCCGCTTGGGCGGATCAACTCTGTCTGAAAGGGGCCTGGTGCACAAGTCAGTGGGGAGTATGATAACTATCACTACTGATTACTCTAAACTAATTGATCTATCTCAGGCGGAGAAGGTGTAAATGTATAATCTTACCACAACAGATGGTAATAAAATAGAGAATAGGACATTTTTGTTGTCTCACACTAAATAGAAACTGCTAAATACAAAACTTGTTTGAGTATGGCAGGAGATCTGGTCATTTGCTCACTTACCTTGGAGACCAGAATACACTTTGACTGCCATCCTACTTATTATAGATGCCCTGGAAGACATCTTACCCAGATGTAAGATATTCTGTGTGTCTTCACTTGAATATAGGTATATACCTCTGCACTGAAATATAGTTTGGAAGTTTTGGCCCGTGTTTATCCAAGATCCCAATACCATCTTTCATGCCATAAATGAAAAAGGATTTGGATCCCCCCCATCACTGTTGAAAAAATTTGCTTCGGCAATAACACAATTCCTTTTGCACAAAACCATAGGCATCCATGGAATCCCAATACAATGATCCAGAAAATACAAAGACAATTTTAATAGTCTTCTATAGGCTACTTTCAATTATACTTTCAAACAGGGACTTCTCCCTCCTTCCATGCACAAAGCAATTAGAACTAGATGTCAATCCTATTACTCTATTTCCCTTATTAATTCTGTTGTCAACATGCTAGCAAAAATTATCACCACTCTGATGAACAGAAATATCATTAAGTTGATTAGTAGCAAACAGATAGGATTTATGCCAGGTTGGACCACAGGGGTAAATATTAGACAATTGTTTACAAACCTGCAGCACCCACATCCAGACAAGGACTGTAGAGCTCTTGTGTCATTAGACACAAGAAAAGCATTTGACAGTGTGGAACGGTCTCATCTCTTCTATTTGTTATCCTTATATCAGCTGCTAGAAATATAATTATCAGTGTAATCTCCAACCAAATTCAAATTTACTGAGCTTTGAGACAGTGTTGTCACTTATCTCCCCTCCTATTGGCTCTTGCTAAAAAGCCCTGGGCAATTCAGGTTTGCACATCGTTATCACTTTGAATTCATTTGTGTGTCTCTATATGCAGATGACACCCTTTACCTGGAAGACCCTGACCAAACTTGGGTTTCTCCCCTCCACATAATGAATAATTTTTGGACATTATTTTGGGTTTCAAAAAGTCCCTGTTGTTTCCACTAACCATAGATGTTGTAAACCATACACATCCAACTTCACAACTAGCTACTAAATTCAAATTGTTGTAATTGAAAATTGACTGTAATTGAAATATTCCTAAAAATGACATGTAAAATAATTCAACCCCTTCTATAACTGGGTTAAAAATAACATCAAAACCTGGATGACCCTGCCCAAATATCTAATGGATAGAGCTAATCTCCCCATAATGATTTGCTTTTTTTTATCTTACAATTAAAAATTCCCCTATTCAGATGAATCTAGCCATCTTTACCTAAATAAATTCATTGTGTTCATCCTTTTTTCTTTTTTTTTTTGCAACAAATAGAATCCCTGTATTTCTTTTTAAGCACTCCAATTATCGACAAGGCAAACACTAAGCATCACTGGCTTTCCCTGAATTTTATATTTATTATTTGGCTTCTCAAAAGGTTGTGATTCATGAATGGCTAGTCCCTTCGGGAGAAAATGCACATACATGAAAGCAGTAGTTATGAGCTTTCTTGAAACATTTGGTAATGTAATATATAGAAAACCTGTCTCTCGGTGGCACAGTGATTAAAATGTCTTTAAAGATTCCTAATGATCGTAACAGTTCCTTATAGAAAGATTCTACCCAGCCATATATTTTACATTTCCTAATGCAGGCTACTTGTGTAAGTGGGGGGGGGGGGGGGGTTACACTTATTTTAAATCAACTAGTTAGCAACTGACTCAAGGTCTGAGAATTTCTGGGACAATGATAGTTAAAAATATTCCAGATTTCTCAACCAACAAACCATCTATCTAAATGTATAAAAAGTTTAATTACGGTATTTAGTATGTGTAAACAGCACTGGATTTTTTAATGTTTACCATGTATTTTAATTTGTCTCTAATTACATGTTTTGTATAATTAAATGTGTGATACTTTTGGGATAGATGGCTTGTGGTTTGTGAAATTTGGAATTATTTAAATTATTATTTGTTAAATGAGATTGTTGAGCCCGCAATGCTGGTTTTGTTTTTGGTGGTGGGTAAATACCTCTTTCTTGAAGGACAATTCAGAGACTTTTTATGTATTTGTAATTTCCCCAACCCTAATTTTTCTGCCTACATTCAACTTAAACATGCCAATAAAGCACAATACTGTCTTTCAAATTTAATTGTGACATTTCTTATACTGGAACAATTACTGCTAGAGAGTCTCCTTACACAAAACATGGACTCAAAAAAAAAAAAAAAAAAATGAACTGAAAGGGGCTGATTTACCAAAACTGGAGAGTTTAAAATCTGGTGCAACAGTGTAAAGTAGCCAATTGGTTTCTAACCAGCTTCTAACTTCAGCTTGTTCGATGAAGCTTAGACAAAAAATAACCTGGAAGCTGATTGGTTTCTAAGCAGAGCTGCACTAAATTTTGCACTTGACAATTTTAGTAAATACACCCCCAAAGTCTTTCAAATCCAATGTTCAGAGATATGTCTCACATTTTAATGCTGTAATCCTATTTGCAAAGTGCAGACAAACTGATAATGACAAAATTGTACTATAGATTATAGTATCGTTTTGTGGTGTTTTACTCTTGCTCCTATTTATTCCTAAATACACTAAAAATATTATTTAAAGTGTTAATAAACCCTGGATCCTGCATTCACTATATCTGGTCTCCTGCAGTATACAGAACATAATAATAACATAATAATTGGAAATGCAATTATTTTAGTAAATATACTGTTAAATACATTTTATCATCACCAATATATAGAAGTCTTGTGACTTCTATCAGTGTCCAGCCGAGCACTGGTTAAAATGAGGCTGCAGGACCCCTGATCCTCTGTCTGGACAGTGCTGATTGGCCCTGTTTCGATCACATGCACCCTCCCCATAAAAAAAAACTCTCTAGCAATACACACCAAACTGAGCATGTGCAGCATGTCCACAAGGCTCTGTTCTATCAGGAGATGGATTGGGGACAGTGGAAGAAGGGGAGGATTAGAGTAGACAGGATACACAATGTGCAGGATTAACCTATTAGGTTTGACAGTGAGTATAACAATCATGCTTTACTGCCTATACAGGCTGATTTTACTGTTGTAGGTTTAGTAACACTTTAAAAAAAATGAACATTTTCTTCTCCATAAAGAAATCCTAGGTTCACCATAAAATATTTATTAAATAAAATATAACAATTTCATATTATCTGGAATCCAGGTTTCACTCCCTACACTCTTTATATTTTTCCTGAAGGTCGGTCAGTGCCAGCTCATGCACACTATCATATGCCTTCTATTCATAGTTTGTAGAAGCAGAGGCATCTGATCTATTATGTTGGTATTTCTGTACTGAATAACTGACAGTCCTGGGATTTAAATGCTTTCCTGGATAATCTCATGTATTCAATAAAATATCACAGTTTACTGTGCATAGACAAGAACAGAGATTCATGTCATTGTGCCCTTCTTCTGGTTGTCAGCAATATAAAAGGTCCCACCATCCTGTATAAACAATAAGGCTACATTCACCTAGGCACATACCTGCAGATAGTTTGCTGCATTCAGACGCAGATGAACTCCACCTCTGGATGAAGAAACACTCTGCGCTATGGCTGCATACAAACTGACCAATTAGCTGTGCCCAGGTTGTGTGCAACCAGAGCTCCATAGGAACACCAACCGTGGAGGAATAATCTTTGTCCGGGGTCAGTCAGGAGGCTCTATTGCCATGCAACTGCCATGATGAGCGGTTACTGTGCATGCAAACAGCAAAAGCACAAGACATTGATTTGTACAAAGTACAAGGCAAACACTGCTGGTTGCACACAGTATGTATTGTACAGGTAGCGTTTACAACATCCGGAAAAAATACACTGATACTTGCTGGCGGCCACCCCTGGCTGCTGCACTGCGACTGTGTGCCTAAGGGTCCCTTCACATTTCTCTTTGCTGTTTAAATGCATTATTAATTGAATTAAAGAAGCATATCATTATGAACAGGCTGCTAATGTACAGCAACAGCCCAAAAATAGGACAGATCACTTTTTTTATAATGCAACACACGGCGTGTTGTAGCGCACTGCAGTATTGGTGCATTAAAAAAAAAAAAAGTACCCCCAGGAAGACGTCAGCTGTGACGAAACACGTCGGGACCGGCGTGCTGACGTCACCACGCAACCCAGAAGGACGGGCTAATACGGAAGCCGGCCAGCTTTGTTTGTGATTTTAGCGGTTACTGTTCTACTTTCATGTGAGTTATTTTCTTTTATTTAATAAAGCAATTTTAAAAACATATTGCACTATGGAGCTACCTTTATGTCTTTTATGGTGATATCCTGGACTGGTGCTTTTGAGTGTGCCTTGAGTGTGCTAGCTTCTCTGTGGTGTAGTGCCTGCCTTATTGGTGTCTCCCTGCTGCCTGGATCCTTTGTAGGATTCGTCATCTGGACCCATATGTAGTGGTTGCTTGTTGGCACATTACTTACCGGCATCTGGTAAGCTTATTGGCATGCTTTGGTGATCGATGCACCCTGGTGGAGGATGACACTTTTGCACTTTATACCTTCCAGAATTTTTTAATATATATTTTTCATCATTTTTTGTCACTTATTCTTTGTGACTATCATTATAAGATTTTATACACTGAATATTTTTATCACTATCTTTGGGACTATTTATAAAGTTGTAATTATTCACCTAATCCACTTATTTATATTTATATATTTTATAGATACATTTATTTGTATTTTGGTAATTTTTAGCGCAGCTTTTCTATTTTTGTTGATTTTTGGTGTTGTCTCACTATAAGCTGCAGCTTGCATATATATTAGCGTGGTTATATTTTTGATACAGTATTGTTGCATTGCCCGCTATTATAAATATGCAATGGGGTGCCATTTATTCATGCCAACAGAGTCCTGGGTCGTTTATGATCTGGAGACTTAAGGCCCAACACAAGGCAAAAAAGTTTTTCCATGCAGTTGGGCTGTGCTCCTTTTTGTCTACGGGATTGGAGAACCGAGATATATTTACCTAATCCACGATCCTTCCTGCACAAGACCAGTCTCTGTGCTTCTGCTCTACCCCCCCCACCCCTCCCTCCCTCTGGTCTAGTGCAGTGGACTGTTCCTGACGTCTTCATGCCCATATACCTTCTCTGGATGCGAGGACATCAGGAACAGTCCACCGTTCGATTGTGGGGGAGCTCCGTTTGCCGGAAGAGCGGAGGATCCCAGAGTATACAGCTTTCCCCTGTCCCATGGACAACCTGTGCAGTGCGGGCAAAGCCCGACTGCATGGGAAAACTTTTTTTTTACCCAGAGTTGTGCTTTATTCCTTAATGAGGTACCTCTATCCAATACCCCATTAACGCCTTATTAGATTTTAGCCTCCAACTAAATGAGTAACAAGCTCGTGATCAGCAGAAAACTCCAACCTAGCATGTTAATCTTGTCAGCTGTCCAACTTGCGTATGAATTACATACAACTGAAAGTCAAATACATAAGAATCTAATTAGATTTATAATTGCTTATTGCCCTCAGTGACACTTAGTGTCACTATCACCATCTTCTACAGGAATTCACAAACATGTTATTCATACATTTCATCCTTAGAATACTTTGAAATGTAATTTAAATAATGACAAAAAGTGTGTGCGCATGTCAGAGTCACATTCTAGTCTGCAGCTAAAGCAGCTGTCAACACTGGATTAAGAAGTAGCTCACCCTGAAATAAATTTATTATGGCTGAACAAATTAAATTAAGAAAGTCTCAATGGGGGTGAAAATGTTTGGAGGCATTAAAAAAAAATCTGTAGATTTCACCAGTAGTTTGATCGCTTTCGACTCCTATTTTGCAAAATATTCATATCAATTTGTGGGTAGCTACTTCCACTTTACTGCAATATTGGAATGCATGGTTTGCATCTCAATGAGAGCTGCTAGTGAAAAAGAATATCCTCTGAATATCTGGAAAACTGATGCTCGTGTTTTTTTTTTTTTTTAGTCTACAGTTAGTTAGTTCTCTGTGGGCCTATTTATAAAGAAACAAAATGGTGAGTTTGACACTTATGGGTTTTAGGCATTTTGTACTTTGTCTATAAAAGCTCATTAAACCATTTAGTACACTTTGAAGCAAAATCACTCATTCAGACCTCGAGTTCAGAAAGCAGCCAATGCTCCCCTATGCAGGAAATCTTTTTAACACTGAAGTAGGGGGCTCACCAGTAACTGCTGATAACCAGTACAAGGTGGATCCAATGGACATACTTCTTATACTGATATGTTATAGGTTGGAAATGCAGGCCATGGTGGCATCACGGCCCTAAGAAAGCCTTCTACTTCCATATTAGAACAGAATCTTATTGTGAAGTATATTACCTGTCAGTGCAGTGGCATTAGAAGCCCCATAATTCCCTGCTTTGATATAATTGGAATCCTTTCTGGTACTGCTCACACCACAACTTAGCAGAGATCCATGTGAAAGGTCAAAAGCATTTACTCCAATGGATTACAGTCTTTCTGTCAGGGGGAAGGGTCATGGGCCATTTTGAACAGGTCCTCGGTAAAACCAGTAAAAAAGGCATATTTCTTCTGCTTATTATTATTTATTTACTCCATGAAAAATCCCATTTGTGGTTTATCATGACTTATAGAGGTAGAATTGGAAAAAAAAAATCCTGGATTATTAGGTCACTATGTGAAACATATAAGTAATTGCAATACAGGTGTTTCCAGACAGGTCTTAGTGTATCCAAAGCCAAAATTCATTGTTTGATAGCATGGCAAGGGGTTAGAACTTTTGAAAGGATGCCACACAGGTGTCTGTACCTCTGCTATAGAGATTCACTTTTTTCTATTGAAACAGCAGCCATGGAGATAAAAATCTAAATTTTGCTTCATACATGATAAACACAACCACTACACAAAACAATATGCAAAACAAGAAATCCCCAAAATAATGCTTAATAAATAAGAAACATTATATGCTTCCTTAGAGATGGAAAGAAAATAAGGACAGAGAGCCAACGCTTAAAATCTGCAACAGATTACACTATACCTCCCAACTGTCCTGATTTACATGGGACTGCCCTGCATTTTAACCAAAGGCCATAGTCCTATGGACCCAACCCAACTCTTGTTCCAGAACCCATTGCCAGTGTTTTATTCACAGGGGATTGAAGAAACCCTTTCCTCACTTCCTTTTTCTGGTCATGTGATGATAATGTTTTAAGGGAAATCTCAGATAGATTTCTATTGTTCTGAGGTGCCGATCTGCAGTATAGTCAGTTCCAGACTGAGCTTGCCTACCTCCTGCCCCTGGGGTAAGTCCAGAACTGGTCAGCTGATCAGTGAGCTATGATTGCCTACTGGCTGGAGCTCTATCTGCACCAGGAACAGTGGATGGAGGAAGATAGAGCATGTGTACCGTTGGAGGAGGAGGTGTCAGTCTGACAAAATAGACCATAGTGGAGAGGAGGAAGCAGGCAGGTGCACACTGCACAGCAGATCTTCCAACTTCTCGCATTCCTTTTTTTTAATTTGCCAGTGTCACAAATAGTGCCGTAGCAAACCCTGGCTTAAAGCCTAACCTCAATTCAGCCATGCCCATTTTCAGGCATCTCTTCTACATCTCAAAGCGGCTTTCTTTCTCCAGTTTCGAGGTTGGAAGAGATGTTATACATGCTGAGGAACCTATTATAATCTAATGCTATGAGTGACTGGCATCTTAACTATCACAGGTGAAATTACTCTTTTACATACCCAGTGAGTTAAAAAAAGCGATACCTATTCTTTTCAAAGACATTAATATTTTATGGATAAACTCTCTTCAAAAAAGAGACATGGTAAAACAAAAATAATAATGAGTAGGAGGAAGCCTATTAATAATAATAAATGCAACCACTGTGCATAATAAATTAGGGGAGACAAATCTGACAAATAGCATTCGATGGGCTAATCAACCAAAGAGGAAATAGGCGAAAGTGGAAAATAGAAGTCAGACACAAGTAAGGGGGGGGAGTAATAAAATACTATGGTGGAAAAGTAAGGGTGCCTGTTCCTGGAATGGCTGATTTGAAATAGTAGTCTGCCTGCCCAAGATGGTACCTAATGTCTAAACTACCGACCTTACATACGTACAAGCATTACAGTGTATGCTTTTTGCATTATGTGCTGTGTATGCTGTGAGTGGTGTGTGCTTTGTGCTATGTGGGCTGTTTTGTGTGCACTCTGTCTTCATAGGCTATATAAGTTCTGTGTTTAATGTTTGGCTCATTCCCTGATCGGCCTGGGAGCTGGTGGTTGTTATGGGAAAGGATTGCCCTATTGGTAGAATTCCTCCTCGATGTAACATGTACCAGATGCCTTGGGCCCCTTTTCCCATGGGCCTCAGGCTAGACCTGCAGAGCTGTAACCTGTAACAATGAATAAATTGCAGGGCCCAGCATGGGATTTTGCTCCAGGCATGTGGGGAGTTGACATGGAAATAGATCAGTGGATGGAGTGAGGAGGGTCTCTATCCCATCATTGTGCTTATGCGCAGTAGACAAGGAGGTCTGCACTGAGCACCAGGATTGGGGACTGGTTCAAAATTTGGTTCCAGGAGGGCTCATTCTACTGTAGGGCTCAGCCATGTGGAACAGCTAGGGGGCACCTACATACCCTGTGCTATGTGTGTTGTGTATGCTGCAGTTGACCTGTGTTACATGTGTACTCTATACTTTGTGCCTTTTGTGTACTGTGAATGTTGCATGCTGTGTATGTTCTGTGTTGTGCATGTTGTATGAGCTTTGTGTTGTATATGCTGCATGTGTGCTATGGCTTGTATGCTTTGACTGTGTGTTGCACATGGCACGTAAGCTGTGTGCCCTGTATTGGATGATCTGCAAGTGCTATGTCTTGTATGTGTTGTATGTGCTTTGTGGCATGTATACTGTGGGCACTGTGCTAAATAGGCTTTTAGTGCTGTGTCCTGAACATATTTGTGGGCGGGGACACTCACCCTGCACATATGGGTAACTTTCACTGCGCACGCATTCATCAATGTCCGGGACCAGATGGGGACTGCGGTCATGTGAGAATCAAACAATAAGGCAGTTTCCTGACTTAGAGATTATTAGTGCATACTTCACTGTGTGTACTAATCACAGTACAGAGTTTCTTTGTGAAGTGCCTTTGCCCTGTGTCTTTACACACTTTAGCTTAATATATGTTGCATTTAGAAGGGACACCGCTGAGCCCGTGCCATCTCCACGAGTCCAGCATACCTCTGCCACCTCACTCCCAGTGGCAGAATATGGTAACGCTGTGAACTTAGCACGGACCTAATTTGTGCACTTGTTAACTCCTTTCTTCCCATACCATGTGACCAGGCTATGGATCTCCGTAACACAGGTTGTTACTGGAAAACGATCGTTGGGGAGTGAGCCAGTTCATGACCCCCTCACTACTGGAGCATCCTTCGCCATGCCAGGTACCACACTTTATGACCACCTGCAATGTACCTTGCACTAGTCCTTGGTTACCCATAGCAACTTTATTCCTTCTTCTGCTTGTATTGCTGAGGTAACCTTGTAGTAGTGGCTTTACTTCATACCCCATATGTGCTTTACTGACCCTTGTTCTTTCATACGCTAGGAACCATCATGTACCCCTTTAAATGACTTGAGACCAGGCTTGGGAAAGTTGATGCAACTTTTACTTAAACACTTGGCAATACAGTCCAATGTGGACAAATACATAGAGTGTCCCCTAACTATCTCTATTAGACTGCCCAGGCATACCTCCACAAGGTAATAGTCCATGTTTGGTGTTCTCCGGGAACTGGTAGCTCTCCGGTCTCCCGATCCCTTTCGAAGGACTGCAAGGCACAGCTGTCCTCCTCTGCAGTAGTCACAGCATTCCTGGACCCATGCCTCCCCCTTTTAAAATATTGGGTGGATAGGCTAGGCCCAAAAAGCCTGGGAACAGCAATGTACCACATTCACCCCTTCCCAGCCTGGGTCAGCCACTGTCTAAATAATAACCTGCAGGCAACCTGCATACATATTCTGTATGCTGTGTGTGCTCTGTAATGTGTATACGTTGGGCTCTGTGCTGGGTGTGCTGTATATGTTCTGTTCTGAGTGTTCTGTGTATATTGTATGTGCTCTTTGTTGTGGGTACTGTTGTCTCAGTGCAGGATGCATTGTAAGTGCTCTGTCCTGCTCTGTGGGTTGTGTATACTGTGGGCTCTGTGCTGAGTGCATTGTGAATGCTCTGACCTGAGTCTGCTCTGTATGATGTGTATACTGTGGGCTCTGTGCTGAGTGCATTGTAAGTGCTGTGTCCTAAGTCTGCTCTGTATGATGTGTATACTGTGGCCTCTGTGCTGAGTGCACTGTAAGTGCTCTGACCTGAGTCTGCTCTGTATGATGTGTATACTGTGGGCTTTGTGCTGGGTGCACTGTAAGTGCCCTGTCCTGAGTCTGCTCTGTATGATGTGTATACTGTGGGCTCTGTATTGGGTGTGCCGTAAATGCTTTGTCCTGAGTGTGCTTTGTATGCTGTGTGCTCTGTGTTGGCCCTACTGTGTATGCTTTATGTTCTCTATCCTATGTATACTTTACGCACTGTGCTATAAATGGATGTGCCTAACTACTTCTTAGAAGTGCAATAACTCTATAGTCAATGGACTAAGTGGAGCATGAAATATGACATCACCTTATCATTAAATAATATAAGGGAAGGGGGTTTAGAAACTGATAAGACCTTTTGTGGAATTTTATATTGTTATACACTGAAGAATATTGTATTAGGAGTAGGACATAGCAATTCTGTTCTCTTTCCCTCTCCCCCTCTTTTGTGGATTAACATAACATATTGGTAGCACCATTGATTCATTCATGACAGACTGAATCAAAATTAATCTGGGTCACTCTGCTTGACTTTATGCGGTGAAACTGACAAATGTACAATTAATTGCATGGATCTATACATTTGTTTAGCTATCCATATGACCAGATGAAGGTTAAAGACAAAAAGGCTTTATCCAGCAAGGGAATGTACAGATATGTAAAGCAGTGTACCAAACGTTGGCCGGTTCAGTAGGAACCATCTGACTTTTGGTCCGTGTGTATTCCAATCTGTTAAAGAGAAGCCATTCTAACGACCGGCTTCTGCCAAAGGCTGCAGCACTGATCTGTGTCTTCTGATGGGGGTAGAGCCCCCGCTGTCAAAATACAACAGCAAGGCAGGGGACATCCCTGCATCCACATTGCTTGTGTGGATGCAGGGTTCTGTCAGTTTTGTATGCACAGCTTAATTTGACTGTAATTGCCAGAATTACAATATGGTGCCCTTTGAAAGGTAAGAACATGTCCAGCATTGTTACCCGGAAGTCTTGAAAGTAGTGGAGGTCCTAAGAATCCTGGAGTGCAATAGTCTCTAATTCATGTGAAATCACATAAACAAAAAAAAAGTACAGATTTTCTCAGTTGTACACTTTCTATGGCTGATGTGAACTGCACTGCACATTAGGGTCACTTACGGTCAGTTTAGAGAAGAGTTCCGGAAAAAGGGTTAATATTGACCCCCATGAGTCGATAGGACTAGCCAGGGTCATTAAAATGGCTAGGAGGCAAAACAAGGTCAGTGAGGTCAATAGGTAGTCTGAAGGTTGATTAGGGTCAAATTAATCTTTTAAGGTACCTGTAAACATTCATGCCACTCCCTAAATCTAAAGGTAAAGGATATACAGTATGTATGAGCTCATTCCTGTACTGAGTGTACTCCCTCACCTCAAACTCTTTTGGACAGCCAGCAAATGCATCATCCCCAAACTCCATTGAAGAGTCAGTAAGTACACCCCAACTCTGTTGAAAATTCAGTAAGAACGCCCTCATCAAACTCTGTTGAAGATTTAGTAAGAACACTCTCATCAAACTCTGTTGAAGGTTCATTACAAACACCCCCATGAAACTCTTTTGAAGATTCAGTAAGAACACCCTCAACAAACTCTGCTGAAGATTCAGTAAGAACACCCTCATCAAACTCTGCTGAAGATTCAGTAAGAACACCCTCATCAATCTCTGTTGAAGATTCTGTACGAACACCCCCATGAAACTCTGTTGAAGAGTCAGTAAGAACACCCTCATCAAACTCTGTTGAAGATTTAGTAAGAACACCCTCATCAAACTCTGTTGAAGATTCAGTACGAACACCCCCATAAAACTCTGCTGAATATTCAGTAAGAACGCCCTCATCAATCTCTGTTGAAGATTCAGTAAGAGCACTCTCATCAAACTCTGTTGAAGATTCAGTACGAACACCCCCATGAAACTTTGTTGAAGAGTCAGTAAGGACACCCTCATCAAACTCTGTTGAAGAGTCAGTAAGAACACCCTCATCAAACACTGTTGAAGATTCAGTAATAACACCTTCATCAAACTCGGTTAAAGAGTCAGTAAGAACACCCTCATTAAACTCTGTAAAGAGCCAGTGAGTGTACCCATAGTGACAGGATATGTGCCAAAAAGGGATGAGCTCAAACGTGATTGGATCACACCTAAGCAAGCTGTCACTGTACTGAGCCAAACATAAGTGGCTGAGGCATTTCTTGCCCTGCATCCACACATATACATCCATACTGTAATGCCCCTGCCCCAGATGATTGGGCTAGTACAGGTGAAAACTTCCTGGTGGGCTCGCTTGGGTAAGTTTGGACTAGGATCCGAATACACCTGAGCTCATCACTTGTGCCAAAAAAACAATTGTTGTACATTTACTAAACATTTAGTAACCATAATGACGGCTGCTGACACCAAGATTGTCAGTGAAACAATGCCTTTGTGCCTATGCTTATCATGTGATCATGCCAAGAACACCTCCAATCTTCAATAAATATATTTTGAAAATCTGAAATGATGAACAATCTGAAACTTCATGAAAAATTGATGAGTTGAAGAGTTTAGGGGTCCCTGGGTCAGGGCAATTCCTGTGCAGATTGGATCAGAACAGAATAGAGTTCACCTATGGCAATTGGTAAAATTTAAAAACACAGATGTAAGAAAGGTTATTAAAAAAAAAGAGTACTTTAAAGCAAATACATAACCGATGGAAGAAATCTGAAATACACACACTCACACTTACACACCCTATTTTCTAAATATTGGAAAGATTTTGTAAAATGCTATCGTGGGTTCCTATTTCCTGTTCTCCAAGTATTACATGTGAGGTGTAGAAATATGTAAAATAACTGCCAAGTGTAAGACTCTTCTGAGCAGATGGTGTATTTGAGAACAGAACTCCATATCATATAGGTCCTTAGTCCTCTCAGACTGTAATGGCATGTTTTCTACAAACAGCCTGAAAAGTAATACTACGTGCCAATTAAATGATTAATCTTATTATAAATATCTTGTTGTGTTCAGATTTGCATAGCATAAATAAGAAAGTTACACAACCAGCCCGCTATTTCCTTTAATATGCCTTCACAAATTTTAATGCAGATTTGTCAATGGATGACCAAAATGTCTTCCTCCCTAATGACTATTCTTTCTTGGATAGGCATGATAAGGAAACAAATGTGCCCTGGATGTTCTAAATAGGCAACACGCACTTTTTTTTATAGGTGCTATTCTGGTAAACACGATATAAGTTATAAATAAGCACATACATACATACATTACAATAGGTATATATGAATATCTGCTAATTTAGTCTTATCTCAGTATTAAATGTAAGTATGTTATTTGCCTATAATGTAAGGTTCTAGATCATTTTTGTTTATCAAAATTGTCCCCCCAGGTAGAGAACAAAATAATAAAGCAGCTCAGGCCTAAATGCTCACCTTCAATTCAAAGATGCTCCAAGATGTCCGCAGTCCACCCAATGTCATTCAACCTAGAAAACTGGGGAGATACTATGAATTCCATGAATATCAGGCTTCACCGAGTGGCCCTCTAAGGAGGTGTCCCCACAACACCCATTAATTCATACTGTTTTGAAGCAGACAGTGACGCTAATCATCTTGACAGCACTACACTTTACGTTATCAGATGACTGCCCCTGGGCCTAAAAAAGGAACAAGACTCAACACGGAAGGGCGCCAGCTTTCAGACATCTAAGAAAGGCAAGTATAACACAAGCAAAATGCAGCATAGAAGGGACTCCAATGGGGAGGGATTGAGAGAATGAGGCTTTAAGTGGTAAGAAGGATTCTATTGGGTCAATTTACTAAAAAAGTAGTGACTGTCCCCCTAGCTATTTACATTTTTTTCTTTTCACTGTGAATATTCACTGAGTCTTTTAAATCTGGTAAAGATGTGTTCACTTTAAATACCTGTGTATAATGTGTGCAGAGAAATGAAAAAAAAAAAAAAATTAGATTTTTCACCTTATTTACTAAGCTCAGGGAACTTCCATAAGTTGTGTCTCTGTACCTAACAAACATAACTCTCACACAAGAAGAGCCTTGGAAATAAACGAACAGCCATTCCCTCGTCAAGCAGTTCTCTATCTTCTTTATCTCACTCCCGCAGGCCACTAGCCTGATGAAATTCTTTAGGCATTTGTTGGACCCTCAGTTTTCATTAACCGACTCTATAGGAATTCAATCTGTTCCCATCTCCTTGCTCATCCCAATTTGTTTGTCTAATCTGAATGGGGAGAATAGCGATAAATCTCTTCCAAGGTTTGTCTTTATTGCATTCCCGCTATGTAAGTCTCAGATTGAATTTATTTTGTAAACTGAAAAAAAAAAAGGAAATGAGTACACATGATTGATTTTCACAGATAAAATGTCTCTAATGAAGATTAAAAAAGAAAGAGAAATAAAGAGTTTATGCATCTGTGGAGTTTTCTTCACCCTCATAGCATTTCATTCTGTATTTTACTTTTACTATTGTAAGGCTTATTTAATAAGACAGAACAAAATTCAATCATTATGTGCAAGGTTCAGTGACCATCAGATTTCACTTTATTGTGGTTAGATCTGTTAAAGAAAACCTGCCATGAAGGAAATATCGAGGGTGCCGCTGTGGACCTCACTTTTTGAAAAGAGTATTAGTCACTCTGCTGTCATGCTGAAACTTTTGCTTCAATGTCCCCTCTGGAACATGTACAGGCACACACTATATGGCTAATGTTATGCAAACATCCCTCCAAAGTTAGTTTTGGTATTTCAGTCGTGCACATAGTTAATAGATATATACAATGAAGCACACAGCCTGCAATCTCCATTGACAAACATTACCATTAGAATGGGCCATACTGGAGTCGAACAGGTCATAATGGAGTTCAATGGGTCATACTGGAAGATGGCACCTTTGCCAAGTCAATATATGAAATGAATGAATTAATATTTGACATTTCTGCTCTGATAGATTTGTCCCTGTCTAATTTCAATTCTATTACTTCATTGTGAAAGCATCTAGGCCAGGCAAGCTCAACCCGTGGCCCGCAGAGCTGTCTGATGTGGCCCATAACCTCAATCCTTTGACAACCTGCACGGCCTCCTTCGGATGCACACTGCTCTACTGAATGACTGACGGTCCCGGCGGCTGTCATACACAAGCCGTGTGGCTAGCTCCCCAGTCTTCTCTCTCTCTTTCCTAACACACAGGCATGGGGAGTGAAGCTTTTAGCTGAGTGGATTACATCTGGTGGCATCCATACAGAGGTTCTGAAGGTGGATTCTCACCGTCGTATGATGAGCTTTGTGTTATTCTGGGAGCATGTGAGTGCATTATGTGTCATTGTATCTGTACTTATTGCACTACTAGGGCATGCACTTCCCTGGTCTGTTATTTTTTGGTTAGATAGTCTACAGTCCTTGTTTAGGCAATTCAAGGGATGGCTGCAAAGACACTGAGATAGTGAAAGCTGCAACACTCAGAGTTTTTTTTGGTCACACCTGAGGGCAAGAGTGGGATTAATGGTAATCTGGTTAATAAAAAAAAAAAATATTTTTGTGATTATGAATTAACAGTGGTTAAATATCCAACAGGGATTTGTACCATGGGACATGTTAATCCTGATTGTTTAACCACTTCAGAGAACCTAAAGAATAAAATGGCGGTCGTTGCAATATTTTATGCCATACTGTATTTGCGCAATGGTTTTTCAAACGCAATTGTTTTGGAAAAAAATCACTTCAATTAATTTAAAAAAATGTTACGTCGAGTAAATAGATACCTAAGATGCCCCACTTTAAAATTGCATGCACTCATTGATTGGCAATAAACTACGGTACCTAAAAATCTCCATAGGCGACGCTTTAAATTTTTTTAACGGCTACATGTTAAGAATTATAGAGGAGAACTTGTGCTAGAACTATTGCTCTTACTCTAACGATTGCAGCAATACCTCACATGTGTGAATTGAACACTGTTTACATTTGCAGGCGCAATTTACGTATGCGTTTTCTTTGGTGTGCGAGTACGGAGGGATGGGGCTTTTTAAAAATTATTTTTTTTAATGTCCCTTTACAAAAACAAATTCTGATCACTTTAATTGCTGTCACAAGGAATGTAAACATCCCTTGTGACAGTAATAGGCAGTGACAGGTACTCTTTATGGAGGGATCTGGGGTCTAAAAGACCCCAAACCCCTCCTCTGCACTTCAAGATCAGCATTTGCTCTGGGCAAAACCACTTCACAGGGCAGGTAAGTATAACATGTTTGATATTTTTAAAGAAAAATCTTTAGTATCACTTTAAGTAGCCTAGGTTCTTCAAAAGGTTGAGCACCACCATGAGAGTAATGGAAACATGTTCTCTAGAATGGCAAATCACAATCACAAATCTGGCTGTCTGATGGATGAATCTGGGTTTGGTGAATGCCAGGAGAATGCTACCTTCTGAACTATATGGTGCCTACTGTATAGTGTTGGAGGGATGGATAGTGATATGGGGCTGTTTTTCAGGGCTTGGGCTAGGCCCCTTGATTCCAGTGAAGGGTACTGTTAATGCTACATCATAAGATGAAAATTTTATGGCAGCAGTTGAGGAAGGACATTTTCTGTTCCAGCATGACTGTGCACCTGTGCACTTGGTTGGACCAGTTTGGTGTGGAGAAAATGAAGAGCCCTATCCCGACCCTTACTGAAAACATTTGAGATTACCTAGACAGGTCTTTTCCTCCATCATCAGTACCTGATTTGACAGATGCTCTTTTGTTTGAATAAGCACATACTTCAAAATCTCAAAATATTTTTTGGAAAGCTTTCCCAGAATAGCTTATGCTAGAGTTACAAGAAGGTGAGGCATGTCTATAATGATAGCCATGGTTTGGGGTGGAATGCCCAGTAAGTTTATATAGCTGTGCCGGCCATATTTTGGGAAGGGAGGAGTATCTATTCCTACAATAAGGAAACTCTTTTACTCTTCCTTTTAAAAAAAGAGCATTTATAGCGTATCTCCCGATGTAACTGATTGACAATAACAGTTACATACAAGACATGCCTTCAATGATAACTGTCACAGTTGCCAGTGTGCTAATGTCACCTCTTAACTGAACCCAAGCCCCCAATTGTCTGGCGTCACATCTGATCACATGTGCACCACTATGGCAACTGCAGATCTACATTAAATACCTAAATAGAGGCTAAGAAGACACCATCTGTGGCTGTAAAGGATAAGTAGGTTTAATTTCGCTTTAAGCTTCTTCGTGTGCCCTAAAGCATTTTTCAAAGTCACATGATCTCTCTGATATCAGGAGCATTGTGAGTGTTTCACTATATATAGGGCTGCAGAGAGCCTGTGTTTTACATTTAGAACATAAAAAAACAAAATATGCATATGAAAAGAGAAAATATGGCTTCCCCCATGTAAAAAATTACAAGCTTCAATCAGAAAAATGTTTTTAAGACAATAATACACACTGCTAACATTACACAGCCCAGCAATAAACCTTTTTTCTTGTCGCTTTGCTTTTTAGACCTGTTCTTGGGGTTATTTGGGGTGCTGATTCAGAAAATTGCACTGGCTAAACTGCATCAGCTCTATTTTCTTAAATATGGTCAAACGTATATAATTTTTGTTTGTTTTTGAAAAGATTTTTCTGATCATATTGTTCTGTTACCTAGTTTCTGTGTTTTTGCATACAAGTTAGCAGATATAGTGAGAGTGATTATGTATTTCCAACTGTAATTTTACTTTGCAAACATTGGATTATAACGTGTAATTTAATAACTGTATTATGGTTATGATCGTATAGCAGGTGTGCATATATTGCCATTCATATCTTTTCATTTTTGCAGATTAAACACCGTAGAGGTAATGGCTACTTCACAATAGTGATTCCTGAATCATCCCAATGTATTTTACTATATTTATATTCTGATTTTTGACAGGTGACCAGAGTGAAGAGTAGTATATGGTATGTATGCTGTATCTCAAAAACTAGAGCTGATAGGGAAAAATTGGAGCCATTTGTGACGGAACTGACCCACACTCCGCTTGAGTGCTTCAGTCAGAATACCGCTTCTTCCAGTCTGAACATAGATATCAGATATTATAGCCACATATTGCAACCAAGAACTAAAAGGGATTAGCTTAGCTGCAAAACGGGAACTGTTTGTTGAACAAGAATACAAGCTTTTTATACACTTAAGCAGTAGGTCAGTCACCACTTGAACAATGACCCAAATATTTTTATCCAAAACATCACACAATGGTTTAGATAACAAAGTACCGCTGAGTCATGGCTAATCCCATCATAGAGGATCCTTAAGAGTTTAGTCAAATTATCCAACATATACTAGAAACATTAAGTTGATTAACCTCCTTAGCGGTATACCCGAGTGTGGCTCAGGGTGAAATTTCAGAGCCATTAGCGGTAACCCCAAGCCACACTCAGGGTACTGCTAGGGAGATCGCTGGATCCTGTAAGAGAGGGTACTCACCTTGTCCCCGGGATCCAGCGATGTATCCCGGCAGTGTGCGGCGGCCGGATCTTCCGCCCGATGCTCTGTGCCCTGCCTTCCGTCTCCTGCGACGTGATGCTCGCAGGGGGGTGGAACCGGCGGCAAATTCAAATAGTAAAAAACACAAACACACTGATAACATTAAAAAATAAAATAAATTCACATTAGTTTGCCCCCCAGTGCCCTTTCCTGCAGTTTTACTGTACTTTATATATATATATATATATATATATATATATATATATATACAAACACACACACATATATCTATACACATATATATATATATATATATATATATATACAGTGGAACCTTGGTTTACGAGTATAATTCGTTCCAGCAGCTTGCTTGTAATCCAAAACACTCGTATATCAAAGCAAGTTTTCCCATAGGAAAGCATTGAAACTCAGATGATTCGTTCCACAAGCATTTATAGTAATATAAAGATATGCTGTTATATATAAAGTAGTACATTACTGTACAGTATAAGTATGCCATCTCCTTTGTTAAACATTATGTGTCCCTGTATTCGTGCTGTACTACATAACAGATGCCGATTATACTGTATAGTGCTTGTCTGGCTGTTCACTCACTTCACTGCAGCCCTCTGCTTCCTCCTCCCCTCCTCCTCAGATGACGTCAGAAGGAGTGATCGGCCCCTCCCGCCGGGTAGAGCAGGGAGACGAGGTGAGAGAGAGGCAGAGAAACGAGGAGACACATACATACAGTAAGTGCAGGGACACTCTAAAACAATATAAATCGGCATGTTTATACACTGTACAAGCGCTGGGACACATAATGGTATGTGAGAGAGTGCATTTACAGAGGGGATGGCATGCTTTTAGAGTATAAAACTGCTCGTATATCAAGACAGTGCTCGTATACCAAGACAGTTTTTTGAAAAAAATGTTGCTCGTCTTTCAAAACGCTCGTAAACAGAGGTACTCGTAAACCAAGGTTCCACTGTATATATATATAAACGTATATATATATATATATATATATATATATATATATATATATATATATATATATATATATATAAATAAGTTAAAGTATGTAAAGTATGTATATATATATATATATATATATATATATATATATATATATATATACACACAGTATATATATATATATAAATATATATATATATATATATATATATATATATATATATATATATATACATACTTTAACTTATTTATAGTTATTTATTATATTATAATTTATGATTTTGTGTTTCAAACTTTATTATACCCGAGATGTTATAAAGAAGAACGCATGGTAAAAAAAAATCATATGTAAATATTGGGAAAGAATTGTTATACAGTCAGATCAAAAAGACTACTAAACCAAGCCCACATCCTGGTTATTAAATATCAAAGAAAGGGGTATTGAATGGGATTGTGGTATATCCATAGGGTGGGGACCAAGAGAAACCCATTGGAATTCCCAAAAAGTGGACTTTAAAGGGCTGGTATAGTAATAGGTGAGCAAACAAGGGAGTAAAAATATATAAATTTATTGAAATATATTGTTAAAAACAGAAATCAGCATGATTACTTCACATATGGTAACTAACAACATAGTTTGAACATAAAGACATAGAATTAGTCCATAAACAACTCAACCATGTTGAAACATTGAAGGTATTTTCTTGGTGATGGTTCGACGCGTTTCGCCAGAGAAAAGTAATCGGCTTCTTCAGGAACCAATTGTTTAAAGGCTAAATGGGGCCTCTAACATTAGACATATACAAAAAGGAGAAGAAAAACAGACATAAACATTCATAAATAACCTTCATGTTATATCATTGGAGCATAGTTGATACATAACATATCAAGCTCCTATTGAATGGAATAAAAAACAACTATACATTATTGGTCAACTTGCTCACCTAGTTCACAATGGGGTTAACATAATAGGATTCGAGATATCCCTAGTTATCCAGTGAGGCCAGGATGCAAATAGCCCTCTCCAATAGATCCTCAAATAGGGCTCCTAGGAACTCCTTTTTGAGGGTAGATGGACCGAACCTCTTCCAAGTTTCCCAAGGGGATGAATACATCCGATAATCAATGCCAATGAGTAACCTCAATGTTGTCACCATGGGGTCCTCAGCAACGATACGATGTTGGAGGCAAGGGATTGATAAAATAAAAGCCCAGAACCACTCTGTAGTGTTTCCATGATAAAAGGAAAAGAGAACACATCATGGAAACACTACAGAGTGGTTCTGGGCTTTTATTTTATCAATCCCTTGCCTCCAACATCGTATCGTTGCTGAGGACCCCATGGTGACAACATTGAGGTTACTCATTGGCATTGATTATCGGATGTATTCATCCCCTTGGGAAACTTGGAAGAGGTTCGGTCCATCTACCCTCATAAAGGAGTTCCTAGGAGCCCTATTTGAGGATCTATTGGAGAGGGCTATTTGCATCCTGGCCTCACTGGATAACTAGGGATATCTCGAATCCTATTATGTTAACCCCATTGTGAACTAGGTGAGCAAGTTGACCAATAATGTATAGTTGTTTTTTATTCCATTCAATAGGAGCTTGATATGTTATGTATCAACTATGCTCCAATGATATAACATGAAGGTTATTTATGAATGTTTATGTCTGTTTTTCTTCTCCTTTTTGTATATGTCTAATGTTAGAGGCCCCATTTAGTCTCAAACAATTGGTTCCTGAAGAAGCCGATTACTTTTCTCTGGCGAAACGCGTCGAACCATCACCAAGAAAATACCTTCAATGTTTCAACATGGTTGAGTTGTTTATGGACTAATTCTATGTCTTTATGTTCAAACTATGTTGTTAGTTACCATATGTGAAGTAATCATGCTGATTTCTGTTTTTAACAATATATTTCAATAAATTTATATATTTTTACTCCCTTGTTTGCTCACCTATTACTATACCAGCCCTTTAAAGTCCACTTTTTGGGAATTCCAATGGGTTTCTCTTGGTCCCCACCCTATGGATATACCACAATCCCATTCAATACCTCTTTCAATCATATGTAAATAGTTGGTTTGGGCTGCTCGTTCTTAAGAATTACATGCAAAATAATGGTACCGCTTTCAGCACCTAAAATCGGAAACAATCATACCGACAGGGAGGTTAAACAACTAGCCACCTGGACACTCAGAGGTCTCATTCTAGGTCAGACTTGCCGGCATCGAGCTCACAAAGTACAATACACATTATTACAAGTATAAACACTTCTCCACAATAGTTTTATAGCAGACAATAGGTGTGTTAATTAGCAAAATTAACAATGGGTGAAAGACAGGTGGCTTGAGCTGTTGAGACCATCTGCTATGAGTTACCCAGTGTTGAGCAGTCAAGGCTGGTAATGTGCCATCTGGCCTTTAACATTAATCCCGGGCCTAGACTCCCAGAGTCTGTGTTCTGGAGAGACACAAACCTGAATCCAAAACAAGACCACTCCAAGGGTCCCCCAGGAACCCACAACCAAAAGAGCAGTGTTCCCTTTAAAGCCAGGGCCCATAGTCAGTAGGCAAGAGGCTAGCCTGCAGTTCCCCCAAAAGTCTCTGTCCTAGGTGAGTCTGTCACACCATTCTTGGAAACAATGGGTCAAATATACCCAGGTATAGGTCTAACATTTGAGGTACCAAAATGTGTACTGGCCTGTGAAGCGCTAGGCAAACTCCTGGCACTGTAGATGTCATGTATAATAATAATTTACAATAGGTATGTTTTTTTTTCATCTGCATATCTAAAAAAAATGTAAACATTTGATCACCTGCATATCTAAAAAAATGTAAATATGGAAATTTTTCTCAAATGAAATTCTAATTGTAAATGTGGTTTTCGTTTAAGAAAAGGCCTAGACACAAAAGAAACCTGTTTAATACATTTGTAAATCCACTCAAATAGCAGGTCTGTACAAAATTTTAAGGGCTTTCAAACTAAATAAGTTGTGTCAAAGATGGTAATGCTCTGAGAAATTATTTTTTAGAATTTCCATACAAGAGAGTAATTCTCCTGGTATACATGCAAGTCCAGCTTACCTCATCCAGGGCTAAAACCCCCAGACATGTTGGTTGTGAACAATGACCATGGTCGCTAATTCATCCTAATCAAACATGTTGCAACCGCTAATTGTAATGTACTAATATACTCACTTCCATTTGAAAATTTTGCAGAAAAGCTCAATGTCACTTGCTTGTCGAAAATCTTCCCAGTGTTGTATTTATGTCACAAACACATGCACAAAAATACAGTACATGATTTGATAGTTTCACTCATTAAATCATTAAAAGCTTGTTCACATTAGCAGTTGAGGGGAGGTAAAACTCTGAGGTTAAGCCACTCCCCCTTTAGTTGCAGAAGCAGTGGCCAGGGGTATACACATGCTGCAGCAGGAATTATACCCCCATTCGCTTTCAGCGGGCATAGCACCAGCATAGCGAGACCCATTGAAATTATTGGGGCAGCTCTGCAAGTACCCTGCAACTGTATGCAATGCATACAATTGCAGCACGCTAATGAGGGGTTCAAGGGGGTAAGAATAGGCAGTGTGGAGGTGATACAAAGACCCCCTACCCCTGCCTGTCAAATGCTCTCTGAGGAGCAATCCATATCCGGATTTAAGTGCACATGAATGAGCCCTAAATGCCACTGCCTTTTGAAAGTAAAATCTCTTTTTTGAAGACAAAACTAGCCTGGCAAGTGCAAGAGTGGGTCTAATTGCAGAGAAAATATTTTAGGATTCTCTAGTGTAGCTCCTCAGTAGGTATCTAGTGTTAAATTTAGTTTTTAGGGGGGCTGTGGCACCCTTGGGAGTTTACCTGCAACTGAAAGAATCCTGTTAGGAGTCCCGACTTCTGTTTTGGCTGGGGTCCCTTAGCCTGGCCTCCTGAATTTATGCTGAGAGCTCATCTAAAGATCCAGGACACAGGCAACCCAAGTACAGAAACCAATACTGCAGGCAGCAACACAGTATTCAGGACACAACAAGTACAGGCGGTCCCCGAGTTACAAACATCCGACTTACAAACGACTCCTACTTACATACGGAGAGAGACAAACACAAGAAATCTACCCCTAGGAAGGCTAATTCACTCCTGTAAGAGTTCCAATGGGAAAAAGGTGTCTCCACTGAAGATTTATCACCAATCCTGGTTTCCACAATAACCCAAAAATTTCAAAATCCAGTTGTCATAGGGAGAGAAAGTGAGGTGAAATCTTCTGAACAGGGGCACAGACAGCAAAACAAAAGTTACAGGGGTGGTAACTCTTCCCTATGCTATCCAAAAAATGTAAAAATTATTCTTTGGGCTGGAGCTACACTTAAAAAATTTACCTATTCTGACTTACAAACAAATTCAACTTAAGAACAAACCTACAGTCCCTATCTTGTTTGTAACCCGGGGACTGGCTGTACCAGCTTTCTGGACTTGGAGCCTTTCTTTGGCCTCATTTGGGAGAGCTTATTCTTTGTACATTCAGGACTAAACTTCTGTTGAGGAGTCCCTGTTTAGTACCAGTTTACTTTCCCTTAAAAAGGGGTGCCCTTACCCTGAAGTAATATATCAGTTTTAGTATCCTCTACTAAATTTTGTTTGAAGCTTATTGGAGTATCCTAATGCTCACTCTCACCCTATCCCAGTTCTCTAACAAAATAAATTATACAAAAAGATATGTGCAGCCTGTTCTCTGACTTGAGTGACTGTGAACTACCATGTGCCTGGCTGCTGTGTGCCTATCAAGGAATGAAACCTGGAACCAAACAGCCAGATCAGTCCCCGGGCTGTGCTACACAAGTATGACCACTCTGGTAGCCAATCTCAGAGATCACATGATCAAAAACTACACTGATTGGCTCCTGGTCATTTCTATAAGCCATTCAGTAACATTATAACCATAAGGTGAACACTTGGGAAGCACATGGCCTTAGTACATATTTCCAGACTTACCTTCCATATAACAGTTCAACGTAAAAGATATATCGTCTAAGGCAATGTCAACGCTTGCATCTGCCCCTAACTGCGCCTCAAACGCCACCTGAAACGGGCTACTGCTGGACAAGATAACACTGCCATACATCCACCTCCTTTCCTCGCTCTCCCCAGTTGACCACAAAAGGATGTTCAGTCCGTATTCAGTGACCATGAATACCTGTTGAATATACATGGATAAAAATAAATAGGAACAGACTGTACAGTGGCAGGCTAATATTAAAATTAGCATTAAACATAATTTCCAAGTTTTAGGTCAGTCTCCGACACCCTGGACTGTGCAGACTGATTGATGGTTGAGACAGCTGGAGGAAAAAAGGAGACAATTTGTGTCAACGATAAAACCGATCAGTCTTGCTTTAAAGAACTCTTATGATAAATGCAAACCCATCATGGAAAAAAGTGAATGACTTTGAAAGCCGCGAAAGGTAAACAATCAATTTTGTCTTGTATTCCACTGACAAAATAGGATGATGGGAAAGTAGAAATACTAATGTAGACAGAGTGTCCAAATATCGGGAAATGTGCTTGTAGGGATTTTGATAACTGAAAGCTCATGCAAAAAAATGATATGCACTGGGTGCTTGTAAAAGGATCAGTCCACTTACAGCTCACATTTCACTTACAAAGTGAACACTGATTGAAGGAGGGAGAATTTTCCTGGCAAATTATCTGGCTTTGTCCCCACGATCCCCTACAGTCTCACTCTTTTTGCTGCAATCACTATAATGTAACATAAATGAAAATCCCAACAGGGAGAGTTGATTCTTCTCAAATGGGCTGGAGAGGGTGGGTGGAAAGAACTGGGAGTTCAAAGGCAGAGATGGCACCTAAAGTGTATGTCAAGGCATATAAGAAAAAACAAACATATATGTAGTACATCTGTGCAATGTATGCACATTTGTCATGTTTTAACCCCTTAAAGAACCTGCAAGCACAGAAAAATCCCTTTTGATCTGCCAGAAATGGACTTAACTGTTGAAGTAGTTGTAAAGGCTGAAGGTTTTTACCTTCATGCATGAAGGTAAAAATAAACCTTCTATGTGCTTCTCCCCCCCCTACAGCCCCAATACTCACCTGAGCCCCCTCTTGATCCAGCGACATGCATGAGAGCCTCGGCTGTCCCGGGACTCCCTCTTCTCATTGGCTGAGACAACAGCATGAGCCATTGGCTCCCACTGCTTTTAATCACAGCACGTGAGCCATTGAGGAGAGAGCGGGGGGCAAGTCACGGCTCTATGTGGCTTATAGAGGCATAGAGCAGGGCTCAGGAGCAAGCATGCACCAGTGCCCCCATAGCAAGTGGCTTGCAATTGGGGGCACTGTTTAGGGGGAGGAGCTAGGAGCGCCAGCAGTGGACCCAAAAAGAGGAGGATCAGGGCGGCTCTGTGCAAAACCAATGCTGTTTCTCTTTATTGGTTTACTGGCTGTGATTGCCTCAGTCATTGAGGAGTCCCAGGACAGCCGAGGCTCTTGCACACATTGCTGGATTGAGAGAATGCTCATGTGAGTTTTAGGGGTGGCTGTGGGTGGAGCAGCGCATAGATGTTTTTTTACATGCATTGAAGCCTGCTGGGCATGCTATATAAACTGTATGTAGCCTCAGCTACATACAGTATGCTGCGCTGTGCTCTGACAGTGGGAAGAGAACTTCCGGTCCCACACCCAGAACAAAACTGAATTCAAAATTAATAAAAAGCTTCCTCTGATAGGTTCCTCTGAGGTGGAGAGTCACACAGATGATGTCATGATCTCTACCTCAATCAGCTACACTATTGTACTTTTCTTGTTTAACCACTTCAATACCAGGCACTTTTACCCCCTTTCTGCCTAGGCCAATTTTCAGCTTTCAGAGCTGTCACATTTTGAATGACAATTGCACGGTCATGAAACACTGTACCCAAACTAAATTTTTATAATTTTGTTCACATAAAAAGAACTTTCTTTCGGTGGTATTTAATTACCACTGGGTTTTTTTTTTATTACTTGCTAAATAAACAGAGAAAACAAAAATTGTGAAAAAAAACAAGTTTTTCTTTGTTTCTGTTATAAAACTTTGCAAAAACATAATATATCTTCATAAATTTAGACCACACTGTATTCTACTACATTTCTTTGATGAAAATTACCTGAATCAGTATATATTATTTAGTCTGTAGGAAAGTTATACAGTCCACAAACTATGGTACACATATATATATATATATGAAAATTGATCAGTCCTGATTTACTGACGGCCGATGTCATTTCTTGAGGCCCAAAAATTTCAGGACAGTATAATTTATCTCCCAAATGACCTCTTTTTGGAATGTAGACAGTCCAAAGTATTTAGTAAGAGGCATGGCGAGTTTTTGTAATTGTAATTTGTAAGTAAGTTGTAATTTTTTTGGAAAATTAATAAACTTAAAAAAAAAAAATTATATATATATATATATATATATATATATATATATATATATATATATATATATATATATATATATATATTTACAGTATATATATATATATATATATATATATATATATACATACACACACTGGTGTCTGGTACAGTGATCAGTCCTTGGCTGTGTCTAGTGAACACAACTGGCAACAGATTGTACCGCAGCACTGCCCCACGGGCACGCACAAGGCACAATCCGGGAGGATGTCAAATGACGTCCACCCAGAGGGACAAGAGGCCGGCCCCGCAGTAACTCTGCCATAGGCCATGTGGCAACCGGTTAATGTGGTGGTGTCTTTGGAGTGTTAATGAGAGATATAGGAGAATTTTCGAAAATCTAATGCAGAGTGTGTGATCGATTTGGATGAGTTAATATCTATCCCAAAGCACTTGTTGACCTTTATTATTTAGAGGTCACTGGAGTGACTGTGAATGCACACTTCACTGTGGTGGTGGTCCTTGTTGTTTTGTTCGAAGATTACTCAGCAGAATATAAAAGATTATACAATAGGTACATGGTGTGGGAATTATTGCACATGTTTATGGACTTATTATTTGATTTATTATAACACCTTTTGTAAATGTTTTAAATTTGTGGTTGTATTAAAAATGTATCATTTTTTGGTTTAAAGATGGACTTTATTTCTGTGTTGATTGCAGAATTTTTTTTTTTTTTTTTTATTACTGGCTTTAAACAGTTTTTACTAATAATTCAATAAAAAATATTTTGTTTTCAAGGTTTTTTTTCTTATTCCTTTATGTGCAAGGTATAATCCATATATGGTTGTATTCAGGGATATTTCTCCTTCAGACTAACAGTACAATGTACTTTTGATTGATTTCTCAAAGCTGTGATCTAACAAAAGGAGGAGAGCTGGTCTTGAAAAATGTACTGTTCAACACAAAAAAAGTGTCAATGAATACTGCCTTTGCCAATATTTTCTTATACGGCTATACTAATATAGCCGGAGGTCTTTTTCATATACAGAATATGATAAGTCTGGACTGCAACTAAGGTTAAAACAATCAATTGCCTCTTTCAGGTTATTAAAAAGCAATGTACTTTTAATCAACCAAAGCTGGTATAATATATCTAAGTAAGTCATAAACGAAGAAAGTATGGATGGGACTTTAGAGGCATTCCATATAACAACTCATGAAAACATTTAAAAAGATACATAATACCATATTTACAATCTGCAATCAGTATACATTCAACGATCAACATCTATACAGGGTACAATTCTCCTTATCCTTATGGGATGTTGGCATTCAATGGGTGGGTAAAAATACTTGGAAGCTATCTCTTAATTAAGCCCTCTTACAGGAATCCCTAAGCTGGTCATGCTGTGTTAGTTTTTCAACAATCATTCCTGAAAAATTGCTTGAAAGAGCATTAGATGTGTCTGTCATTGACTCAAAAAGTTTGTTCAATTGCCATGCCAATGTAAAGTATGTTAATGTTCCGTTTTCAATCCTTTACAATAGTATCCAAATGCAATACAAATAATTTTTCCTGACTGATGATCACATTAAAGTGGAATTACGTTTTAAATTTTAAAAAACACTGATAGGCAGGGGTTTTTTTATGATGGAAGAGACCCTATTGGTCTCTTCTGTTAAAAATGCATCCCCCTGCTTATCAGCAGTATTGTACACCGTCACGCATGCACAGCTCATAGTACATTTACGGCACCGCTCCATGCAGTGATGAAGTGAATCTAATGCCTTTGTGCGTAGTGGACGCCATTGCCATCTGGCCATTCCAGCGGCTGAACAGATTGAACCTGGAAGGAAGAACGGGTGAAGATGGAAGTGCCTGAACACTGACAATGCAGATCTGGAGACCATCCTTTGACAGGTAAGTCTGTCATAATTGTGCGTTGCATACTAGAACATTATGGCATAAACCTCCTGGGTGCCTATTTACAGAACATTTTTTACAAGAGTTTATTCCACTTTTACATTATTCTGTTATTTTAGATAAGAAACAACAAAAATTTGACATCTTGAGCCTTTGGATTTTCTCATCAATACGGTCAAAAATTAACATCGATTTGTCCTCATTATCCGTTAAAAAGGTAATAAATGTTTTGAAAATTAACATTTTAAAGTAAAATTCCACACGTACATGAACAGCTTTAAGCTGCCAATAGATGGGTAGAATTTTGAACTTCCTGGGTAAACAAGGTTCGAAGAAAGGTTGCAAATTTCTCTAATAACTATTGGGGTCAAATTGCCATTCATTGTTGACTGCATTGACGATAACATTTGCAGGAACAGGATGGAAAATTTTTCGCAAACAAAGGAATTTCAAACAGTGATTGTGGTTTTCATTCGGTAAAGCCCATCCATTCAAAAATCAAATGTTAAAAGCAATCAAAATATTTCGAACAGCAAACACATTTTTTAATTTTCGTACGATTTCTCCTAAGACTTTTCCTAAGAATTTTTGTTTGAAACTATCCATCTTTGGCTAGCTTTAGTGTCCTGCCAGTTAAAATTCCCGCAAATGATATCAGCAGACATTATCAAATACATCATTAAGAAAAAAATGTTAATTTCTCTAGCTGGACATGCTCACTAGAGATGAGTAAGCTGGTTTATGCTTCACAGAACACAGCAGTGCATCAGATATAAGTTTGGAGAGGACTGCTGATCTGTGCTTTAACTGCATTGGTTTTCTCGGTCAACTGAAATTTTTTTCAAAGGACTGATTACTAAGGATGAGCTTTATATTCCAGTCGAACGTAAGTTCGACTCAAACATCAGGCGTTCGTGTGTTCGCTAAACACAGGAACAAATGGGGCGCTCGGCGGGAAGCTCGCCCGCCGATGAGCAGCCCATAATGCACTGCTAGTGCAGCGAATAATTTACCGATTGGCCTCTTCCCAGGCCTTCAGAGTAATGAGCTGCTGGAGCTGGGACAGTTCTTTAAAAGGAAAGGGGCGGGGGCACCACCTGGTGGCACCACCCCGTCTTGTGACGTCAGATTCCTATAAAAGAGCTGTTACAACTCAAACAACTCATTACGCGGGAGGCATGTGAAGAGGCGGGAGCTTCTTTTTTTTTTTTTTCTATTTTTCAGGTGCGACGTGCTTTACGATTGATTTACATCGAGAGACGATATTTTATTTTTTTTTTTTTTAATAAGGGACTTGTCAAAAACTGGCTTTTATTGTTACAGAAAACCAATAAAAAACATTGAAACTAAAAACTGGCTTTTGTCTTTATTTTTTTTGTACACTTTTTTGGTGAATAGGTAGGGGTACAATGTACCCGATATCCATTCACATAGGTGGGGGCCATCCCCCCGCTTATCCTGGCCAGCCAGGCTGCTTGCTCAGGTAAGGGCCTGGTATGGATTTTGAGGGGGACCCCACGTCGTTTTCTTTTTTTCAATTTTGGTGTGGCGTTCCCCTTAAAATCTATACCAGACCCAAAGGGCCTGGCATGGATTTTGGGGGGGACTCCACACCTTTATTTTTTAATTCTGTCATAGGGTTCCCCTTAACCACCTTGGCAGGAAGGGGGTGAACCAGGGGATAGATTTAGGATAATTTTATTTTTTTTTACTAGTAATGGAAGCGATCAGCAAATTTTAGGGGGACTGCGTCATTGCGGCGGACAGATCGGACACCTGTGCCCTGGACTTCATGGCTGTATCTACGCCGTTTTTTTATTTTTATTCTGTCATAGCATTCCCCTTAACCACTTAGGCAGGAAGGGGGTGAAAGTGCCCTGTATTTAAGTGGTTAAGGGGAATCATATGACAGAATAAAAAAAAAAAAACTGGACAGAGAGGCATTGCTGCTGTCAGAGTTAGTAAAGGGGAGAGTGAGGATGGGGCCCAGGAACAAGCTGCACAAGTGCCCCCATAGCAAGCAGCACTGGTGGAGGACCCGAGAAGAGGAGGATCAAGGCTATATTCTTTAGAATCAATTTAAAAACTCCTACAGGTCATCAGTTTAGAGTTAAATGTAAATGATGGCCCTAGAATTATTGTTATTGGACGGTATTATGTACCATGTGTTGCGAAAGCAACATTTTTGTATACAGGCACCCCTGTTAGCTGTGTTTACATTTGTGTGTTCAAATACATGGGGGCAATGCAGGCTACAAAAAAAAAAATGGGGGGGGCATCTTAGTACATAAATGTAACTTTATTTTTTGACACTTTCTTATTTTTTATTTATTTTTCTACTGTAACTTTATTTATATCACATAGGGAACAAAAAGTCCCATATGTGATAAAAATGTATTTTTAACGGGTTCTCTTGGACCACTGATGTCTAAACTGTCTTTCATTGAAGTTAATGGAGCCCAGAACGCACTCCATTAGCTTCTTCACTGCCCACAGTGGCCAGGGAAAATGTCAACAGAAACTGGAAGTTTAGGTATACATGTTGCTTCCAGGTTCTTCACGGCTAGGAAAGATCAATCAAGGGATGTTCGCTTGTCTTTCTTCCCTCCATTCAGCGGCATCCACCATGCAGTAGCAGCCAGGAGTATGTGTAAAAAACCCCGCTGCCACAGACGCATGAGACGTTGGTGGCAGTGAAAGGGTTAAAATGTATGTAAACTCTTAATCTGTATTCCAGTAGGTATAGCATCATGCCTTTGGACAAATAAAGTGATCATTTAAAAACATCAAGCTTGTGTTCTATAACACTAACCTTTAGAATTCCGGACTGCGGAGGTCCATATATATAATACCAAAAGCGCACTCTGCACATGTCACGAGCAGCAGGGAAAAAGTTGGTTGTTAAAATTCTTGCCCTGTCTCCAGCGTGCTGATTAGATGTGTTGGCATAAAGGAACAACCTTCCGCTTCCTTATAAATGGAAAAACAAGAAAATCAACACATATACACATGTAACTAACAATGAAAATCTGTTATTTTGGATCATAAGCTCAATTCACTTATTTATAAGTCTATAATAACAACTGTTATTTATAGCAAAGAAAGTCAACTAAAATAGTCACGTGAGGAAAGTTAAAGCGTTTTGTTATTCAGTGCCCCTGTGCTGAGTGGGTGTAATGGGAATGGTTTCATAATTATAAATCAGCTGTGCAGCTGCAGAGCACTAATGAGGAAATCTGCTGGGCCTGCATCCCTTTAGACATGTTCCTATTAGAAGTATCTCACGAAAATGACATTTTTGCTGCAGGGGATGCCAGAAATCTGACTTGTATCTTAGTGCAGACTTCTGGGAAAATTGGTGAGCCAATCACACAAGCAGGAAATGATGTTTCTGGGGTGTGGTCAGTATACATTCTGTGTACAGAACAGCTCCAGGTAGCCATATTGCATTGCATTTTCAGAAAATTAAAGCGGTTGCAGATTGAAAAGGAAAGGTAATTTTTAATAACATTTAATTACAATATGACTTGGTGTCAAAATTGTATATGCTATATTGTTTTTTCTTTATTTGATATCCCCCCTGCGAAAGTAGAGTTACCCTTTAAAAATAATTTTGTCAAATAACACAGTCTAACAGCTTAGTGAACTGAGCTTCTTTTATCTTTTGATTTCCATACACTTAAAGGCTACGTTCACCTTTTTCCAGAAAATAGCCTATGCAGTCAATGGGCCTCAGAAGATACTGAAAAAATGTACAGCTTTGTAAAATGTTTATTAATTTTACTGTCATAACTGTATAACTCTTGGCTTGCCATTGTGGCATGGTATTATACAAAATCCCTCTTGAGTTTAAAAAAAAAGGCAAAAAAAAAAAACATTCAGGAAGTGGCAGGACTGCCATCTGAATGCCTGGCAGCTGCTGCTCTACCATCCTCCACCACAGATCTCTTTTCAGAGGGTTGTAGAGATTGCCACCCATGTGAAAGAGTCCTTATACACATATTTGTTTGGGATGTATTACACTGTACAGTTTCTTCAACATTATTGTATAACAGGTTTGTTCATTGATCATATACTCTGTATTTGGTTCACACCTGTTTGTGCTTGAAGCAGAATTAAACCCATCGATTTAACAGTTTCAAAAAAAGTTTACATTCCTTGCATGTGCCGGGAATGTAACTGTCACATTGGTTGTGTTGTCAACCAAACTGTCAAACCATCAAAGGGTTGGTGTCATAACTGATCACATGTGCAGCACCATGGCAGTTGAAGATCAAACAGAGGACAGGGTGGCAGCTTCTTTGGAGGGTTTAGTTCCACTTTAACCACTTGCCGACCAGCTGCTGTAGTTTTACTGGGTTTTTTTCAGGTTGGCTCTGTTATGCAAAACAACATACATGTACGTCGCTTCGTGTAGCAGCTAGTGTGGGCGAGTGCGCCGCCGGAGGCGCATGCACGCACTGATTGGCTAAAGGGGGAGCAGTCCCGATGTCCGCTGTGCCCCTGCGATCACTCCCCATGGAGTTTATTTAGGAACACAGTTCTCTGTATTCATCCATGGAGCCCATTTCCCAAAAAGTTAGAAAACACCCCCTGAGCACACATTTAACCCTTTTGATCGCCCTTTCCCTGCCAGTGTCATTAGTAGAGCAACAGTGCATATTTTTTGGCACGGATTACTGAAGTAATGTCACTGGTCCCCCCAAAAGTGTCAAAAATATCAGTTAGATGCCCAATATGTCCGCCACAAAGTCGCAGTTCAGCTAAAAATTGCCGATCGCCGCAATTACTAGTGAAGAAATAAATAATCAAATAAAAATGACATAAATCTTTCCCCTTGTTTGTAGACGCGATAACGTTTGCGCAAACCAATCAATATACACTTATTGGGATTTTTTTTACTAAAAAATTGTAGCAGAATACATATTGGCCTAAAATAATGAAAAAAAATTGATTTTTTAAGTTTTTTTTATTGGGAATGTTATTTAGCAGAAAGTAAAAAATACATTTTTTTTCCAGAATTGTCGCTGTTTATAGAGCAAAAAATAAAAATCACACATGTGATCAAATTCCACCAAAAGAAAGCTCTATTTGTGGGGGAAAAAAAGGACATCAATTTTATTTGGGTACATCATCGCACGACCGCGCAATTGTCAGTTAAAATAACGCAGTTCCATATTGCAAAAAATGGCCTGGTCATTAACCTCCCTGGTTTGGGGTGGAATTTCAGTGCCATTAGCGGTAGCCCCGAGCCACACTCGGGGTACCAGCAGTGAGAAGTCGCTGGATCCTGGAAGAGGTTACTTACCTTGTCCCCAGGATCCGACAGTGTACGGCGACCGGATCTTCCGTCTGATGCTCTGTGCCCCGCCTTCCATTCCCTGCGAGCGTCGCGTCACAGGGGGGTGGAACCGGCGGCAAATTCAAAAGTAAAACACACAAACACACTGATATATTGTAATCCTGTTGGATTACATTACTAAATAAAATAAATTGACCTTAGTTTTCCCCCCAGTGCCCTTGCTTGCAGTTTTACTGTACTTTATATATATACTTTATATATATATATATATATACACATATATATATACTTTAACTTATTTATAGTTATTTATTATATTATAATTTATGATTTTGTGTTTCAAACTTCATCATACCCGAGATGTTATAAAGAAGAACGCACAGTAAAAAAAAATCATATGTAAATAGTTGGTTTGGGCTTGTTGAACATGTTCTTAGCCTGGAAAGAGAAAACTAATGGAGTCTTTATGCCTGGTAAGCATCTAATGACTGGCAAGCTGTAATATATTACATTCTTGTTCCAAGGTTCAGATACAGACCCATCCCACGCCCCGGCGTTCCAGTACACGCTGTCTGTAAAAGGCCAGATGTCTGTCCTGCACAGCGCCTATGTACAAATCTTCTATCCCTATTTCCTGATTCAGATCATGTGACAAATTGTCACATGGCTTGGAGCCGCTAGGTAAGACTGGGGCAGAAAACTTGACTTTGCAGTAAGGGAGCCATGCTCATTACAGGTCTGAATGGGGAAGAGGGATGCTGCTAATCTGAATTTGGGTACGTCTTCCCCATATATCACTCTCTCTATATATTTTTTTCCACCCCTAAATTATTACCACCACCAGTGACTGGAGCTTTTTTTAAAGACTTTCACCAGTGGCATCACCTTGGCACTTCTCCTCCCGTAAGGCCAAAATTTCACGCTGACAACAGTTCTTCTGTTCTACTTGCATACCAGGAACTGATCTGATATATTTTAGGGGAAATTCTGGGAATTGTGCATTCTTTGGGGTACTGCTTAGGCACAATTAAAGCTCCGGACACAAAAACTATCATTTAAAAAAATACATAAAAAAATTAAAGGAACACTTTGAAAACACATCAGATCTCAATGCTGATATGGACTGGGTAATGTGTTAGCGCCGGTTGACATACACGCGACGCTATTTCCCGGGGCGACCTCCGAGATCGCGGTGCGAGCAGCGCGCGGCGACCTCGGAGCGGCCGCCACGGACTTCATAACATTGAAGTCTATGGCGGTCGCCTCCTGGTCGCCCCAAAGAAGCTCCGGACCCTTTTTCTAAGTCGGAGCGACTTGTGTCGCTCCTATTAGAACAGGTCCGCAGCTTCCCTATGGGAGGCGACCTGCGGCGACCTGTGAGGCAGGTCGCCTTAGTGTGAACGGGGCTAAGGAACTAAAGGGTGCCACATTGTTTGATGGAAATGAAAATTATCAACCTACAGAGGGCTGAATTCAAAGACACCCCTAAAATCAAAATTAAAAAATGGTGCAGCAGGCTAGTCCATTTTGATGAAATTTCATTGCAGCAACTCAAAATGGTACTCAGTAGTTTGTATGGCTCCCACGTGCTTATATGCATGCCTGACAATGTTGGGGCATGCTCCTAATGAGGCAACGGAAGGTGTCCAGGGGTATTTCCTCCCAGATCTGGACTAGGGCATGACTGAGCTTCTGAACAGACTGAGGTGCAACCTGGCAGTGTTGGATGGACTGAAACTTAATGTCGAGCATAGGTCAGGCGAGCATGGGGGCCATTAAATGGTATCAATCCCTTCACCCTCCAGGACCTGGAGCATACTCTCGACACATGAGGCCAGGCATTGCCGTGCACCAGGAGGAACCCAGGACCCACTGCACCAGCGTAGGATCTGATAATGGCTCCAAGGATTTAATCTTGATACCTAATGACAGTCAGGGTGCCATTGTCTAGCCTGTAGAGGTTTGTCCCTCCATGGATATGCCTCCCCAGACCATCACTGACCCACCGCCAAACCGGTCATGCTGAACAATGTTACAGGCAGCAAAACATTCTCCACTGCATGTCTAGATCCTTTAGACGTCTGTCACATGTGCTCAGGGTGAATCTGCTCTGATCTGTGAAAAACACAGGGTGCCAGTGGTGGACCTGCCAATTCTGGTGTTCAATGCCAAATGCCTACGTATATGTATATATATATACATATATATATATATATATATATATACATATATATATATATATATATATATATATATATATATATATATATATATATATATACTTGGTTTGGGCTGCTCATTCTCAAGAATTACATGCAAAATAATGGTACCGCTTTCAGCACCTAAAATCCGAAAGAATCATACCGCCAGGGAGGTTAAAGACTGAGACATCTTTATGTCTGGGTCATCCACATATTAGAGTCAAGACAGTGCAGACTCACTTCCCAGCCCTGGGAGGGGAGAATAGGATATGGCTTTTAATGGTTGCAAAACTATATATATATATATATATATATATATATATAATACATCACAATATTGCAAAAATATATGCAACTGTGGGACATTTCTGCTTGAAATCACATTATTGTGAAAACTCTGAAAATCACAAATGAATAACAGAAAATAATTGCTATTTTTCAGTTAACACAGTCATCCTCATTCCTCCAACTGTCATTTTATGGAGTGACAATAAACAATTTAATGAGGAATGGAAGGTCAGAAGCAATGTGGGGACGTTCAGTTGATTTGTTTAATATAATGATTCTGCCCAAAATAACAGAAAAAAATCAATTTAGTTAAAAAAAACGACAGTATTTCAGGTGATAACACTCCTGCATATAATTATCTATTGGGGTTGAAAAGGTTCTGCTGGAGGTCTGTTTCATACATGTACTCTGGCAATACACATTTAGAAAAATAGCACCTCTCACAACTGATTATAATCATTTAAAAGGAATCTACAGTGTTGCAGTTTTTAAAACCTACATGTGAATGTTAGCATCTTAAAGCGGAGCTCCACCTAAAAGAGGAAGCTCCGCTTGTTTGCACCCTCCACTGCCACATTTGACACTTTTTGGGGGGGAAGGGGGAGCGGGTACTAGTTTTGACAGGTACCCGCTCCCACTTCCTAGTAAGATTGCCGAACAGTGATCTGCGTCATGTTTGGCTCCTCCTCCTTCCCCCCGCTGCCTTCTGGGACCCTTAATGGCGTCCCAGAAGATGACGGGACCATTCAGAAAGCGAAAAAAAAAAGCGCAGCGCGACTTGCGCATGCCTGACCAAAGATGGCCTCCAAAGTCACATGGGATGTCAGCATCTAATCACACACTGCCTTTCTGTGACTGAGATCATACAGGAACGTGGCTCCTCTTGACTTCCTCCTTTACCTGCATTGCCGCTGTGGATAAGTGCCACCTGTAGTGGAGAAAATAGACTTCATCTGTCTACTAGTGGCTGGCAAGCAGTGGACTGCAGTTTCATGTCTGCTCTGACAGCTACTGCTGTGACCCTGTGCTCTCACATGGCCACTCTCCACTCCATCCACCCACGGCTGAAAGGAAAAACACAACAGGCATGGGCAACTACCTTCCAGTTGGTAGAAGGCAAGTGATTGGGCATGCATGTGCAGTGCACATTACATGCCATCCATGGACAGCCAGAGCAATGGACACAGGGCTGTACATCTATTCTACAGCATGCATTAGGAGTCGGAAGGGGGGTGCAGCTCCACATTCTTGCCCTTGGCACTGAATGAACCTATCCTGGGACTGGTCACACCTTTCGGCTTTTGGAGGCATCAGCAGATCCAGTTAGGCACTTCTGAGCAAAATGGTTGAATTACTAAAGGCAAAGAGACCAGTGCAGTTGCTGTAGACCTTCGTAAATGATGGGAAGTTCTTCTGACTTCCATCACACAATCACATGCAAGCAAAATTGCTTTTTTTTTATTTTTTTTATTTATCTTGCATGCGATTGGGTATTCTTTGCCAAGCGAACAAGCGAAGATGCACCTCATTTACTAAATTCCAGAGCAACTGCACTTGCAAAAGCACAGTCTATTTGTCTTTAATAAATCAACCCCAAAGTCTCTTTAAAGCCCAAATCCAGCCTTTCAAAGACTCCCACCCCCTATTTAAATTACTGTATGCCTACATTACAGTTCTTCAGTGAGTCCAGGTCAGCTTGATGGCACGCCTTCCACCCTGGGCTAACAAGAGATGGGTTGAATGAGCATGGGAGTCATTTAACCAGGAGGTGGGCCGGTGCTGAATTGTAGAGTGGTGAGTCTGTGGGTGGGGCGGTGGGGGCAGTGTCTGAGATATAGAGCGTTGCTGCAAGAGATAACTTTTATTTTTTTTAACTTCTGCAGGGAAAACAACATTTATTTTCTTAGAACTATAGGCAAAACTTTTCCCATTTTGGATAGAGTAAGGGAGGGTTATGACCTATGTAAAGTATATTTTTTACATCTTTGTCCCATTCAGGAAATTTACCTTCACTTTTTGCCCCATAGCCAAACAGGAAGTAAGAGGAAATCTCTGCAAATTAAGGGAATCCCTTGGGAACCCCCAGATCATCAGAACTAGTGTCCCCATTAGAATATTTCCCCTTTTTTACTTTTCTGGGGACAACCCAAAATATGGAATTTTCTTTAATTTAATTCACTTTCAATGATAATGGTAAACATGACAAATATAGAGAGGGTGAATCTCCATAACAGGGGCACGGACAGCAATTAAAACTGCGAGGTGCTCTAATCCATACCCCCCTATCCAAAACTAAAAATTAAGTTTTGCCTTCAGTTATATATTTAAGTTGGAATTTGTCCTAGTTTTACAATCCTGCGCATTATTTAATTTTACCTTGCTTTGGCATCAAAAACCAACATACCCATAATTACAAGATATACATGGAAACAAGGGAATTAACATGCACTGGTAAGATTAATTACATAAAGCTGGTCTGTATCTATACCTTAAAATATTAATACGATTTTTTAAAGATATGCAAATAAGCATATCTTTAAAAAGTCTTTATTAAATTTCAGTTTTTAGAAAACTGTGTTAGGTCTCTAAAGTGTTGTTTGCCAGCTGCCAACACTAAGGAGAAAATATAACTAAATATCTCATTGAGTTTAAATAATTACATACCAGATTTGCTGGTATTTTGCATTTCTTGCATTTCTCTATGTAGGAGTTATTTCTGTAGCTGCCATATCTAAAAAGTCTCAGGCTGCTCATAGAGACCTTACTTTCTCTTTTTTTTTTTGGCAGCTTTTAAGCCTCCTGAGCAGGGGCGTTGCTAGGTGAGAAAAAGACCAGGGGCTTCAGCCGGACCTAAATTTGATGACCCCCGCCCACATATTAAAGTAAGTCCCGCCCAAGCTCCACTCAATGCCCAATCATAAAATGTTATAAAATGTGACCACACACATGTTAATCTCTCAACTTTCTAATCTCTACTTTTACTTGTAACTCTTCCCATAAAAGCAATTGAGAGCACCAATTATGGCAATCAGGGTGCCCCATGTAGAAGCCTTTCTGGAGGCTCCTATGGAACTGCTTCAGCCAATTTCGAAATAGCAGAGGTCCCAGAACATCCACAACACACAAGAGAAATGAATTTCCCAGTAGCCTAGATGAAGCACCAACACCAAATCTTTCCAAATTAGCTGTAACCAGTAAACGGTGAGTCAGTTCCTCTATAACTTCCTGGGAAAGTTGATCATCAAGAGATTGTTCAAGAAACCGTGCACAAAGCAAAATGTTAAAGTGTTACTTATCTGACATCACACTAGCAAAAGGTGAATTCTAATTGGTTGTCACAGGGTTTAGAGTGCCTTAGTACAGTTTCAGTAAATTAGGTTGAAAGGCTGCAGACTGTAGACATGATACAAGAGATGGTCAGAGACTGTGGACATAATACAAGAGATGGTCAGAGACTGTGGACATGATACAAGAGATGGTCAGAGACTGTGGACATGATACAAGAGATGGTCAGAGACTGTGGACATGATACAAGAGATGGTCAGAGACTGAGGACATGATACAAGAGATGGTCAGAGACTGCGGACATGATACAAGAGATGGTCAGAGACTGCAGACATGATACAAGAGATGGTCAAATACTGCAGACATGATACAAGAGATGGTCAGAGACTGCAGACATGATACAAGAGTTGGTCAGAGACTGCACACATGATGCAAGAGATGGTCAGAGACTGCAGACATGATGCAAGAGTTGGTCAGAGACTGCAGACATGATGCAAGGGATGGTCAGAGACTGAGGACATGATACAAGAGATGGTCAGAGACTGTGTACGTGATACAAGAGATGGTCAGAGACTGCAGACATTATACAAGAGATGGCCTGAGACTGTAGACGTGACAAAAGAGATGGTCAGAGACTGCAGACGTGACAAAAGAGATGGTCAGAGACTGCAGACGTGACAAAAGAGATAGTCAGAGACTGAAGACGTGACAAAAGAGATGGTTAGAGACTGAGCACATCGTACAGGAGATGGTCAGAGACTGCAGACGTGATACAAGAGATGGTCAGAGACTGCGGACGTGATACAAGAGATGGTCAGAGACTGCAGACGTGATACAAGAGATGGTCAGAGACTGCAGACATGATACAAGAGATGGTCAGACTGCAGATATGATACAGGAGATGGTCAGAGACTGCAGACACGACAAAAGAGATGGTCAGAGACTGACGTGACAAAAGAGATGGTTAGAGACTGAGGACATCATACAGGAGATTGTCAGAGACTGTGGACATGATACAGGAGATGGTCAGACTGCAGATATGATACAGGAGATGGTCAGAGACTGCAGACACGACAAAAGAGATGGTCAGAGACTGAGAACATAATGCAAGAGATGGTCAGAGACTGCAGAGATGAAACAGATGGTTAGAGACTGCAGACGTGACAAAAGAGATGGTTAGAGACTGAGGACATCATACACGAGATTGTCAGAGACTGGGGACATGATACAGGAGATGGTCAGAGACTGGGGACATGATACAAGAGATGGTCAGAGACCTTAGTTATGATAGAAGATAGAAAATCACTAGGGGGGCCGGAGAGCACTGGAGAAGCTACAGGGCAGGAGGGGGGGGGTGACAGGAGAGCATTAGGGGGGGACTGGAAAGAAATAAGAGGGGGAGTTGGAAAGCATTGCAGGGGGGTTGGAAAGCACAGGGTTTGGAGAGCACTGGGGTGGGGGGCAGGGAGTACTGGGGGGGCAGGGAAACGCAGGGGAGGGGAGAGAGGGGGGCTGAAGAGCACTTGGTGGGGATGTTGGAAAGTGTGGGGGGTGCTAGACAGCACTGGGGGGGCCCGGCCAGCAAAAGAAGTTGTATAGGAGGGGTATGGGGCAGCTGCATATAGAGGAATTGATCTTTCCATATTCCTCCTGCAGCCGCTGAATGCCTGCAGAAGGGAGTGGAGGAGAATCATGCATCCAGCGACTGCAGGAAATATATAGAAAGATCAAATCCTCTATATGAAGCTGCCCCATCCCCCTCCTATACAGTCAAAAAGGGGGACCTTGCTCGAGCACTCACCTTCCTCCCTCTGCTGCCACCGCTGCCATCGCCACTGCCACCTCTCAACTGCAGCCGGAAGAAGAGGGAGGTGGGTGGAGGCAGAGCCGATTCTACGCGACAAGGAGGCATTTAAAATCCTCCTCTGATCTGTGCAATGAGAGCCTCTCCTGCTGGCTGCTGTTGTCACGTGACGAGTGACATCACTGGTTGCTAGACGCCAGGCGATACAAGCAACCAGTTTGGCAGGCCAGGCAGGAGAGGGGAAGTATATTAGACAGTGGACACTCGGGGATAATAACTGTAAATCATCCACACGAGACCCGTGGCTTTTTGCGGGCACACTCGGGGCTATAGCCCCGGTCAGTCCCCCCTGCTGACGCCACTGCTTCTGAGGTTTCAGACACAAATCAAAACCTAATTTCAAGGGACTGTCCCTCATTCAGAACAAAGTCCAGCTGTCCCTCTTTCCTCCTTCTTTGTCCCTCATTTTGGTCTGATCTATATAGTTGTATATAAAATACATATCTATCAAAAAGCGTTTCCCAGTGCTAAACCTTTCATCCAATTTCTACATTGCTGAATTTGTAAATTCCAAAAGCCAGTATAAAGGAATAGTAGTGGTAAAAAAGCAATTTTGAGTTTAACAAATCATTTTTTTTTTAGCACAATTCTCCTTTAACAGGGGCGTGGCAGGGGGTGTGTCCTATGCCTACATACTTTTGCTCATAGGTGTCCCTCATTCCCATCTCAGAAAGTTGGGAGGTATGAAACACATGGGGCTTGGGAGACTGGGGATTGCTGACATTACAAATGACATAACCACCAAACCATAAACTGTGGGCTACTGTAAAGGGAACCTGTATTTGGAGAAACAAGGATATCTTTTGAACCTTTGAGGGCCATTCACATCTATGATTTGCCTTAACACAGGCATTACCACAACACATGTCAAAACCTGTTAAATGTTGTTGCAGGGGATGCCAGAAATCTGACTTGTATCTTAGGCAGACTTCTGGGAAAATTGGTGAGCCAATCGCACAAGCAGGAAATTATGTTTCTGGGGTGTGGTCAGTATACATTCTGTGTACAGAACAGCTCCAGGTAGCCATATTGCATTGCATTTCAGAAATTTACAACAGCAGCAGATTGAAACGGATTGAAAAGGAAAGGTAGGTAAATAACATTCAATTACAATATGATTTGTGTCGCAATTGTATACGCTATATTGTTTTTCTTTATTTGATATTTTTTCCCCCCACGAAAGTGGAGTTACCCTTTAAAGTAATGCACAGCAACATGTGACATAAACACAAATGTAAGTAGGCCCTAAGATATGGTGACCAGATTTTTAAAATGAAATCCGGTGACATATTTATTTATTTTTTATTGGCAAATGGCACAGGACTGCATACTACACAGAGTGCTGGGCACAGGACTACATAATACACAGAGCGCTGGGCACAGGACTACATAATACACAGAGTGCTGGGCACAGGACTGCATAATACACAGAGCGCTGGGCACAGGACTGCATAATACACAGAGCACTGACCAGTGCTTTAAGTGGCCCAAAAGAGGTGCTGGTACTCTATTATAGCCTATACATTTTTTTCGCCCCCCCCACCCCACATCAGGGTCCCCACAGAGCACCCCCCCCCCCTGGCCTGGGCTGGGACTCCGGAGCAGGGGAACTCACTGGTGGTGACTGGTCTGGCTCTGGAGTGGGAAATTGAGGGCGCAGATGTCCAAAATGAGCGTACTGGTATGCTAAGGCGCACGGAGAGGTGGCGGTATGTTCAAGAGCCATATTTGGAAGTGGCGGTACTGAGTACCAGTGCATACCGGCCCACTTAAAGCTCTGGCACTGACCACAGGACTACATAATACACAGAGCGCTGGGTACAGGACTGCATAATACACAGAGCATTGGGCACAGGACTGCTTAATACACAGAGCACTGGGCACAGAATTGCTTAATACACAAAGCACTGGGCACAGGATTACATAATATACAGGAGGGTGTTAGACATAGAGTACAGGGTTCAGAGGTTTGCTATGCACAGAGGACTCTTCTGCCCCCACATCCATAGATCATCTCTGCACCCTCCTCTCACAGATTATCTCTGCAGCCATCCCTTAGCCCTTCCCCCACAACAGCTAAACTCTCTATCTCTCCATGCAGCTGCATCAGCTCTGACCCCCGCTCCCCCACTGCCCTTTATCTGTGTACAAACAGACCCCCCTCCCCCATCTACTCATTTCCCATTTTCAGCCCTCCACACAGTCAATTTTTGGCTCTGCCTCTCCTCCAATGAACAGCAGCAGGAGTGGCAGTGAGATCGTCCAGCAGGGGGCGTCAGCATCTGAGCCACCAGCCTGTTTCTCAGCCAGCATGGGATGCCCTGTCTACATTAATCCGACCCTAAATCCAGGGACAAAACTGGGAACAGACTTGGACCGGGGACAGTGTCCTCAATCCGGGGACGTCTGGTCACCCTACCCTAAGAGCCTTCTTTACTGTGCTGATCCACTGGTTTGAATACATTCTGAGTCACTAACATGAGACAGGTAAACATATCAGAAGTTTTGAAATAACTTGTTATGTGCTTGCATGACGCCATGCTGCTAACAGTTTTAGGAGGAGGTCATCAAACCCTGCATTTTTCTCAGCAGATATCTCCTTTAACCACCTCCCACCCGGGCCATTGTAAATATACGGCCGGGTGGGAGTCTCCTCCTTCTGATCGGACGTTCCGGAACGTCCTTCAGAAGGAGAGAGATTGCGCCGCCGCGGGCACGCGCAGCGGCGCGATCTCGATGTGCCTGTGTCCCTCGGACACAGAGCAACAAGACTCGGCAGGAGGGCCCTGTGATTGGCCCTCCTGATCACATGACGGCTGTGTCCAATCACAGCCGTCATGCAATGTAAATACAGCCATTGTAACGGCTTCAATCTCTTCTCCTCCTGACAGATACTGTCACTGAGGAGAAGAGGAGAGGATCTATTCTGCAGCCGGGGTGATCAGTGAGTATTTCTAATTACTCACTGATCACAGGGGGGGGTCTGTGCTGGTAATCAGATGATTGATTACCAGTGCAGCCCTGGGGGGAGGGGTGCCACTAGAGCCACCAGGGATGCCCACCCATGACCACCAGGGATGCCCACCATGGCCACCAGGGATGGCAAACAGGGCTCAGAGAGCCTGCCAGTGGTGCCCCCCTATCAGTGCTGCCCACCAATGCCATCTATCAGTGCTGCCCACCAGTGCCCGTTATTGCCATCTATCAGTGCCACCCACCAGTGCCCATTATTGCCCACCAGTGCTGCCTATCAGTGCCCATCAGTGCCCCCCATCAGTGCCGCCCATCAGTGCCACCTATCAGTGCCCATCAGTGCCGCCTATCAGTGCCCATCGGTGCCCATCAGTGCCGCCGATCAGTCCCCATCAGTGCTGCCTATCAGTGCCCATCAGCGCTGCCTATCAGTGCCCACCAATGCTGCATATCAGTGCTATCTATCAGTGCCACATATCAGTGCCCATCAGTGCTGCATATCAGTGCTACCTATCAGTGCCCATCAGTGCTGCATATCAGTGCCACCCCATCAGTGCCACCCCATCAGTGCCACCCCATCAGTGTCTCCTCATCAGTGCCTGTCAGTGCGGCGTCATCAGTGCTCATCAGTGCAGGAAAAAAACGTATCTATTTACGAAATTTTATAACCTAAACGAAAAAACTTTTTTTTTTTTCAAACTTTTCTGTCTTTTTTTATTTATGCACCAAAAAAGAAAAAACCTGGCGGTGATCAAATACCACCAAAAGAAAGCTCTATTTGTGGGGGAAAAATGACATAAATTTGGTTTAGGTACAGTGTTGCATGACCATGCAATTGTCATTCAAAATGCAACAGCGCTAAAAGCTGAAAATTGGTCTGGGAAGGAAGGGGGTTTAAGTGGCCAGTATTGAGGTGGTTAATAAACGGCATACAAAATTGCCTGGCTGCAGTCAGCAGCATGCAATAGGCAAGGAATGGTCTTTACTGGAGAACATACGGTTTTACCAAAATGTAAATAGCTAAGGAAGTAAAATAAATGACAATATTAGATGCAATTTTTTTATGACAGGTCCACTTTCATAAAGTAACTTTTTAAAAAAAGGAGCCTCCTTTCCTAAAGTTTTTCCCGCACAGACTGATACTTTACATTACAAAGCTACTTAGTCACTAAAATGTATTTCCAAGTGGTATGTGCAATGTTGGCTCTATAAACGCCAAACATCAATACGGCCCATATATTTCTTCATTTAAAATCACTCCAGCCCTTTTGTATTTTTGAAGCTTCTGACTTCAAAGCAAGGTAATCCTTTGAAGGACAATTTACAATTAGCTTGATAATACGGTGACATTGACTTTGGTGCATTATGGGAGAAGCCAGTTGTTTTCTTTTCATGTTTTCCCAGCAATCTTCAGTGTTTTCAAACTAAATCAGTAGTTTTGTGTTTATGTGTTTTTTTTTTTTCTTTCCTATTTTTTTTATTCCATGTTGTGTAATACAGTCATTTACTAACAGTGTAGCAAACATTTCCATGTGCTTTGAAGCAGCTACATTTCCGCAATGTTCAGTTTTATTGAAACTAAACTCCAGGAAAATATAAAGACTCACATTATAGCAGCTTTGTACTCTCTCATACATATTTAAAGGTATTTTTTGCAAGCAGTATATATGCCTGAACCTGAGCTTGTATCAGCCTCTTGCAGTCCCTGTACAGCACAGCTCAGACTGAGAGAAGGAGAAGCAGCACAAAGAGCCAATCAGTACTGATGTGCTGTGTTGGTCAGTGTTTGCAGCACTGCTAAAATTGACTAAATTCAGTAAATCATGATATAACAATTCTGTGCAAATCAAGTGCAATAAATACCATCTATGAAAAAATTGATATTGTGCAAAATATATGCTGTGCAATGACTGTGCAAAAAAGCAATATTAAAATCATATAATAAAGTGCAAACTCAGTGCAATATAAATAAATAAATATTTTCTATTGCAGGACTGTTGTATGGACTTTTATATTGCACTGAGTTTGCACTTTATTACATGATTTTAATATTGCTTTTTTGCACAGTCATTGCACAGCATATATTTTGCACAATATCAATTTTTTCATAGATGGTATTTATTGCACTTGATTTGCACAGAATTGTTGTATATTGATTTACTGAATTTAGTCAATTTTAGCAGCGCTGCAAACACTGACCAACACTCCTAAAAAGCACTAGCACTTTTTCTTGCAGCAGGCAGCTAACATAAGTTAACACACCATATTGTATTTACTCACATACCACAAGCGCGAGGTTCACAGTCCCACAGTACTGATGTGCTAACTTCGAGTATGCTGATAGGAGAGAACAGAATAAGAGGGAGATGAGCTAGTCAGTGTTCTGCTTCTCCTTTCACTGTCCAGTCACAGGCTTGTGGAGGAACAAGACCTGGAAGTTTTACTTAACCACTTTAAGACTGGAAGGATTTGCCCCCTTCCTGACCAGGCCCTATTTTGTGATTCGGCACTGCGTTACTTTAACGGACAATTGCACGGTCGTGCGACGCTGTACCCAAATGAAATGGATGTCCTTTTTTTTCCCACAAGTAGAGCTTTCTTTTAATGTTATTTGATCACCTGTGCCTTTTTTATATTTTGCGCTATGAACAAAAAAAGAGCGACAATTCTGAAAAAAAAAAAAAAAAACAATATTTTTCACATTCTGCTGTATAACATTCTCAAAAAAAAAAATTAAAAAATCAAAATTTTTAGGCCAATTTGTTTTCTGCTACATATTTTTGGTAAACACAAATTGCAATAAGCGTATTTTGATTCTGACAGATTAAATATTCTGACATAATGATTAGCTGCACCACAAATTAGGGAGAAGGATAGAAGGAGAAGGAAGATGAGAGGGTATAGGCTCCCATTCCTCTCTGCCCCAATCTTTGTCCCAGAAACACAACATGAGCCTCACTAGTGCATGTTGTAAACTAATTTGTCATCTTCTATGTTTTCTTTGTGGCTGTAGCTTTAAAAAATATTTAGAAAATTTAAGAGGGTATATGGCAAGCTACAACAGTGCTATCTATTGCAAGGAAGTATTGGGGCTTTGGTTGGTGGGTTCATCTTATACATCTCTATAGATCATCATAGCTGATGAGCTGGGGGATAAGGATTTCCCAGGTATGATCTGTGGTTATATACATGTATCTTGGTGGCTTACATATCAATAACATGGAGATGTGGCAGCATATTTGGGTAGGGTAGCTGGGTAACAGTGTTATTTTTCTGCTACCTTTTTATCATTATTAACACTTTACCAGACTTCATAACAAACATTAAAGGGGAGTTCCAGGCTTTTCGGTGTTTATTAAAAGTCAGCAGCTACAAAAAGTGTAGCTGCTGACTTTTAATAAACACACTCACCTATCCCACGGTCCAGCGATGCGACCGCCCGAAGCCTCGATCCTCTCTCTCTGGTCTCGGTGGCGCCGGCATCACTGGTGTGGGCACCCGGCTGTGACAGCTTGCGGCCTTATAGCTGGGTACGCACTGCGCATGTGCGAGTTGCGCTGCGCGTCTTGATTGGCCAGCAATCTTCTGGGACCTCTGACATGTCCCAGAAGATTGCAGGGAGGGAGGGAGGGGGAGAGGAAAACTTCTGCTCAGGGCGCCACGGCACTCCGAGCAGAAGTGGGAGCGGGTACCTGTCAAAACTAGGTACCCGCCCCCCCCCCCAAAAAAAATTACATCCCAAATATGGCATTTCAGGGGGGTTAGGACTACCTAAAACGGAAGTTCCACTTTTGGGTGGAACTCCGTTTTAAGGCTAGGTTCACACCTGCGATCCTACTTTCAGTGTGAATATGTAGTGCAACTTAGATGCAACTTTCATACAGTCTTCATATTCTATGGGATCTCACCAAAGTAGAACAGGAACCTTTTCCAAACTCACACTGGGGTTTATTTACTAAGACTGGAGAGTGCAAAATCTGGTGCAGCTGTGCATGGTAGCCAATCAGCTTCTAACTTCAACTTGTTCAATTAGGCTTTGACAATAAAACCTGGAACCTGATTGGCTTCTATGCAGGGATGCGCCAGATTTTGCACTCTCCAGTTTTAGTATATCTACCCCAATGTGAGTCGCATTGATGTGAATAGGTACCATTGGAAACAATATGATTTCCATTGTCATTCAATTCTGTAAGATTCAAGTCTGAAATTGCACTAGTGTGACGGGAGCCTTAGTGTTGGCATTAGTATTTATTTCTACTTTTTTGGCATCTTACATTTTCCTTGACTGCAACCAAAACTACAAATACTTAGCATCAAGAGACCTCAGCTTTGTACACATTTTTGGAGAGTGTATAGATAGACATGGCTAATAAGGCCTATGCAGCTTACAACTGCCTTCCATTAATTAGTTCTCAAGGACACACTTTTACACTCCAAAGGTCTGAAACCTGTATGTGATCCAAATACAGATACAGATGGAAACAGATGGAAAGACACGGTGTACTCCAGTCCAGTAGAATGTTCTGTACTTCCATCTTTATTCATTAAGAGTTCAGATAACTAATTAAACCCCAAGAACAAGGAACATTACAACTTTCATTAGTCTACGTTGAAACACAAGGGGCTGATTTAACAACCTAGGTGCTGCAGATTGTCAAATCTTTGCAGAAACTATATTAACAGAAAGTATTCAAGTTAAATTTTTTAGGCTAAAAATATAGTTCTATTTACCAAAGTCAGAAAGTCCACTTCATTTTACTAATAGTTAACCTGTGTTTACCATAAACCAAAAAAAAGTTCATACAAGGAAGTTAAAGTTGCCAACACACACGTTTAGATTTATTCTTTGGTCACTGCAGAAGCCCAGAAACTGAAGGTGCTCTATTTTGAAAAAAAAAAAAACAATCTTAGGCCAACCCCCTCCTATTCTCTGCACCTACTGGTTAGTGATGCTAACCAGTGTTGGGGGTAACTAGTTACAAAGTAACGGATTACAGTAACTACATTACTTTTTTTGGTAATGAAGTAACGTAACTAGTTACAATACTAATATTGGTAACTACACTACTTTACTAGGCTATAGGAAAGCGCTTTCCTACGTTACCCAAGCCGTGCGATACAATCCTTATTTCGAAGAAAAGAGAGGGATGAAGTTTATGACTTTTTGTTGCATTTTATGTTTTATTCAGTTTTTTCAGGTTTTGTTCTCATGTTTCCCAAAGCCTGTGTTTATACAATAAACTCTATGCAGAAAGAGTGTCATGTATCTTCTTCTACACGGTCAATTAAGAAAGAAGACAGTAAAGTAATAAGTAGTGAAGTTACTTTTCAAATGCAGTAACTAGTAAAGTAATTTCGTTACGATTTACAGAAGTAACTAGTAACTAGTTACATTTTTTGAGTAACTACCCCAACACTGATGCTAACCTATCCTAATTGTAGACTTCAGTATAGAATGTTGAGCTTTGGCCCTTCTACTCCCACTCTTCACTATCAGTGATGCTAAGGTAATGCAAAAGATGGCAATAAATATTTTATATATTTCTTACAGGTATATAGCGCTGAAAACTTACATGGTGCTAATATAAAACAAGCACATACGGCTGTTTGATGTATATTCATAAATATGCACAATTTATAGAAACACATTTTTTAAAAACAGTTACACGCAATATTTATTTTAAAGTGTTCATCCAGCCCAAACATTTTTTAGATTTTTCGAGAGAGTAAAGAAGGATTTTTGAAGCTTACTGGGTTAATTCTGTCTATGTTGCTTTGGGAGATTTTACTCCACTTCCACTTATTAGGTAAAGCCATGGAAACTGTGACAGTGGGGGATCTCAGTAATACCCTTTAGAGCCCCACAGAGGAGTAAAGACCTACAGGGGTTCTAAACTTTCCCCGCTCTATCCAAAATTAAATAAATAACTATAGGAAAAACTTTTTTTTTCCATTTTGAATAGAGTAAAGTATGGTTATCACCCTGTTTTATTTTTTTGCCATCTGTGCCCTATTTGGGAGATTTACCTTCACTTCCTGTCCCATAGCCAAAACAGGAAGTGAGAGGAAATCCCTGCAAATTAAGGAAATCCCTTGGGAACCCCCAAGTTATCTACAACTAGTGTCCCCATTGGAAGATTTCCCCTCTATTACTTTTCTGGGTACAACCAAAAATATGGGATTTTCTTTTACTTTCAAAGATAATGGTAAACAGGACAAATAGAGAGGGTGCATTTCCCTAATGGTGGCCAGACAGCAATCATAAACCCCACAAGTGTTCTAATCTCTCTCCACTTTATCCAAAATAAAAGAAAAGGTTTGGACTTTAGTTATACTTTAACTCTGGGAATAAAAATTCTTCTCACTGTAAGGGTTACCTGCCTAGGGGATTATAAACAAAGTGATATACCTTATCCCCCGATCCTCCTGCAGGCAGTCTGATGTGTCGGGTTGTGAGTAGGCCCTTGACATCCTCCTGTACAATACCTGACTGATACCTGACTGAATAACATTAGAAACCTTGGGCTCCAAAGGTAAGAGGTTTTGGAAGACCAGTGTAAACATTTGTTAGCACAACATGGATCTACAGATAACGTCCAAATGTTTTTTATTGAAGATTGATCACATCGCAGCAAAATAGTGCAAAGTTTCAATGCTGTACAGGAGCCCTTCATAAGACATTCCTGACAAAGGGCTCCTCTCTGGTTCTAAAATGTTGCACTTCTCTGCTGGGATCATTCTTTAAAAAAAAAAATTTGAGCGTAATCTGAAAATCTGTGGTGTGCTAACAAATGTTTATACTGATGGGAATATTGCCATTTGCTTTGGGAGTCTCCAGTTATATGGAAAGGAGGCAGCCTGTTGGAGTGAAGAATAAGGTAAGTATATAATTTCGTTCATCATCCCCTAGGCAAAACAAGCAGTTGACTATTTTACAAGTGAAGTAGACCCAATTCATGGGTAAAGATTTTTTGTCCCCGGTATCCATCTTTAGGATGTGGACCAGGGGTCTTTAAACTATGGCCCTTCAGTTGTTCAGGAACTACAATTCCCATCATACCTAGTCATGTCTGCGAATGTCAGAGTTTTGCAATGCGTCATGGGATGTGTAGTTCTGCAACAGCTGGAGGGCCGTAGTTTGGGGATCCCTGATGTAGACTGTCACGCTTACAGGAAAATTTACCTTTAATATGGAAATGCAAACACGTTTTTTTTTTTATTTAGTTTTTGATAGATTGTAGGTTTGTGTCACCAAACTGGGAAACCTACCCTTAAAATAAAAAAATTGAATAAAATTGGCGCTCAATCACCCCCAATTTAGTAAAATAACAGAGATAAATAGTAATGATTTTAAAACCAAGCAAAGCAACTGCAAAATTATTGCACAATAGTAAAGATGTATGTGGTAATAATAACGTGCAAATTATGCAATAAATAGGTAGACAAAAAATACTAAAATATATATAGAAGTGAAATAAAATCACAAAGTGATACAGTGCGTGGTGAAATGTGTATAATTACACAGATTGGCGTGAAAGAAAAATTAAAAATATTGGGTCACTGACAAAACAGTGATGAAAATATAAAGTGCACCGTGCTTTAAAAATCAGGCAAAAACCAATATGGAGCAGAAAAAATAATAATAATAGAACTACTCACACTATAAAAGGGATATTGTGCACAATATAAAAGATCAAAGTGATAGAGAAGTGACAATAAATAGTCAAATATAAAACCAATCATAAACCCCCAAACAAATGCTTGGGTAAAATATCTGTGCAAAAATGGATAAAGGTAAAAAACTGTAGAAAAAAGTTCATCAGTTCATAAAGAACATCAAAGTTTATAAAGAAAGTGCTGGTGAGGAAATAATGCCAGAAGTGCGGGGAAACTCCTTATAGTGCGGGAAACCAATTTACACTGTGGTGGTGAGCTAAGATGCTCAAATGAGTGAAATGGCCGCTCACCTCCAAAACACTCAAAATGAGCGTTTGTACCAAAGGTAACAGGATATCCACTGTAGAAATAGGGGTCCAATAATGGTTCCTTTAAGAGCAGGCTCCTCTAGTCCTTATTGGAAAGCCAGTATCGACATCAAGGGGTGAAATCCTAAATAAGGTTTGGAGCTCAAACCCATAATAAAGGGAGGCACTTCATGGTGTAGTACGCTCAATGTAACATTTATTTGGATACAAATAAAATGATGCACTCACATTTTGTAAGGTACAAACAGCATAAAAGTAGCGTGGCAGCGGCTAGGCAGTGAGATTCAGGGACTTCCGGTCTCGGCCGAGGACCGGAAGTGACGTCAGGCGCTTCTCCCGACTAGTTGCGTCACAGCAGGAATGTGACTTTCTCAAGAGATCCCTTCAGAAAGTCACATTCCTGCTGTGACGCAACTAGTCGGGAGAAGCATCTGACATCACTTCCGATCCTCGGCCGATACCGGAAGTCCCTGAATCTCGCTGCCTAGCCGCTGCCAAATAAATGTTACATTGAACGTACTACACCATGAAGTGCCTCCCTTTATCATGGGTTTGAGCTCCAAACCTTATTTAGGATTTCACCCCTTGATGTCGATACTGGCTTTCCAATAAGGACTAGAGGAGCCTGCTCTTAAAGGAACCATTATTGGACCCCTATTTCTACAGTGGATATCCTGTTACCTTTGGTACAAACGCTCATTTTGAGTGTTTTGGAGGTGAGCGGCCATTTCACTCATTTAATGATCTTAGCTCACCACCACAGTGTAAATTGGTTTTCCGCACTATAAGGAGTTTTCCCGCACTTCTGGAATTATTTCCTCACCAGCACTTTCTTTATGAACTTTGATGTTCTTTATGAACTGATGAACTTTTTTCTACAGTTTTTTACCTTTATCCATTTTTGCACAGATATTTTACCCAAGCATTTCTTTGGGGGTTTATAAATGGTTTTATATTTGACTATTTATTGTCACTTCTCTATCACTTTGATCTTTTATATTGTGCACAATATCCCTTTTATAGTGTGAGTAGTTCTATTATTATTATTTTTTCTGCTCCATATTGGTTTTTACCTGATTTTTAAAGCACGGTGCACTTTATATTTTCATCACTGTTTTGTCAGTGACCCAATATTTTTCACTTTTCTTTCACGCCAATCTGTGTAATTATACACATTTCACCACGCACTGTATTACTTTGTTATTTTATTTCACTTCTATATATATTTTAGTATTTTTTGTCTACCTATTTATTGCATAATTTGCACGTTATTATTACCACATACATCTTTACTATTGTGCAATAATTTTTGCAGCTGCTTTGCTTGGTTTTAAAATCATTACTATTTATCTCTGTTGTTTTACTAAATTGGGGGAGATTGAGCGCCGATCTTATTCTATTTTTTTACCTTAATATATGTATGTTGAGACACTGCTAGGAATTAGCTGCTAATCTATGAGCCCCTTTTTATTCCATCTACTCTTACTCTTTTTATTATCTCACATTTCCTACTACATCTGGTCGATGGTCAGCGCATAGGGTCTATTTACCTTTCTTCTACCTTTAAAATAATTGTAACAGTTGTCACTGGAATAGGAATAGAAGGGAAATCTCTAAGGGTTGTTTGTCCCAGGGATAACTGTCAAAATTAGGATTTCCCTTAAAGCGCAACTGCACTTTTGTTGAGAAAAAAAACATTCCCCTCTGGGTGATCTCTGTACATTACAAGGATTTTCACAAACTTTGTTGCAAATTCTTACCTTTTGTTATTCTGAAGAAATCATTGTTTGTTCTTCTGTTCTTCTGTGCTGAGTGGGTCAAATGGGAGTGGGCTCTAATGAGGAAATTTGATGGGCCTGCATTCCTTTAGACATGTTCCTATTGGGAATATCTCACCAAAAATGAAATTTTTGTTGCATGGGATGCCAGAAATCTGACTTGTATCTTAGGCAGACTTCTGGGAAAATTGGTGAGCCAATCACACAAGCAGGAAATGATGTTTCTGGGGTGTGGTCAGTATACATTCTGTGTACAGAACACCTCCAGGAAGCCATATTGCATTGCAATTTCATAAAATACAACAGATGCAGATTGAAAAGGAAAGGTAATTTTTAATAACATTCAATTACAATATGATTTGTGTCACAATTGTATACCCTATATTGTTTTTTCTTTATTTGCTATTTTTTTTCCCCACAAAGTAGAGATACCCTTTAAATTTTGGAACATTTCCTCAAACTTCTTCTCAAGTTTCTGGCACAGAAAGTGAGAGGAAATCTTTTAGGCAGGGATACAGACAGCAATAAAAGTTAACCAAGCTATTAATACTAACTTTCTCGATAATAAATACGGTAAATAAAAAAGGCTTGACTGTGAGCCTACTTTATATGTATAATCCACTTACCTGGTGTGTGATCTGTATTTAGCCGAATACCTCTTTCCACCACGGTCCAATCAAAATCATCAGTCTTGTCTTGTGAGAGGTTGCATCCCAAATCACCGCTGGTATTCTGCTGTGTGAAGCTGCAGCTGCCAGGTAAATCAGTGTAAGGACCTAAGCGCATGCAAAATAATGGCGGCTTTTAATAGTTAGACACCTGTGAGACATCCAATATGTACTCAGTAATTTAGAATAAAATCACCTTGCTATGAAAGCAGCGAGATGAATGCATGATTTACTGATGCCAACCGCTGCTGTGCCCCTCTCTGAAGCAGGTTCATCTGCGCCTATTGGATGTACGATTTCCTATAAGTCTATTAAGGGATTAGCTCATTCTGGCTTAGTACATTTACTTAATTTCACAAAGGAATTGCCATTTTTCATCTCAGCACTTGCTTCAGTGCTGTTCAACAGGGTGTGAAAATTATGAACAAGTTGATTTAAAATTTAAATGAAATATAGCCCTGGTTTTGGAACAGCTTACCTGACTTACATCGCTTGTTGTTACCGGTGCGTTCTTCTTAAAGGGAATGCATAGTGGGTTTTTTTTTTTATTTTGTTTTACATATATTTTTTATTAACTAATTTTGTTTAGAACTAAAAAATATTTATTTTCTCTTTAATTGAATATACATTCGTTAAAATATTACAGTTTACATGTTTTCGGCGATGGGTGCTGTTCATTTAGGATGATGGTATACTTCCAACCTAGTGGTAGCCGTTTCTATTCCAGCATGACTGTGTCTGTATGTACAAATCTGGCTCCATGAAGACATAGTTTGACAAGTCTAGTGTGAAAGAAGTTAAAGTGGAGTTTCACCCATTTTAATAACTTGGATTACATAGATATATGTAATCCCATTTAAAACTACTTTTACCAATGGAAACTTTTTTTTTTTTGCGAGGAAATACCTTTTTTTCTTCTTTATTCATCCTTACTTCCGGGTCCGGTCGCCGATCGGGCAATTACGTCATTCGGCGATTCGCAAGGGCTGCTGGGATGTATCTCATGAAATCTCATGGGATGAAATCTCGCATTATTACTCAGGAGTCCTGAGCTGTACTCGTATGTATTGGATTGAGTCCGTGCTCCGCCCCGCCTCCTCTCAGTGAGCTGTACTCATATGTATTGGATTGAGTCCGTGCTCTGCTCCGCCTCCGCCTCGCCTCCTCTCAGTGAACGAGGACTGAAAGCATTATATCCCGTAGAGCTCACTGAGAGGAGGTGGGGCGGAGGCGGGGCAGAGCACGGACTCAATCCAATACATACAGTACAGCTCAGGACACCTGTGTAATAATGCGAGATTTCATCCCATGAGATACATCCCAGCAGCCCTTGCGAATCGCCGAATGACGTAATCACCGATCGGCGGCCGGACACGGAAGTGAGGATGAATAAAGAAGAAAAAAAGGTATTTCCTAGCAAAAAAAAAAAAAAGTTTCCATTGGTAAAAGTAGTTTTAAAGGGGATTACATACATCTAAAGTTACTAAAATGGGTGGAACTCCACTATAAGTGGCCTGTACAAAGCTCCGACCTCAGTCCTTCATGATTAGGACCTGGGTTTAATTCACCAAGTGTTCAGCAAAAGTATTAGGCAGGTGTGAAAAAATGCTGTAAATTAAGAAAGTTTCAGAAATAGAAGCGTTAATAGTTTATTTTTATCAGTTAACAAAGTTAGTTATATAGCACCCTCCTAGATAGGTGCTGGGTAGGGAGTGTAATTTGCTCTGCCTGCTTATCAAGGGAGTAGCAGGTGAAACATAGTTGCTCTGTCTGCTTATCAGGGAGCATGGTTTCTAGTTAGGCCTGTTGCATGTGTCCAGGGTGTGATTCATCTGGGCTGAAGAAGTATCCCTACTGTATCCAATAGGGAGGCCTGTTGGACAGTGGAGGAAACCCAGCCAGTGACACACAAGCTTTTGTGATTATCTCAGTGGGTTGGCAAGGGAAAGTGGTGCATCCTGGGATACGTTATAAAAGCCAAAGACACATGTGGCAGGGGGTCTTTGGGTGGGAAACCAAGTCCTAGAAGGAGGGTGAGGGCTGTCTCCTCTTCTGAAGCTGTGGAAGGTGGTCACGGGCAGTCGGCCTGGTGAACCAGAAAGTGTGGCTGAACCCAGAGGTCCAGTGGAAACTGACTGTGGGGTTTGGAGGCAACGGTGACTCTGGAAAAACAGTGTCCATGAGTACAGAGAAACCTCCCCAGGGGTCTGCCAGGAAGGGGGCCACTCCAGTGGCTAGAGTCAGCGGACGGATGTCAGCACACAGGCAGTGAGAGTAAAGGGGGTGCCAAGTTATTAACCCTCAAGAGAATATTCAAGCGGGAACATTTAAATATCTTCATCTACAGTGGCAGAGTTCTACAGTCAGTTGTCCTCAAGATTGTGCATAGTTACTAGTTGGAGTATCCCACTCATTCCTTCTCCTATCCAAGTTCTAAAAAAACACACAAAAACAACATCCCCTGGATTGATTATTTACTGAGCCAAGAACTTTCATTGCTGTTTATCTGCTGTCAGTTGCTAAAGGTAACCCAGGGGAATCCAGAAAGTGTAATTCTCAGCAGTCCTCTAGGGAGCAGTGCTACAGAAAAAAAAAAAAAAAGAAGTAAATAAACAGAAGAGAAATCCAAATCAAATCAATATTTGGTGTGACCACCCTTTGCCTTCAAAACAGCTTTAATTCTTCTAGGTACACTTGCACACAGTTTTCGAAGCAACTTAGCAGGTAGGTTGTTCCAAACAACTTGGAGAACAAACCACAAATCTTCCCTGTCTCTTCATGTAATTCCAGTTAGACTCAATGATGTTGAGATCAGGACTCTGTGGGGGCCAAACCATTACTTCCAGACTCCTTGTTCTCCTTTAGGCTTGGTTCACATTAATGCGGTGCACCACATTCCTGTGCAAATCACATGCGATGTCTGTGTGGTGTGATTTGAGCCATCCATTTGTATGGCTCAAATTGCACCGCATCCACACAAAAAAGTTGCAGGACCCTTTTTTCCCCACACTGGAATTGGATCACGTGGATGTTCACGCCTATGTGGTCCGATTCTGTCAATTGCATTGCTTTTTGTGAACTGCTCTGAGGTGTCATTAACTTAACATTGACGCCCGCTGCCATTTGCATGAACGTCTTGCAATTTCAATGCAGTGCGGAGAACACTGAAAATAGTACTTAATGACATTGGCTGTATGTTTGAGGTTGTTGTCCTGCTGCAGAATCACCCCCTGATGGTATGGCATGATGAAGAAGTATTTGCCTGTATTTCTCAGCATTGAGGACACCATTGATCCTGACCAAATCTCCTACTCCATTTGCAGAAATGCAGCCTCAAACTTGCAAGGAACCTCCATCATGCTTCATTGTTGCCTGCAAACACTCATTGTATCGCTCACCAACCCTTCGACGAATTGCCTCCTGCTACAGCCAAATATTTCAAATTTTAAATCATCATTCCAGAGCACCTGCTGCCATTTTCTGCACCTTAGTTCTTATGTTTTCATGCAAGTTCAGTCGCTTATCCTTGTTATCACGTTGGAGTATGGTTTTATGGCCACAATTCTTCCATGAAGACCACTTCTGGTCAGACTTCTCCAGACAGTAGATGGGTGTACCTGGGTCCCACTGGTTTCTGTCACTTCTGTGCTAATGGCACTGCTGGACATCTTTCGATGTCAGAGGGGAGTAGGCATGATGTGCCTTTCATCTATCTAACATCTGCTTAACCACTGCATCTACAATTGCACGTTTCTTTATGCTTCTTCAAAAAGAGTTTTAGGAACACACCTTGAAACCCCAGTCTGCTTTGAAATCTTTGCCTCGGAAAGACACGAAGACTGATGCAGTATAACTACCTGGTGTCTTGTTGCTGTGCTCAGTCTTGCCATGGTGTATGACCTGTGATATGAAACTGTCTTCCATAACCTCACCTTGGCAGCAGAGTTTGGCTGTTCCTTGCCCAGATTTAAGCCTCATACACAGCTGTTTATGTTTAAGGTAATGACTTTGTTTCAACCTACATATGAAATTGATGATCATTAGCACCTTCTTGGTATAATTGGTTAATCATACACCTGACTCTAATCTTACAAAATCCCTGACTTTGTGCAAGTATACAAAGTGTGCAAGTGTAAAAATGTATGTGGATTTGAAGCCAAAGGGTACTCACACTAAAATATTGATTTGATTTAGGTTTTCTTCTGTTTGTCCACTTTGCTGTTTGTAAATTAATAAAAAAAAAAATGAAATATATATTTTTAAAGCATTCTTACTTTACAGAATTTCTTCCAACCTGCCTAAAACTTTTACACAGTACTATATATTTATATATATATATATATATATATATATTTATATATATATTATATATGTAGCACCCTCCTAGGTAGGTGCTAGGTAAAAGCATCTTATAATCCTTCTGCTTATCAGGGGAGCCTGATCTATTTGGTTGCCTGTTGCATGTTTCCAGGTGTGATTCACTGGGTCTGAGGGAGTGTCCCCACTGTATCCAATAAGGGAGCTTGTTGGACAGTGGAGGAAACCCAGCCAGTGACACGTTGGCTTTTGGGTGAGTCCCAGTGGGTGGGCACTCTTGCAGTGCATCCTGGGATTGCTCATAAAATGCAGGGGGACATGTGACAGGGCGTCTTTGGCGGGAAGCAGAGTCCCAGGAGGAGGCTAACGACTGGTCTCTCCTCCTGTTGCATGAAGAAAGTGGTCTTAGGCAGTCGGCCTAGTGAACCAGGTGTGGAGCTGAGCTGCAGATGATCCAGTGGAGCTGACAGTGGAGCTGGTGGCAGATTCTCCTGGGAAAAACAGTGTCCGTGAGTACCAGGGGACTTGCCAAAGGGTCTGCCAAGGAAGGGAGACCACTCCAGTGAAGTCAGAGGATCAAGGGGTCAGCTCACACAGAGTGTCAGATTAAAGGGGGTGCCGTATAGGACCCTGAAGTGTAGGGACAAAGGGGGTGCTGAGTAGGACCCTGAAGAGCGATTCACAGTACAGTACAGTTCATCTAATTCTTCTTCACTTAGTGGCAAGGTGAAGCAGCGGCCTTGTCGCACTCAGCTTTATTCAGCAGTCCCAGCAATTGTGCATAGTTTGTTCAGTTGGAGTATCCCACTCATCCCTTCTCTCATCCCAGTTCTCAAATTAAACAACAAAAACCCAAACCCCTGGACTGTTTTCTGACTGAGCCAAGCACTTAGAATATGCTATATTTTCAAGTTGTTGCTATGGGTAACCCAAGGGAATCCGTAACCAGCAGCTCCCATGGGAATAGTGATATATATATATATATATATATATATATAGATATATATATATACACAGGGGTATATCATGTAATGAGTGGGCCCGTGTGCAAGATAAAAAGTGGGCCCTAGGCATTGATTAAAAAAAAAAAAATGTGTCACACGTAAATGTGGGTGTGGCCTAAATTGCGCTAAATATTTGGCGTAACTTAAAGGGGTTATGGTTTATTAGAGTCTGAGATGAATTACATAGTGCAGAATGCAGTAATGTATATTAGGGAATGTATAGTGGGGAGTGTACGGCGGTGGGTAGTATGTGCAGAAGAGGGGTGTGGAGTGTACGGCGGTGGGTAGTATGTGCAGAAGAGGGGTGTGGAGTGTATGTTGGTGGTTAGTATGTGCAGGAGAGGGGTGTGGAGTGTATAGTGGTGAGTAGTATGTGCAGAAGAGGAGTATGGAGTGTATGGTGGTGGGTAGTATGTGCAGAAGCGGGGTGTGGAGTGTATAGTGGTGAGTAGTATGTGCAGAAGAGGAGTATGGTGCATATGGTGGTGGGTAGTATGTGCAGGAGAGGGGTGTGGAGTGTATAGTGGTGAGTAGTATGTGCAGAAGAGGAGTATGGAGTGTATGAAGGTGGGTAGTATGTGCAGAAGAGGGGTGTGGAGTATATGAAGGTGGGTAGTATGTGCAGAAGAGGAGTATGGTACGTATGGTGGTGGGTAGTATGTGCAGGAGAGGGGTGTGGAGTGTATAGTGGTGAGTAGTATGTGCAGAAGAGGAGTATGGAGTGTATGAAGGTGGGTAGTATGTGCAGAAGAGGGGTGTGGAGTGTATGAAGGTGGGTAGTATGTGCAGAAGAGGGGTGTGGAGTGTATGAAGGTGGGTAGTATGTGCAGAAGAGGAGTATGGTGTGTATGGTGGTGGGTAGTATGTGCAGGAGAGGGGTGTGGAGTGTATGGCGGTGGGTAGTGTGTGCAGAAGAGGAGTAAGGGGTGTTTGGTGGTGGATAGTATGTGCAGAGGAGGAGTATGGAGTGTATAGTGGTGAGTAGTATGTGCAGAAGAGGAGTATGGAGTGTATGGTGGTGGGTAGTATGTGCAGAAGAGGAGTATGGTGCGTATGGTGGTGGGTAGTATGTGCAGGAGAGGGGTGTGGAGTGTATAGTGGTGAGTAGTATGTGCAGAAGAGGAGTATGGAGTGTATGAAGGTGGGTAGTATGTGCAGAAGAGGGGTGTGGAGTGTATGAAGGTGGGTAGTATGTGCAGAAGAGGAGTATGGTGCGTATGGTGGTGGGTAGTATGTGCAGGAGAGGGGTGTAGAGTGTATAGTGGTGAGTAGTATGTGCAGAAGAGGAGTATGGAGTGTATGAAGGTGGGTGGGTAGTATGTGCAGAAGAGGGGTGTGGAGTGTATGAAGGTGGGTAGTATGTGCAGGAGAGGAGTATGGTGTGTATGGTGGTGGGTAGTATGTGCAGGAGAGGGGTGTGGAGTGTATGGCGGTGGGTAGTGTGTGCAGAAGAGGAGTAAGGGGTGTTTGGTGGTGGATAGTATGTGCAGAGGAGGAGTATGGAGTGTATGGCAGTGGGCAATATGTGCAGGAGAGGGGTGTGGAGTGTATGGTGGAGGGTAGTAAGAGTTGAAGCTGTTATAGCTGCAAAGGGTGTGCCTACTCAAGACTGGGATGCCTTTAAAGTTCATGTGCAAGTAAAGGTAGGCATCCCAATATCTTTGGTAACAAAGTGTATTTTTGAAAGTATTCTATTTTTTAAAGTGATTCTTATTACTTTACAGCATTTCTTCACACCTGCCTACAACGTTTACACAGTACTGAATATATATACAGTATAAATTTAAGATCTGAACGGAAGACAAACCAAAAAAAAGTCCTCCCTGATCTGTCTATTCACAAGCTTACAAAGTAAAGGTGTTAGCCATCTGGTGAGCTTCTGCTATGGGCATATCAGTAGGCATGGTATAAAGACAGAGTGCACATGGATACTGCAGTGGGTAGGCAATGTTGTCAGCAGGAGGAGCAGTCTCCCAAATAAAGACAGCATTTAAAACCAGACAGATGTTCTAATGTTTTATTACTCCACCAAAACAGAAACAAATTACATTTTGGCTGGAGTTATTCTTTGTGTGCAAAAATCTCTGCATCTGGTGCTTAATTTGGGTTTCTGTGAAGTTGCTCCCCTTCTGTGCATCTGTGCAGCAGTACTCGTCTATGCGGATCATTACTCTGTAATAGTTGCCTAAAGTAAGCAGAGGGAAGCTGAGACCACAGCTGTGAGATTGTCTCTTTTTTTGGGTTACCAATCAAAAGTACCCATAGAGTGAGGCAGCAAGACAAACCCTGCCTGCATATGTATTAAAAAGATATGGTATAGCAGGGGGTAATACATTCTAGAACACGTCTCACTTCCTGTCCAGGAAAACTCATAGAAAGAAACTCATAGAAGATTAACACTAAATGAAACATGTTACTATCCTTTAGAGTTCAAATTCTGGGCATTTATGTATTAAGTTGGAAATACGATTTTGAAGCTTGTTGCACTGTTGTTAGTATCAATGGATTCTGACAGGGCTGGGTACACTAGTGGCATGTTCTTTTTCCTTTCATGTTAGATTATTATTATTTTTTTTAATGCAGCTTGTTCAATATCGATTTTTAATTCAATTGTTGTCAATGGGAAGCCTCTGAAATGCGTGCCAAGTACAGTGTGTGTATACCAGGTGCATTTGCATAGCTTTCATCACTTCTCAGGTAACTGACAATGACCTTGTTAATAAAAACAAAACTTTTTGTAACAATATATAAATCTTTATAATTGGGGGGAGTACCGCGCTTTAAAGTGCTTAATGTAACATCAATTAAATCATATAAATATGTGAAAAAAGTGTCTTAGTGCTTCTCAATATAATATTCACAAATTGTGTATCACAATGTTCAAAATAAATACAATCAAATATAGATCCTTCAATTCATAAATAATTAGGTGGTAAATTCTACTAAATAAAATTAATCTTACTTAAAATAAAAATACATATACAATATAAAGTGACAAAAAATGTATATAAACTTCTTAATAAGTGACCATCTAATAAAATTATTTTTGTGCTCTTAAATAAGTGGTTTTAATATAAAGTGCTGAAGTGTCCTTTAGATAAATATATAAATATGTCGTGATCAGCAAAATCTTCTTATCCAAATTTCACATGCAGGTGCTCTTTTGTGCAGTGCCCACTAGGTGTCCTAAGCGCTCACCTCAATGCTCTTTAAAACAAGCCTTAAGTTGTATGCCTCAGCGTACTACTCCTTCCTCCTTATTGGCATATAGGTACCATAATGAATTATCAATTTTTTCTCCCTTATATATGCAGCAATACACCAGGGGATATTTGCGGTCTTTTGTATCTCCAAAAAATCAAAGCGGGCCAAAAATAGTGAAGTACGTCCTGTATATTTTATTAAATAAATAAGAGTAACACTCACATTGTATTCCGTCTTGTTCAAAGCATAACAAACAATTCTTTGCCGATACGTCACTTCCGGTTTGGCTTTTCCTACGCGTTACGCTGCGTGCCCATGCAGCTTCTTCCAGGGATCTCTCATATTTATATATTTATCTAAAGGACACTTCAGCACTTTATATTAAAACCACTTATTTAAGAGCACAAAAATAATTTTATTAGATGGTCACTTATTAAGAAGTTTATATACATTTTTTGTCACTTTATATTGTATATGTATTTTTATTTTAAGTAAGATTAACCACTTGCCGACCGCCGCACGACTATCTACGGCGGCGGTCAGCCCCTCACAGGCAAAGTGACGTAGGGCTACGTCACTAGCTTGTGAGGGTCTAGGGAACGAGCGCGCGCCGCCGGAGGCGCGCTCCCGCTCCCGCGTGGTCACGGACCCCCCCGCGCGTGTGACCGGAGGACCCGATGTCCGCCGGCCACTCTGCGATCGGCGGGGGAGAGGGAGAAAGTCAGGCAGCTTGTGTAAACAAGCTGCCTGTCATTCTTCCCTCTGTATGAGAGATGATCATATGGATCTACTATGTAGATCCGTTGATCACTCTGCATACAGCTGAAGCCACAGCCAATCACAGTTAGAATCACGCCCCTAGGGACACACACAGCCCCTCCCTCTCAAATAAAGTTAACCCCATTCACTACCAGTGTATTTTTACAGTAACAGTGCATATATATAGCACTGATTACTGTAGAAATGTCACTGGTAACCCCAAAAGTGTCAAAAATGTCAGTCAAGGGTCCGATCTGTCCGCCGCAATGTCACAGTACTGCAAAAAAAATCGCAGATCGCCGCCATTACGCGTTAAAAAAAAAACAACAAAAATGACAAAAATCTTTCCCTTAGTTAGTAAACGCAATAACTTTTGCGCAAACCAATCAAAATACGCTTTTTGCGATTTTTTTTACCAAACATAGGTAGCATAAAACAAATTGGCCGAAAATGTTAAAAAATTTTGATTTTTACATTTTTTTTGGGGGGAATTTCATATAAAAAAAAGGGAAAAATATTGCTATTTTTGCAAAATTTACACTCTTTTTTTGTTTATAGCGCGTGATCAAAAAAATCGCACAGGTGATCAAATACCGCCAAAAGAAAGCTCTGTTTGTGGGAAAAAAAGGACGCCAAATTCGTTTAGGTACAGCGTCGCACGACCGCGCAATTGTCCGTTAAAGTCACGCAGTGCCGAATCGCAAAATACCCCCTGGTCAGGAAGGGGGTAAAATCTTCCGAGGCTTAAGTGGTTAATTTTATTTAGTAGAATTTACCACCTAATTATTTATGAATTGAAGGATCTATATTTGATTGTATTTATTTTGAACATTGTGATACACAATTTGTGAATATTATATTGAGAAGCACTAAGACACTTTTTTCACATATTTATATGATTTAATTGATGTTACATTAAGCACTTTAAAGCGCGGTACTCCCCCAATTATAAATATCTGAATTGTGTAGGTTACCAATTACAGTACCTGCAGCATTAAAGGGGAAAATTTAGATAACAACTAGAGAGACAGCGCGAGAATTTCACCAACCCCCCTAATATATAAATCTTATACAGATATCATTTTTGAAACCACATCTACAAGAGCAGCCTAAATACTTTTTCTGTTTTACTTTTTATTAGCATAAAACAGGTCTTCAAACTTTCTAAACAATGAGCCGGTCCTTTAGACTTTAGGGGGGCCAGACTAGGACCAATGGGAGTAGAAAATTCATGGCGTCCAGTGGGAGTAATAGTGACATCTTTGGTGTCAGAGGGAGGAATAGTGCCCCATCACAGGTGTCGATGGAAGGAATTCTGCCCCATCTTTGGTGTCAGTGGGAGGAACAGTGCCCCATTGTTGGTGTCAGTGGATTGAATAGGGCCTCAAGGGCCAGATAAAGGCTGGACATCGGCCCTAAATGAGTAATTTATACAGCAGTGCAGTGTACAGATTGACTAAAAGGTGAAGTAATTCTGCGCAGGTGCCACCACTACATGAATGACTCATTCACATCCAACCTGTAAACAATGTGTGTGTCAGCCCTAAACAGAGCTGATGGCACAGTAGGGGTTGATTTATTAAAGGAAAATAGACTGTACACTTTGCAAGTGCAGTTGCATTCTGCAAGTGCTAGTAAATGTGGTAAAGCCTCACTTTGCAAAGAATACCCAATCACATACAAGTCAAATAAAATAACCAAAAAACTGCATTTTTGCGAGCCGCTGAGAGCCTGAGCCAGCTGCTCCCACCCACTCGACAGCCCAAGGCTACTGTGAGCATAAGGACAGAGCAGAGAGCCGATGACTAACAGTCACCAGCTCTCTGCTCACAGAGCACTGTGAATTGAGCGATCAGTGGTCTTTGATTGTTCGGTTCTCAGTCTTAGAGGCGGCAGGGGACACATGCAGCATCAGACCAATGCTGCACTCACCTAGGTAAGTATAATTCTTAAAAAAATGTCCTAAACTTCTCTTTTAATGCAGAAACTTGTACACCTGTGAACATAGTTCCTTAGGCTGAGCAGTCATATTTGAATACCGTGCACAACTCCTATAACAAGAAGGGAAAGGTAAGACTATAAAAATGGAAAATGTTAGTGTAGCACCCTACAGATAGGTGCTAGGTAAAACTAAAGTGGGCCTTGTCTGCCTAACAGCAGGGCTGTGATTTATCTAGTCAGGGTGTCAGGGCTTCCAGATGGGCCTGATGAGGGGAAAAGTATCCTCACTGGCTCTTGTGAGAGGCTTCTCATAGGGCAGTGTGGGAAGCCCAATCAGGGGACACATCCCAGCTTGTAACTACCCCAGAAGGCAGATTATGCTGCAAGGGACTCTGGGAGTGGGTATAAGTTTGGGGGGAAGTGCGTGACATGGTGTCTTTGGCGGGAGCAGAGTCCCAGGAAGGAGAGTGCGGCTGTCTCTCCTCCTGTCTGAGGAAGGTGGATGTCTCGGGGTGTCGCCTGAGTGTCCAGAGAGTGCTGAGTTGAGCTGAGGGGATCCAGTGTGCCGAGAGCCTGCGGAGAGAGAGAGAGGGGTCCAGTCCCAGGAAAACCTACACAAGTCGTGAGTACTGCGGATTGCTCCTGGGGGTCTGCCTAGAGTCAGAGGGGACCACTCTGGAAGAGGTTCTGGGATCCAGTGTCAGCTAGCTGTAAAGGGGGTACCTAGGTTGAGGACCCTGAAGTTGTAAAGGGGGTACATAGTCAGTGGACCCTGAAGAGTTTAAGGAGTAAAGGGGGCACCTGCAGTCTGGGCCCTGAATTGCATTGCGTGTGCCAGTTACAGTGATAGGTATTTGGAGTTCTACAAAATAGTACCTCAAGCTGTGCCAGGCAGGGGAAAGTATTCAGAGACTTACATATTGAAACAGTGTCAGGAGTACTACAGTTCTCAGTCTTGGATCTACTGGACTACAGGTCGGGGATTCAACACTTCATCTGTTATACAGAGTGTTCTCAGAGTCAGTGAGCGTTGGCTGGCACCGGCTGGCGTCAGGGAAGCGCCAACAGGCATTTTCAGGATCGAAGTCCCAATTGTAATTAGTTCAAGCCGAAAGGAGTATCCCACTCATTCCCTTCTCCCATCCTCTTAATTTATAATAAAAACCACAAACAAAGATGCTGGAGTTGTCATTGCTTTAGTTGTCACACCTGGGATTTTCACATGGGCTGGAGAGGATTCCGGTACTAATGGCAGACCCACATCAGGCCATAGGCCTAGAAACCTTGCTACATTAGTATAATGTCTTTCTGGCTGCTTATCTATTTCTCTGAGGTGGTCTTTAAATGACACACCTTCCTCCAAAATCTAATCCCAGCAAGCCCTCCAAGTCATGTACTAAACAGTAATTGCCCCTCAGAGATCTTCACTGTGTGGCCCACTGAGAGTCATACAGCTGCTGCTATTGCCAAGCTCTTCATCTTCTGTGCATTCACAAAATAATCTCTATTCATTCCTATGGAGAGGCCATCTATTATGTGGCCATATATACAGCCAGGGCCACTAATAGGGCAGTACAACCAGTCTTGCCATACTGGGCCCGTCCCCTTCAGCTCAGCAGGAGGGCCCGGACAGCTTTACAGTTCATTTGGGCAAAATAAAAATAAAAATGTTTTTTAAATTACATCTCTGCTTCTATTTGCTTAGGATGGTGTATTATTACATTTTCCAGGGCCCCATCAGGTCAAGAGGAGCCCAGGAGGTGAGAGCAGAGGAGGAATCACTTATTCATTTTCTGGATGCATGTACATTCAAATTGCCTCTAAATGTTGCTGTGGTCCTCATTTAGTCCCGGCAGGCTGCTGCTGCCCACTGCCTTCCCTGGGGGAGTAATCTTCACTCAGCTTCCGTTCCCAGGTGCCGAGTGACTGATGTAAAGGCGGCAGGCGACTGACAGGGAGCAGCAGAGCAGGAGGGAGCCGGACTGTGTGGCTGCACACGAGAGTGAAAATCTGTATGGAATCGTTTTACTAACTGTCCCATTATAATGCACAGCAGGTTATACTGTGATAACACACAGGCAGCACAGTTAGCAGGTCTTCTATCATGGCTCTGTCACAGTGTGTCACATGGCTGTTGGGTGCTGACTTTGTTAACTTATGACTTTTACACAGGGTGGAATCAAATTGCTTATCAGGGACCTGTCCGCTAATCCCCAGCTGAGCAGCGTGGAGCAGGCGGATGACAGATCTGTGTCTGCTCTGCTTTTGCAGAGCGGACGCAGACACAGCCCACTCTGCTCTCTGGGCAATCAGATGTAACGTACGTCGGGAAGGGAAACGTGAGACCGTAGCCACTTCCGGGTTAGAGGAGCGCTGTACGATCGGCAGTGCTCTCAACCCCGCTGTATACTTTTATGAGAAAGGCGATTCTTTTATGGAGATTCTAGTAAGTGCATTTCTTTTTAAATAAAGCGACATGTTTTGATTTACTGCACCATGAGAGTCTCTTTTCATTCCACCCATGTTTGCCACCTGATCCGAGCTATGCTCTAAAGGCTTGTTACTGGAACCTATTGTGTGACAGAGGAGCTGAGGATCGTGCATTGAGTTGGAGAAAATGTCTATGTGACCCCCTATAATCAAGGAGTCATATATTTCCAGTAAGGAGTACCTTACTAGATCACTGGGTGAAGTGTGGAGGTGAAGGCTTAATCTGCACTAACTATCAAGTCTCTGCTACATTGTGTGACACCAATGATACGTGGACTGGTTGATGCTGCATATGGACTGTTTGCACTTTATAATGTTGGGCACAGATTGATTGATGTTTTGAATTTGGATCGGTACTAATTATGAATTGTTGATCTAATATCTGCACAGGCACTTTATATTTATGTTTGAGTGTGACACTTTCCTTCTTTAAACAATCAGATGTAAATAGATCAGCTGTCCATGGTCAGGCGGACCAGCTGTCCAACCGACTGCCCAGACGGAGGGGAATGAATCCGCTTAATTTTTTTCATTGTTAAGCGGATTGGATTGGAGATAGGCGGGTGAAAACAGACACAGATCCATTTACATTCGCCGCTCCAAAGAAGTGAACAGAGGCCATGATAAAAGGCTGGAGAAAGGTAAATATTACTTGAAAACTAACCTGCGCTTTGTTTCAAGGCGGGGTCAGGGGAGGGCTGGGGCCAGGGGTGGGGTCGAAGGAGGCCCCTTCAGGTAGGCTGTATGGGGCCCCATGATTTCTAACACTGTACACAGCCATCTATTATGCATGGATAACCTCTCCATAGAAATCACCAGAAAAGAAGCACCAACTGGAGGGAAAACTGAAGTGGTGGATGTTTGGCTAAGCAGCAGCCAGCGGGGCCAACAGGTCCAACAGGAAAGACCTCTGAGGACTGATAACAGGTAAGTACCATATAGGAATAAAGTGGGATTTTCTGGCCATTTAATAAAGAAAAACTGTACTAAAAGTGCAGCTATTCTTTAACTACGTTAATGAGATTATTTACATTTAGCCTATTTCTTTTGTATGTTTATATGAAAATTGAAAAGACTATACATCCTTAATAAAAACATTAAGTGACAAGGCAATAAGAAAGGTAAGAATATATACATACTGCAGTCAGCTTCATCGGAGTAATCTTCACAGTCTGACTTGTAGTCACATACCAGGTGGAATTCAATGCACTTCTTGTTTTTGCATATGAAATCTGTGTCTTCTGGGCATATTCCGGGCACTTCTCCAACTGCAACCAACAAGACATTGAAATCAATACATAACCGAATCAATGCATGCTCCATTTCATTTGTTGATTTAAGTTCAGCAACACAATGCACCTATTAACATGCTGTCATCTGTTTACCACTCCTTTCCACACTTTCTTTCATGTCCCGTTTTGTTTTTCTAATTACTTTTTGGAAAGTACTCTTTAATTTATTATCTAGTTCAGGGATACTTAAGAGAAACAACATCTGTCTGATTTAAAGTAGAACTCCAGTGTCATTACAAAACAGCTTGGTTTAAAATAAGAAGAATATCAAATCCCTAAATACAACCGATTGGCTTTTTTTTTTTTACTTTTCCACAAAACGCAATTGGAATGTGCTGGTAATTATTATAATAAGGTATTTATATAGCACCAAAGGTTTGCTTGGCGCTTTACAGCATAAAGGCAGACATTACAGTTACAATACAATTAAATTCAGAAGGGATCAAGGGGTCCTGCTCATTAGAGCTTACAATCTAAAAAGGAGGGTCATGTGATACAAAAGGTAATAACTGTGGGGGGGGGGGGTGAGCTGCTGGAGAAAATAAAACAACAGTTGTTAAGTGGGGGTAGGATAGGCTTCTCTAAAGAGAATGTTTTTTTAGGGATTGCCTATAAGTGGACAGAGTAGGAGATAGTCAGACAAATTGGGGTAGGGAGTTCCAGAGGATGGGAGAGGCTCAGGAGAAGTCTTGGAGTAGAGCATGGGAGGATGTGACAAGGGAGCTAGAGAGCAGGAGGTCTTGGGGGGAACAAAGAGAACAATTTGGTTAGTATTTGAGGCTAGGTTAGTGATGTAGCTGGGGGCAGTGTTGTGTTAAGTTTAAATGTTCTATTAATTTAAAAACACAGCTGACAATGAAAGTTGAATTCAGGCAGAAAGAAGAGGGAAAAGAAAGGAAAATTATTAGCAATATATTAAAAAAGAATAGCGCACACATGCAAAAGAAAGGACTATCAAATATGGAGACAATCCATAAATAAAAATGGGGATTTGGTCCCACCATATGGCCATATCGTGCTCAAGCCCATCACTACGTCAAAGTACCCCATTATCAGTAGGTCCTACACTATCCATAAAAAAAGGGGTGAATCCAGCCTCTCTAACCCTTGGAGACAACACTCCTTTCTGGGAGAGATGTGCTAATGCACTACAAAGGACTCCTCCTATATCTACTTGATAGTGGACACTGATAGAGTACAGGTGTGTGTGGGGGGTGGGGTTCTCAACCTCAGAAGTCTGGTCAGACCGAATAAACAAGCAAAAAATTGGGGGAGCAAACCCTGAACATGTATATCTAAAGCCGGTGCAGCTATGAACCAAGCGACATGTATATTAAAAAAGAATAGCGGGGGGCGTGGTCGCCGCGTAGCTGCATGGACGTCTGAACCCACAGCTCCGCCAGACCAGGGAGACAATCGGCATCCATCGGCATCCCAATCATCCCTTCAGCTCCCATTTCGCTGCCACAACAAGCGGAGGAGACTAACCCACCTTCGTGATGGCCAGGAAGAAGAAGGATGCAGGCCAGCCGCGCCAACTTCAACATTTTTTCATGGCCCAGGAAAGACAGTGCAGCCAAGATGGCGGCGGCGGGTCTCCGGCCTCTTCCAGCGGCTCATCCCCGGTATCACAAAGCTCTCCTCAGCCCTCGGCGCAGAAGGCGGGCCAGCCTAGGTCCCCTGCGGCCTCCACCCCGCTATCCAGGAGTCCGGTAAAGAGTAAACCTCGGCTTTTGGAGGAAGCACATGCGGCGGAGGTAAGCTGTGGAGGGCACTCCTCCATGGACTCCACTAGGGAGCTGTCCCCTAATATTGACACATTCCCCACATGTGAGCGCCCGGTCTCGGAGCCCAGGCTTAAGGACATGATGATGTCCCCGCGGGCCTCCATGCATGCAGATTTCATGGAGTGTGTCCGCTCCTTTAAAGTGGAGGTGCAGGCCCTGGGAGGCTGCATGGACAAAGTGGAGAGCAAGATGGGGGAGTTCGCTGCATCTCATAATGAGCTTATTGACTCCCACTATGGACATGAGGATGAGATAGAGCAACTGAAATCCAAAATTGCAGACATGGAAGACCGCTCTAGGTGGAACAATGTGAAGCTTAGGGGGGTCCCAGAATCAGTACACACTGGGGACCTGGACAAATACGCCCGCGACCTTATTTTGTCAGTACTCCCAGATACCCCGCTGTCTGAGCTTGTCATCGACAGGATTCATCGGCTCCCTAAGCCCTCATATTTGCCAGATGACGTGCCACGTGATGTTATCATGAGAGTGCACTTTTACCATGTCAAAGATAACCTCATGACCGCATTCCGCAAAAAGACACCGGTCTCTGACCCTTACTCTAAAATCCAGGTGTTTGCGGACCTATCTCAGCACACGTTACAGAAGAGAAGAGTTCTCCACCCACTCACAAAAGTCCTGAGAAACCATTCCATTGTCTACAAGTGGGGATTCCCTGTAAAGCTCACCATCACTTATAACAACAAGGCACATGTCATCACTTCTCTGCAGGATGGTTTGCAGCTTCTACAGACCTGGGGTATCTTACCTGATCAGAGCTCCGCCCCACTGGCGCCCTCTGGCCGTATTTCCCCACTACCTGAGGAGTGGCACACTGTATCTCACAAAAAGAAGGGGAAGAAATCATCCAAGGGACAGCCGTCTCCGGCTTTAAGCAATAGTTCCCCTCCCTGAGTCTGACCACTGTGACTGCCTTTACCCCCTTACAACATGTGCAATATACCTGCTTACGAGTTTCATCTCCCTTTTTTAACTTTGCCGAACGTTAACCAAGTTTGTTCCTTTGTTCCACTACTTTTCTTCTTTATTTTTTTTTTTTTCCCCGATGTGGGTCAGCAGCATCATCGAGCCAGCTTTGGAGTTCAGCAGACAGACTCCCCCGAAGTTTCCCCGGGCCATGGAAACGCCTATGGGAGTCACCTCTGCCTATCCTCTGGTGCAGCCGGGGTCCAGGTAACACGATTCATCTCCTTATACTATCACCATGACTGTTACTATCACATCTTTTAATGTTCGTGGCCTAAACCACCCGGCCAAGCGGTCCTCCATGTGGAAGGAAACTCTGCAGCTCAAGAGCGATGTCTTGTGCACCCAGGAGACCCATTTTCAGAGTTCCCGACCACCAACTTTGTCCCACAGAAACTTCCCGCACATTTTTACGTCCTCAGCCCCGCAGAAACGCAAGGGTGTCCTCATTGCAATTAGAGACTCTGTTGCCTTTGCCCTGCGCAATCTCTTAGTAGACCCAAATGGACGCTACATACTCCTGCAATGCGAAATGAATAATGCCCCCTACACGGTGCTCAATGCATATGCCCCTAACACCCGCCAATTGCGTTTCTGGAGGAAAATGTTTAGTTTGTTGGACAAGCATAGATATGGATCTGTGGTGGTCTGTGGGGATTTTAATTTAATGGCTGACCCCACCCTGGACACTTCATCTACCCCTAGACGCCCACCCCCTGCTTTACAATCCCTCCTTCATGAGGTGGACTTGTTCGACGCTTGGAGATGCCTTCACCCAGGCGAACGTGACTACTCTTATCACTCTCAACGGCATAATGCATATGCCCGCATAGACATGGTATTGGTTGACAAACACTTGTTGCAATCTGTCCAGAACTCGACCATTCACAACATCACTTGGTCGGACCATGCCCCGGTGATGGTTACGCTTCAGGAGCATCGTTCTCCAAGCCCTACTTATCTGTGGCGGGCAAACAGTCAGGTGTTGGACTCTCCTCAACATGCCTCCCACATTAAGCGGCACCTTGAGGAGTACTTCCAGCATAATGCGGGGTCGGTTTCTGATCCCACAGTAGTGTGGTGTGCCCACAAGGCTTTTATGAGGGGTATTCTTATAAAACTGTGTGCGCAACTTAAGAGGCAGAGGACGCGGCGCCTGGACAGGCTCCTGGCTGAGATCGCCCGTTTAGAACCCCTCAACAAATCTTCCCCATCCCCGCGTCTAGCCCAACAATTAAAGGACCATAGGTCCGCCTTGCGGGATCTCCTGGTGGACCAGCAGGACAAATATTTCCGAGCTCTCAAATTGTCACACTACTCGGCCGGTAACAAGGCTGGGAAGTTGCTGGCTAATAAGTTAAAAGCCAAACGACTCAAAAGTAAAATAGCATATCTCATAAACCCCACCAATAATACTAAAATCACGAACCCCCAAGAAATTGCTGACTCCTTTGCCAATTATTACGAATCTTTATACAATTTAAAACATGATCCAGATACCCCACAACCAACGGAGGCAATCATTTCTTCCTTTTTAGACTCTCTCAACCTACCGCTTCTCTCCACTTCTCAGCTACGGGACTTGAACGCCCCGATTTCGGCTGAGGAGGTGGAACGGGCAATCCGTACACTGCCGACGGGGAAATCTCCGGGACCGGATGGCCTCCCCAATCTATACTATAAAAAGTTTATCTCGACCCTCAGTCCACACCTAGCCAAGCTGTACGCGGCAGCTGTGTCCTCTGCCTCTATGCCTACTGAACTACTTCAAGCGTATGTTGTAACATTACCCAAGCCCGGTAAGGACCCTACCTCCCCTCCCAATTTTAGGCCAATATCGCTACTGAACACAGACGTGAAATTGTACGCAAAGGTTTTGGCCCTTAGACTTCACCCCATCCTACCGGATCTTATTAATTCGGATCAATCGGGCTTTATCAAAGGCCGCCAGGCCTCAGATGTGACCAGGAGGGTCATCGGGCTTGTGGACAGGGCTGGGTCCGGTCGGGTGCCTTCTCTGCTACTCTCATTGGACGCGGAGAAGGCATTCGACCGGGTCCACTGGATATATATGTCTAGAGTGTTGCAGAAATTTGGATTTCAGGGCTCCATACTACAGGCTATACTGGCGCTGTACTCCAACCCCTCGGCGAAGGTCTATACCTCCAATATGCTCTCTAGATCCTTTCCAATTACGAACGGGACGAGGCAGGGCTGCCCATTGTCACCCTCTATTTTTAATCTGCTCATTGAGCCTCTGGCAGAGGCTTTGAGGTCCTCCACGAACATTAGGGGTATCACCACCTCCTCTAGATCACATGTTGTCAGTTTATTTGCGGACGATGTCATTGTCCTCATGTCAGACCCTGAGAGGTCCCTGGCTGCCATGCATTCCCTGCTGCAGCGGTTTAGCTTAGTCTCTTACTACAAGGCCAACTTTGCGAAGTCTCTAATCTTGCCGCTTAGCCTACCCCAAAATCTGTGCCAAAAATTGAAGAGCTTATACCCTTATACATGGCAGCAAAACAGCATCCCGTATCTGGGAATTCACCTGACACCCAGGGTGGAACTGCTGGCTGAGGCAAATTTCCCGCCCCTCATTACAAAAATTGAGCAGGAATGTCGTAGAATCTCCACTTCTGAACTCACTTGGTCGGGCCGCCTTGCCTCGTTCAAGATGCTACTTTTACCCCAGATTTTATACATGTTTCGGACTCTGGTGATCCCGGTACCCCGAAAAATTTTGGCGTCACTACAGGCGGCACTCAAGTGCTTAGTATGGAGAGGCAAGAGACCTAGGAGTGCTCATTCATTCCTGATCAGGCGTTGGTCTGCAGGGGGAATGGGCATGATTGACATCAAGGACTACCTTGTGGCTACCCATTTGGCCCCATTGAGGCACTGGGTGGACCCAACGTTCCCAACGGTATGGAGCAACGTGGAGGCCGAGATCCGCTCTCCCCTCCCCCTGCGGATGATGCTTTTGGCGGATGTGTGGAGCCCCAGAACACTGAAAGAGCTCCCTGTCTCGGTCCGGGCTTCTCTTTTGGCCTGGCGTGAGTTCAGGGCGAACGCGCTCCAACCCTCCCTGATGACAAGGGTACCGGTTCCGATGGGGGTGTTGGAACTTGCTATCCCCCACACCTCTCTTCAACACTGGACTAGTAGAGGTATAGCCACCGTTGACCACATCTTGTCGGGAGAAAGTTTGAAATCATTTGCAAGCCTGCAGGAAGAATATTCGCTTCCACCCACCGAACACTACTTGTACCTCCGCATAGCTCACTTCCTTCGTTCCTTAGTTACGCCTCACATATATGTACCAACACAGGGTTGGAAGTTCCTAATGGGCGGCTTACGCTCGGTCAAGGGAACATCCCTCTTCTATAATTCCCTTCAACGCAAAGAGGAATATAGTAAAACAGTCCCCTTTCTGAAATGGGAAAAGGACCTGGATACCACGTTCACTGACAAGCAGTGGCAAGCAGCTTTTCGGTCCGTACGACAATCCTCGTCGTGCACTAACCACTGGGAATTGTCGCAAAAGATAAATTTGAGATGGTATCTTACACCGTATAGATTGTCTAAATTTATGACTAATTACTCGCCTCTATGCTGGAGGGGATGTGGTGAGGTGGCCCATATCACCCATGTGTTTTGGTCCTGTGGACACCTGAGGAGCTTCTGGAACAAATTGTTCTCCATAATCTCCAGTATTACTGGGGTGCTGACCCGCCCCTCTCCAGCATTGGCTATATTAAACATAGGGACTGAGGCCTTTCCTCTAGACTGCTGCAATGTGGTCACTCACATATTGCTGGCCTCCCGCATCCTCATAACTAGACAATGGAAATCAACGGTGGTTCCTAATGCCTCAGAGGCTATCGCGTTGGTAAAAACCAACTTTGCCTATGAAAAGCTGCTTGCCTACAAGTCGGGACGAGGTGTCAGGTTTGACAAAAATTGGTCCAGATGGACCTCTTGGGCATCGGACAAACACTGATTACATGTTTATATGATTGCTAGAACTCATTGGTGCTCTGCTGACCTACTGTTGTTTTTGTTACTTTTTATTATTATTTTTTGGTGTTTATTGTCATTGCAAGTCATACACTACCTTCAAATATAGGACTCTATCAAGTAGTCATGTCATATGGCAGAGGCCCTAGGTATGTTTGCCTGGAAGCCTCCAGGTTGTTGTACTCAAGCTCTCCTGGTGCCCCCCCCCCTCTTTTTGGTATGATGTTTGCCTAACTCTCTTCCTCTCCCCCTACTACCCCATTTCCACCCTCTCTCCCTCTCACTTCCGCTACTCGTATCTTTCCTCTATCTTCTATCTTCCCCTCTATCGCTTCTTGTCGTCTTCCCCCTTCCTCTCCCCCTACCCCTCACCTCAACCTCCCTCCCCGCTCCCTTCCCATCTCCCTCCCACTCCCCCTTCCTACTCTCTTCCTACGCCTCCTCCCCCCCTTCTTCTTCCTTTCCCTCCCTCTATTCCCTCCTCCATACCTGGTGACTCCTCGCTTCTTCTCGCCCCCTTGGCACCTACCACATCTTCCTCCCACTCTACCCTCCCCTTCCCATTTCCTCCTCCATTTCCTCCTCCCTCTAGTCAATCCCTTTTCCCCCCCTCTCCCTCCTCCCCTCTCCCCCTCCCCCCCCGCTCCTTCTTGCCCTCTCCCCCCTTTCTCTCACCCCTTCCTCAGCCCTCTTAGCCTCCCTTTCCATCCACCTCCACCACACTACTGTACGTATCCTCATCACATTGGTTTTCCCTATCTACCCTCCCTATTTAATAGTCTTCCTCAACTTTAGAGTCGCAAACGATGCTTAGTACAAGACCTATATTGTTTATATCATAAATTTGGACAGGGAGTAAGAGAATATGGACAGGGTACCGAGGGAGCTAATGAGATTTCACATATCTCTGAGTATCTAAATGTAGTTACATACACTGCCTTTGACCGTATTACGATGTTATTCGGTGATGATGTTATTCGGCTGTACGTTATTCTGTTGTATGCCAATATCACAATATCACTCTACTGTGTATACCATGATAGACTATGCAATGACTTTGGTTATGAATATGTTTGTTTGTATCTCCTAAAAATCAATAAAAATGTTTTCAATGGAAAAAAAAAAAAAAAAGAATAGCGCACACATGCAAATGAAATGACTATCAAATATGGAGACAATCCATAAATAAAAAATGGGGATTTGGTCCCACCATATGGCCATATCATGCTCAAGCCTACCACTACGTCAAAGTACCCCATTATCAGTGGGTCCTACACTATCCATAAAAAAAAGGATGAATCCAGCCTCTCTAACCCTTGGAGACAACACTCCTTGGTGGGAGAGATGTGCTAATGCACTACAAAGGACTCCTCCTATATCTACTTGATAGTGGACACTGATAGAGTACAGGTGTGTGTAGGGGGTGGGGTTTATTCGGTCTGACCAGACTTCTGAGGTTGAGCACCCCACCCCCCACACACACCTGTACTCTATCAGTGTCCACTATCAAGTAGATATAGGAGGAGTCCTTTGTAGTGCACAGTTGAACATCAAGAGAACATGAACTATGACACAGGGCAGGCGTCACTAAATGGCAGACCATGGTCTACTGTCCCATCCAGGCCCTCACCCATTTAGGAGCTGCTTCTTTCCCCCACCCCTGCCGCTGTCATTATCACAGCAGAGCAGAAATCAGGAGGCAGGACAATTCCTGAAAGTGGGAGGCACAGCAGTACTGAACGGAGGACAGGAGTGTGAGCTGCCGGGGTAAACTTTTCAAGATAACCAGCAGGTAATTGGTTGCTAGGATGCAGGGCAGTCCTAACAATCACTCACCAGCTTGTTAATATAAAAAGTTAACCCCAGGAGATTCCGCTCCTGCCCTCAGTCCACTACTGCTGTGCCTCCCGCCCTCAGTCCAGAATTGTCTTGCCTCCCACTCTCTGCTCTGTTGGAGAGTGAAGGGGGCAAAGGACATTACTGTGGGTAGTGCTGTGGGGGGGGGGGTTGTAATGTGAAGGAGGCAGTGCTGTGGAGGGGTGATTTAAAGGGGGGCAGTGCTGTGGGAGGCTTGTAAATGAAGGCAGTTCTGTGGGGGGGGGGGGGGGGTGCGGTTGATGTGAAGGGTCAGAGGACAGTACAGTGGGGGGGGGGTGTGAAGGGGGTAGAGGACACAACTTTGGGGGGGGGGGGGTGATTTGAAGTGGGGGCTGAGGACATTGCTGTGAATAACAGGTTTGTGTGATGTGAAGAAGGGGGTTCAGGAGCGCCTGAGATCACTACTATGAAGAGATGTGGAGGACTGTGATGAGCGGGGAACTGAGGACACTGATGTAAGGACAGGATTATGATATAAGAGGAGAGGCAAAGGATCTGAGTCATCACACAAAAATGTGATTCAAAAGAAAATGTTACTGATCGGACCTCTGTGAATTTTAATTCAATACTTAGGGACATAGGGTTTTCAATCAATAGAGTCAGCAAATAAGTGATTTGATAACCTGCACCACTAATATATATTCGGTGTAGTAACCCTTCAACAAAGGCATTCCTCCATTTACAATTAAAAATAAAATTTCATGTGTATATAACATGCAAACATTTTTTTTTAAAAGAGGTTGCAATTTTTTTTTCTCAAATAACTTTTTTTGTATTAAAAAGTAAGACAGGAACCTCTCTCAGTATCATTTGCCTCATCGAGTTGCACATTTTGTACACAGGAAGTGTAGTTTTCAGCAGTGTTCACTTAGAATACAAGGTCAGGCAGATGTCAGATGATGATTAAGACACTGGATGTTAGAAGGTATCTTCTCTCTGTTCATCAGATAGAGAGCAAGTCAAGCCAGCTTCAACTATTTAGACGTAATTCAACAACCTGAAGGTGAAATTAAATGAACAACGGTGGGATTGCTGCACCAATAATAAGCCCATTACTTGGGTGACCTTTGTGGTGACTGTGAAAGTCAGCTGGATTCGTTTGCTGAGTTTAAAGAAAAGCTACAGACAAAACATAAGTCAGTAATGAAACCCCTTACAAATAGCTACATTGCTGTGTCTGCATTTGTGATTTTGGATGCATTGTTTGGGAGAAAGCCAATCATCCACATCAAATCTCGGGCTTTTATACCTCAAGGGCCTGTCTGCAACATTAAGGATTGTTTATGACAAACCTTGCCATTACAGGCAAGGTGATCTGAGCCAAAAGTAGGAATTTCTCAATCCAAATGCTTGCTGAGAGTTAGAGGATTCGGTAAAGAGACTTGATGTTTTCCTTTAAAGTGAACCCTCACGTTGCCCATGCAAGGCAAAACAAGAGGACTACCTTAATGCTGCACCTACCTTCTTCATATACTTACCTCCACACCCCCTCCCCAATACTGCAATCTTCTATTGGAAGCCAAACCAAACAAAAGAATTACAGGCAACGCCATGAGGTACTAGATCATTTTAAAAGGAAGACTTTCCAATGTATCACAGGTATTAGCTATTTGTAGCACCCCTTAAGTTGATAAGCCAGTTCGTGTACTGGGGGCCTATGTACAGGAACATTATTGCTAGAGGAGATCTCCATTCCAAGAGCTGGCTACTCAATATGACCAAATCCCAAGTCCACTAGATACACATAGCTAATATAATCTCATCTTCTGTGATTGCCAACCTGGTTCCTCAGGGGTCTGCCAACTAGTCAGCCTTAAGGTCCCTGAGCTACTGGATGCATAGTGCAGATAAGAGACCTGTCTCTGCCAATATGCTGGCCAACCCAACTCAGTAGGGCATTACCACCTCTCATTGATTAATGTTCCATACAAGGTTCTCCAGATATAGACCACCCACCTTAAGAGGTTAGGAAGAGACTGACTCCATGTTTTTCTTTTTCTTGCTTTACTGAACAGGTATTTGAAGAGTAATCTTAATTGGTCATGCAGGGGGCTCTTCATTAATACACGAAGAGCACAGCATAACTTAGTTGAAATGTTGGATTAGTTGCATAAAGCTCCATCCCCTGTATACAACATCTCTAAAAAAAATTAGTTCTCCAGTTATCCTGGTGTAGCCCATTGAGGGATAGGGATATTTCTGGAATTCCCTCAAAGAGAAGGCCATACTCCGGTTTACTATATGGTCTCTGTTGGTGAGGCCCTTGCATTTCCATAAAAACCTAAATTAGGAACACCTGTTTTTTCTGTCTGCTCTCTGTGCTCCACCACCAACAACCCTCACCAACTTATTCCTACTCCCCTATTGATATACTGGTTTCATAAACTACAGCCCAATGAGGGGGCTTCATAAACTGTAGCCCGATGAGGGGGCTACAGAATGGTCCAACACACTGGTGAATAGACATGTGCGATTCGTCTCTTTCTGAATTGAAATTCAGACAAATTTTTCATCAATTGGAAATCCGGGCGTATCCAAATTCCGAAACACAAAAGTAACTGAATTAATTTGAACCAAATTGAATTCAATTTGGTTGTATTCACAAAAGTTGAATCTAATTTGAAAATAAATTAATTGAATTAAACTAAATTAATTCAGAAAACAAACTGAACTAAACAGGATTCTTGATCACCTATGGGAATAGGATTGTGTATATAGGATTGTCATTTTTCTTTTTTTTTTCCTTTTATGGGTTGAACTAGATGGACTTTTGTCTTTTCAACCAGACAAACTATGTATATGAACGAAATTAGTTAATTAACGAATCTAAACAAAACACATTTTTTTGTTCTGCACATGTCTGCTGGTGAGTTGAAAGCATGTGAGCTCAAATGTGGGGAGCTCCAACAAGTAACACATGAATCTCTGAATAATGTTGATTCTTAGAATCCTATTCTGTTGTTTTCTTTTACATATACTGTATAATCCCATTAAACATTTTCCCTCTCCCCCAAAGTCCAGATTTAGCTTCTCCACCAGTACAGAAACAAGGGGATAGATTTATCAAAGGAAATTCACTTGTTTTGCCCAAAGCTTAGTGAATGTGGTAAAGCTCAGCTGATTTCCATGATCCAATGTGCAAGCAAAAATTATTTATTTTTTTCATTTTCCTTTGGATATTCTTTACAAAGTGAAGATTCATCACATTTACTAAGTTCTGGGGAAAATGAGTTTGAGAACCAATGCTGCTGAATCTACGAGAAGATAGAGGTGGGAGAAGAGCTGCTGCAGATGGGCACAATCCTGGCTCAGGTGAGTGTCTAAGGGGGGACTGGGGAGCAACTTTTGAAAGTTTTTTCCCCCCTAATTCAGAGAATGTATTAGGGTTAAAAAAAAAGCTTTTTGCCTTTATAACCACTTTCAATGGCAAGATAACTCTCGCTGGCCACAGCCCTTTCAATGTGTATGCTTCATTACCAAGTACATACAATACATACAAAATATACTGTACATACAACATAAGGGCATTCAGAGTCCTCCTGTGCAGCATCTTTTTCGGTGAACATTTTCTTTTGTTGTGCTTGTACACTGATGAATCGTTATCTCTTCCTTCTCTGCTCTGTGCTTTCTCTGCTCCCTGGAGCTACTCTTGTCAGACGGTTCCTAATGGCTGCTTCTCACCGCATGTTCCTCTCTCTGCCTCTTATTAGATCAGTGCCCCCAAAGATTTCATTACTATTAGTCTTGTTCTTCTACACTTCCTTGGATTAACGACCCAAGGGAGAATAGATGGTGGTCTGGTTCAATAATGTACATGGTAAAAATACCTTTGCTGAAAAAACTTAGGAAGACGTACAAGTAGAATATTAAGAAGAATATTCTTGTAGGACATGTTGTTTAGTCTTTACACGTTCAGGATACCCTGGCTTTTTGAAGCATATGTTAAAGTGCCACAATTTTAAAAAAGGGAAGCTATAACACATTTTTGGCACCTACACAGTTTGGGATAACTTGGAGAAATTCTTCATGTGGTTTTCACAGTTTTACTTACTTCATGTTCTGCATGTTCATGAGAACATTTCATATACAGATGTTTAGCTTTCTCGTTCTTGTGTCTGCCTGTATGGCAGGCAAGCATCTTACTGAGATAAAAATTTAGAATACAGGAAAGGCAAACTAGAGATTGCATCTCTAGTTGACTTTTGCAGTCTTATCAGACTGGACTCCTGAGTGAGAGAAACAATAAACTGCACAAAAGCTACATCAATGCTAAACATCATGCGCATCAATTACATGTTAGTATGATTCCAGTCATGTACATAATATATGTAGTATTAAGCCTGTGTCCCTTTTGTTTTCTCTAAGGTGAATTCTATCCCCAGGTCTGGATTTTTCTCCAATAGGCATGCACCCACCTACGATTCCGCACTTCCTACCAATCTAAACAGTCATGGGTCACTTCTGCAAGCACTGCTTTCCTTTGGGCTCTTGCTGTGTTTCCAGGTGACTGCACTTCAACACACTCATTTTATGATATGCCCCCACTTCTCTCCTGTCGAGTCATCCCACCCCATTGGCTGCTTACTTCTGGACTCTAACTGTACAGCCTTGTCCCAATACTTTCTCATTCTGCTGCAGGTAACTGCTACACAGCTCAGTAGCCACTCTGCCATTCTACTACTGCTCTCACTCCCAGAGAAAATACTGTTTCCTACACATCTTCCCTGCCTACTCTATTGATCTCCTATGCATGCTCAGCTTATTGCTAACTGTGCACTGCTCCCATGCATCGATCTCTGGCATCTCTTAGACGCCGCCAGTTTACAAGTTATGCTTCTTTTACTCTCCAATTCACAGACTACTGCATACTCTGTCCACCCCTAATTATCTCTGCAACTCCTTCCTTAAAGTGGTAATAAACCCAAAGTAAACATGTATTATATTGCAGCTTACCATTTGTTAGATGTGATGGCTGCGTTCATTTTCTTTTTTTAGGCTTTCTACTATTTTCATCTGATGATCCAGCCAGTAATCTGTTTTTCAACAGAACAAGCTCTCCAGCAGAATTTGTCAGTTACTAAGATTACAGACATTTACCAATAACAGAGGTGCTTACAATGATCATCTTTTATTTATTTATGTAAAATCTTTATACCAAAAGGAAAAATAACTGTAACAGCTTATAAAGTATTAGCTGGAATTTGGCTTCAACTTGTTAGTTGATCTAAATCTGCACGTACATCTAACACTTCCAGAAAGACAATTGTGCTGTCCAAGTATGCCCCCTGTGCTCATTAATCCAGAGTGATGGCACTGTAATACGCTGTAACTCCTGACCAAATCACCAGGTAAAAGAGAGAAGAAAAAGCCGTAGAAAAGAAAACTGATGCTGCCACAACATCTAATAATTGGTAAGCTGCACTGTATTAAATTTTTGTTTTTTGATTTAATACCTCTTTACCATGCTCTCCTTTTTCCATTGCCACATCTTCTGAGGTTCACGTCTCCCTGCTCACTCCTTGGTTTTCATTACCTGCTCCTTTTACTACACTATCTCCCTACTGCCCATTGCCATCATCCTCCCCATTTTTGTGAATACCTTCTCCATTACTGATCTTCTCCTACTTACTAACAATCTTTCACCATCCTGAAACCCATACAGCTCCAGAACATGCCTCCATTTTCTCTGGTCCACTTTATCGTCCATATTCATCTCTGTCATCTCCATTGCCCTTGTTCTCTCATAGATGCCTCCAGCATTTTCTACCTCCAACACATGCATTCACCATTCCAATTCCCCTTCACACCCAGAAAAGCCTCCACTGTTCTCTGTCCCCTCTACCTTCACTACATGTGCTCAGCATCCCCAATCCCCTCCATTCTTGATACATGCCTCCAGCATCTCCTCCTCTAAATCTTGTGCCTACTCCCAAAATGACCCCGTTTATGAACGACACCTATTTGCTACTCTCATAGGTATGTTAAAGGATAAATCTAGGAGTTGAGAGTAAGAGCTGGGCTCAACCTCATGTTATTCTTCTTTTAACAACATTCTGTAAACATCTTGGGACTGAGGAGACCAGTTGCTGAAGTTTGGGAGAGGAATGTTGTCCTATTCTTGCCTGATATAGAATTCTAACTGCTCAACAGTTCTTATTCTTCATTGTTAAATTTTTCTTTTCAAGATGCACCAAATATTTTCCAGAAAGATCTGTACTGCAGGCAAGCCAGTAAATTAATCAGACTATTCTACTATAAAGCTATGCTGTTGCCATAGATACAGTATGCAGTCAGGGCCGGTGCTAGACTATTTTGCGCCCTAGGCAAGACCAGTTACTTGCGCCCCCCCCTCGTAAACAAAAAAAAAGACATACAGGTACGTGATTTTGTGCTGAAGGGCTGTCTTGTCGCATTAAATGTGCATGGGGCGGTCCGGAAGCAGATATATACAAAACCAGCAGTCTTTTAATATAATAATAATATCATATTATTTATTATATATAATATAATATGGGGATCACACAAGACTGCTGTTTTTGTATATATTATATTTTCGTGCTGATATAATATTGGGGAATGGCATACAAGACTGCTACTTATATAATTTACTGCTGATATCACACACTGATCCGTCCCCATCTCTTCTCTCGTTTTACCTAAGATCATCATTTTCTCTACTCTCTACGCTTAGGTGGGTTAAGTACCCACAAAGGGTGGATTATTCATTTTGCAAACCAAGGAGACTTTAGTTACTTTGTATGTCTGCCACTGCCCAATGTTCTTGTTTTAGCTTCTAACAGTGGGAATATTGTGGAGGGCTGGGGGTAGATTTTATCTATGTAGCTGCTTGTACCTGCTTGCAGTATGCATTGGGTTTGCCAATGCCAATGTTTCCCCACAATCCAGTATCCGATATATATTTGTCCATACTATAAATATCTACATGCCATAATACTAACTACAGGAAATTCAGAATATGACTGCAGAGTGTGTATACTATAAGCATATAATAATATATACTACAGCCACAGACATCCCCACTCATATACATCCACAGACACCCCCCCATATACAGCCACAGACATCCCCCCCATATACAGCCACAGACATCCCCCCCATATACAGCCACAGACATCCCCCCATATACAGCCACAGACACCCCCCATATACAGCCACAGACATCCCCCCCATATACAGCCACAGACATTCCCCCCATATACAGCTACAGACATCCCTCATATACAGCTAGAGACATCCTCCCCCATATACAGCCACAGACAACCCCCCCATATACAGCCACAGACACCCCCCCATATACAGCCACAGACATCTCCCCATATACAGCCACAGACACCCCCCCCCCCTATATACAGCCACAGACAGTCCTACTCCTTGGCAGAGATTCCAGAATTGAAGCAGAGAAAAGCCTGCACGCACACCTGTATAGCAGAGCACCACATGGGTTGTGACCAGTTCCTGTCCACTTCTTGTACTTCTCTGTACCATGTGACTCAACAGTCACATGGTCTGCTGACATTACCAGGATCCTTCTACTGGGCAGGAACTAGCTGCTACCAATCCAATTCATGCACAGACAGCGCTACCTGGACCGTGGGGCGTGCATACTGCACAGCAAGGCACAGTGAGTGACACTCACAGTCAGCACAGCACTAATTAGGCAGAGCCGCACCGGGCGCGGCTGTCGTCAGACCTGGCAAACTACATCTACATGATGATCCATCTGGGCCAGCCTGCACCTTCCAGGCTAGGCTAGGCTGGACAGCAGTGCGTCCCTAGGCGGCTGCCTAGTTTGCCTAGCGGGAGGGCCGGCCCTGTATGCAGTCTAATATTGTCCTGCTGAAATATGCAAGGCCTTCCCTGAAAAAGACATCGCCTGGATAGGAGCATATGTTGCTCCAAAATCTGGATATACTGTATCTTTGCAGAACTGATGGGGCCTTTCCAGATGTGCAAGCTGCCCATTTCGTACACAGAAATGCCCCTGATACCATCAGAGATGCAGGCTTTTGAACTGAGCTCTGATAACAAGCCGGAAGTTTTCTCTCCTCTTTAGTCCGGAGGATGCGATGCCCATGGTTGTCAAAAAACAATGTCAAATTTCCGGCTTGTGTAGGTGAAAAGCTAAAGCAGTCCTTACTCCTGAGTTTAGCCTTTTCTCCTTCAGAGAATGTCTTGCCTTTATGATGCATAAAACTTTTCTGATAATAGCACCCGGTTTGCCATTTTGAGCATGCAGAATCACAAATCAAAGCTTGATGAATTGGTCCCGTTTTAGAAAAATTAGAATTAAAAAGACAATAATCTTACCGTAAAATGATTGTGGAAAGGTAGGATGGGGATTAATTATATAAGGTAGGGCTAAAATTAGAATGTTCCTTTCAAGAACAACTCTTAGCAACAAGCAAAATAAATCAGTTTAAGTAGAACTATATGGCATATTTAAAAAAAAATCACCAGATTAGGACATATACTTTATAAAGTAAACTGTATCTTTCTATATGCTGTAACTTCTTCTTTATATAATTAAACTCTAGTGATCTAGCGGTTGAGGCTTATTCTGACAGGTTGACATTGGTAGCTGTTGTCACCCAGTGCAACTGCTATAGCCATTAGGGCTACAGGGCTGTGAGTTTAGGTACGTTGAGGAACAGGGTTATCAGCATTGTCAGCCTTCTTGATACTTATCAATGCAGGGTATGCCCAGCTTTTCTCCCAACCTCAACTCCAGGTGTGGTAATTGTGAACTCATCACCTGCAAAGAAGAGTGAGTGTGCCTGCTTAGCGTCTAGAAAAACATCTGGACCCCTCCTGCTGGCTCTGGCAATGTGAGAAAACCTCTTTTAAAAGATCATTTCCCAGCATCATGTTGAAGATATGTAAAAAGATAAAATGTTGCTTGTATATACAGAGTAAACAGGCAAAAAATTTGGGGGAGGATACCCATGTATTTCCAAAGCTGCTGCAGCTATGAACCAAAAGACATGTATATTAAAAAAGAATAGCGCGCAAATGCAAAAGAAATTACTACCAAATCTGAAGAGAGTCCATAAATAAAAATGGGGGTTTGGTCCCACCATATGGCCATATCGTGCTCAAGCCCACTACTGCGTCAAAGTACCCCATTATTAGGGATGATCGAACGGTTCGGGTCCACCATCGGTTCGGCCCGAACATTGGGTGTTCGAGGTTCGGCCGAATTTAGAACTTTTTGCCCAAAAAGTTCGGAATTCGGCAACCAGAACCGCCCAAAATGCAATGCTTCAGGAAATGGGCTTTAAAAGCCCGTGATTGGACCAGAACCATTAGCAAAAGCCAATTGAGGGGGCAGGAGAATGCTAGGAATGTGATTGGAGTGACTAGGGGGTCCCTAGACCAATCATTAGTGAATACGCCCCCCAGTATATAAGATCGCCCCCGCCATATTCCCAGCATTGTTATACTGGACATGGAAGAGAGTGGAAGCAGTTCTGTTAATTTTACTTTAAAAGTGTCATTTAGCTATTTTTAGTGTGAGGAAAGGGATATCTAGTGTAGTAAGAGTGCTCCTTTACACTTAAGTTAGCTTCAAAAATTTAGTTTCTGTAGGGAAAGTGTTAAGTGTCAGGGGACCGTAGTGTAGTGTAGGGTTAACTGGCAGTGACTGCTATGGCAGGGTGACAAAACCCTTCCATAGCAGGGTGACCGCTATAGAGAAATGATAATTTCTCTGAGTTGCTTCGGGACAGGCATGTGGCTTCTCACCAGCAAGCATTTTTTATGCTGCAGGGGCTGCCACTGCCAGTGCTTTTTTGAGGACATGTTTGATGTCAGACATGACATCTGAATATGTGTATAGGGGGAATATATAGACATATATGTCTGAATATATACCCCTAGACATATATAGGTGTGATAGTAGCAGAAATAAATGCTTGCGCTAATGAAATCATTTACAGTAATATATTTCTGCTACTATCACACCTATATATGTCTAGGGGTATATATTCAGACATATATTCCTATATATACCCCCTATACACATGTTCAGATGTTTTGCCTGCCTCAAAAGAACCCCAAAAAATGCCAAAAAAACGCTAGCGTCAAAAAAAAAAGATGCCCAGGTGTGTTTTTGCTGGCATTTTTTGGGGGGGTTTGGAGGCAGGCAAAACATCAGAACTTGTGCACAGTACCACTATACACAAGTTCAGATGTTTTGCCTGCCTCAAAAGAACCCCAAAAAATGCCAAAAAAAACGCTAGCGTCAAAAAAAAATGCCCAGGTGTGTTTTTGCTGGCATTTTTTGGGGGGTTTTGGAGGCAGGCAAAACATCAGAACTTGTGCACAGTACTACTATACACAAGTTCAGATGTTTTTCCTGACTGCAAAGAACCCAAAAAAATGCCTGCTATTAAACCGGCAAGGTGTTACAGCAGAGAAGCCATATTCCTGTGCTTAAAGTTTTCTAATACAAACGATCGTTTTTTTTCTGGTTCTGGACATGCTACAGACCTGAAACTTCACATGTACACTTTTTAGACCCCCCAGATACTAAATCCAAAGTAAAAATCAAAAAATCTCTTTTTTTTTTTTTTTAATTTTTCAATAATTGGCTTTTTTATCAAAAATGACAATTTTTAAGAACTTTTTTTTGTGTGATTTTGTGTCTGGGGGGTCTAAAAGGTGTACCTGTGAAGTTTCAGCTCTGTAGCATGTCCAGAACCAGAAAAAAAGATCATATAGGTGTTAAAGTTAAAGGAGGGTCCCGACCCACATCCCTGTTCTACTGAAAAATTATCTTTTTTTTTTTTCATGGTTCTGGACATGCTACAGAGCTGAAACTTCACATGCACACATTTTAGACCCCCCCAGATACTAAATCCAAAGTAAAAATCAAAAAAATCTCTTTTTTTTTTTTTTTTTTTAATTTTTCAATAATTGGCTTTTTTTATCAAAAATGACAATTTTTAACCACTTAAGCCCCGGAGGATTTGGCTGCTAAAGGACCAGGGTTTTTTTTGCGATTTTTTACTGCGTGACTTTAACGGACAATTGCGCGGTCGTGCGACGCTGTACCTAAACGAATTTGACGTCCTTTTTTTCCCACAAACAGAGCTTTCTTTTGGTGGTATTTGATCACCTGTGCGATTTTTTGATCACGCGCTATAAACAAAAAAAGAGCGTAAATTTTGCAAAAATAACAATATTTTTCACATTTTTTTATATGAAATTCCCGAAAAAAAAAAGTAAAAATCAAAATTTTTTAACATTTTTCGGCCAATTTGTTTTATGCTACCTATGTTTGGTAAAAAAAATCGCAAAAAGCGTATTTTGATTGGTTTGCGCAAAAGTTATCGCGTTTACTAACAAAGGGAAAGATTTCTGTCATTTTTGGTGTTTTTTTTTTTAACGCGTAATGGCGGCGATCTGCGATTTTTTTTGCGGTACTGCGACATTGCGGCGGACAGATCGGACCCTTGACTGACATTTTTGACACTTTTGGGGTTACCAGTGACATTACTGCAGTAATCAGTGCTATACATATGCACTGTTACTGCAAAAATGACACTGGCAGGGAAGGGGTTAACTTTATTGGACAGGGAGGGGTTAAGTGTGTCCTAGGGGCGTGCTTCTAACTGTGTAGGGACATTCCTATTGGTGTAAAAGCAAAGATCCACCGTTCTACATAGTAGAACGGACAGATCTTCACTTTTACACAGGGAGAACTGACAGGCAGCTTGTTTACACAAGCTGCTCTGTCTTTCTCCCTTCACAGGAGCGATCGCAGTGTGACTGGCGGACATCGAGTCCGCCGGTCACACGCACTGACTTGCCTGTGAACGAGCCGCGGCGGGCGCGCGCCTCGGCGGGCGCGCGCCCGCCCGCGATAGGCTCGCAAGTCAGTGACAGGCGAGTGACGTACCGATACGTCACTCTGCCTGGCCGGGGCTGACCGCCGCAGTATATAGTCATGCGGCGGTCGGCAACCGGTTAAGAACTTTTTTTTGTGTGATTAATAGTTAATGGGGCATGACCCAGAACCCTAGGCACTTTTTAGGGGCATTTGTTGGGTTTTAGGGCTTAAAAATTGTGTTTTTTGATTACAGAAGTTCGGGTCCCATTGATTTCAATGGGGTTCTGAAATCCGGGCCGAACTTTCGTGAAGTTCGGGTGTTCTGGTCGAACCGAACTTCAAAAGTTCGATCATCCCTACCCATTATCAGTGGGTCCTACACTATCCATGAAAAAGAGATGAATCCAGCCTTTCTAACCCTTGGAGATAATACTCCTTGCTGGAAGAGATGTGAAAATGCACTACAGGGGACTCCTCCTATATCCACTTGATGGTGGACACTGATTGAACCAGACTATCGAGGTTGAGCAGCCCTCCCCACTCCCCACACACACCTGTACTCAATCAGTGTCCACCATCAAGTGGATATAGGACGAGTCCCCTGTAGTGCATATGGATAGTGTAGGACCCACTGATAATGGGGTACTTTGACGCAGTAGTGGGCTTGAGCACGATATGGCCATATGGTGGGACCAAACCCCCATTTTTATTTATGGACTCTCTTCAGATTTGGTAGTAATTTCTTTTGCATTTGCGCGCTATTCTTTTTTAATATACATTGTATATACAGAGGGTGGAGGAAAAGTCGGTACAGTGGCTAACTGGTTAGCACTTCCACCGGGCAGCACTAGGGTCATCGGTTTGAATCCCAACCATGGCACTAACTGCCTGGAGTTTGTATGTTCTCCCTGTGCCTGTGTGAGTTTCCTCTCACTCCAAAGAAATTCTGGTAGTTTAATTGGCTCCTGTTTAAGTTGGCCCTAGTATGTGTATGTATGAATGTGAGTTAGGGACCTTAGATTGTAAGCTCCTTGAGGCAGGGACTGATGTGAATGTACAATATATATGTAAAGTGCTGTATAAATTGTTGGTGCTATATAAGTAACTAATACAATAAAAATTTGCCAAAAAAAAAAAAAAAGATAGCACTAATTTTTATAGTCTATCTGAGAAACACTGCAACTTAGCTAAATTCAAGGACATCCCCTCATTTTACCTTTAGGCTAAGTCTTGCAGCATATCTTTTAGTTCTTGGTGAGACTTCACCCTTTCATTACATGAGCTTGTTCTGTCCAAGTTCTTACCCTCTCTCCCAGAGATTGCATGGAAACCACAGTGGTTAAATCTAGAAGTATCTATCCTTCACCTTTTGCAGCCTCAGGGGCTGGAGATCCTGGAACATTCCAACCATGCTCAATCAGATATGCTCTTACCTTATATGATTTTGTATTTTAATTCCTTGGCAAGGAAGGGGCACATATCTAGAGTCAACCCATATGGTAGTTGTGCCCAAAGAAGGGAAAGACCCTACACTGCCAGAACAATAGGCCAATCTCTTTGGAAAATCTAGCTATTAAGTTCCTTGCAAAGATTTTGGCTGATAGAATTAAAACATATTTGTCAGCAATAATACGCAAAGACCAAGTAGGTTTTATACCGGGTAGAGAAAGTAGAAATAATTCTCAAAAAGCAATCTCCCTTATTAACCACTTTGGTGACCGCGCATTAGCAAAATGACGGCTACAGTGCATTCGGGCAGGTCTGGGAGGGCATCATAAGAAATCCTCCTGTGATCGCACTCCCTGCTCGCCTGCTGTGCGCCCGCTGTGGTGCACTCTGTGATCGCTGTGTCCTTTAGATACAGCTGATTACAGATCAGGGTAAAGAGCCAATCACAGTGGCTCTTTACCATGTGACCAGCTGTGTCTAATCATAGCTAATAACGATGTAAACACACTTGCTGTTTATCAGCATTCCTTTCGTCACGCTGTCACAGGGTGAGAAGAGGATTGAGCCGGTAACTGGCCAGTGTGAAAGGGGACATCTGCACTGATAATCTAAGTCCTTCGGCTCCCTGTGTTCCCTCTTGCTCATTTGCCGGGAACACAGAGAGCCGAAGGATTTAGATTATTGTGAAAGCTGGACACATAGCAGGACAGCTATTTTCCTGGGTTCCAGCTGTCCCCACCCAGCCCAATTTGAGGCTGGTCAGCACACAATACCAAAGCTGTATATCTGAGACTCTGTTCAGTTTCAGAGTCTTTGTCATCATTTTCAAACGGCACCCCTGATGTTCGGCTGAAGCACCCTGATTACTTGTTTTTAATATTTGGGCAAGCTATTTGTTCGAAATCACCACAGTGGATTATACCACTCTCTAAGGGCACCCCTGAGGAAGGAGTATTACTGACACTCCAAAATGCGTCAGGTACTCACCCTGGGGCCATGTGGTCACTATCCATGTGTTAAATGTGATGTATTACACAGCTTGCCAATTTTTTAACTTTCTGTATTAAATTTTCTAATACATTTTTTGAAACTTTATTTGTGTATATGTTATAAACCAAGTGCCTATAAAGTCCCACCCATAGGGGGATTTCTCTTTTTGCTATATATTTGGGATGTGGCACCTTTGGGAACATACAACATGAGCACAATTTGCTTATATGTACATTTAACTTTTCTGGCCTCTTGCTACCTGTACCAACTTTTTTGGAATGTGTAGCTCTCATGAAATTCAAAATGAGCCAATATTTGGCATGACATTTCAAAATGTCTCACTTTCAAAATTTGATATGTTATCTATATTATATTGTGAACAAAATATAAGTTTATGAGATTTGTAAATTAGTTCATTCCTTTTTTACTCACATTTTGTACTGTGTCCCAACTTTTTTGGAATCGGGTTTGTATATATATATATATATATATATATATATATATATATAAAATATATATATATATATATATAAATATATATATATATATATATATATATAAAAAAAAATATATATATATATATATATATATATATATATATATATATATATATATATGTATACACAGACATACTCACACCACTGCTCGCCTGCACATTTCTCCTCTCTGGATGAGTAGATCTCTGAAGTTTTCTGTTTTCTCCACCCTCATCCAGCCCCCTCCAGCTCTGCAGCGATCATTGGCTTTCCTATGACTTATCCCTCCCTCCCTTCCTAGCAAACTCTCATGAGAGTGAGAGAGAGAGCTGTCACTAGCCTGGGCTAGTGACCAGGTAAGAAAGAGGAAGTGGGCTAAAAAAAAATGTTTTGCTATCCAAAGAAAAAAAAAAAAAAAAAAACAAAGTAACGTATTTAATAGATGAAAAGATGAAAAAATTACTGAAGAGCTGCTTCAAGAGAAGCTTAGGTAATTTTGTGTTCTTTTTATTTGTACTCTTTCCACTTTTTGGGTATTTATTTGATATGTTTGTACTGTCTCATCTTTTTTTTTATTTTACTTTTATTTTCCACTGCTTCTACTGCTCATATATTTGACTGAGATTTTGTGAGAAAAAAAACTTTAAATTTTGCTCATTTCTAATGGTGAGATGTCTGTGCGTGTTTGTGCCAGTTATGATGTAACTCTTTTTTTCCTAGTTGGATATTTTATATATAGATAATGCAACAGAAGGAAAAGACATGAGCATGCTTTTTGTAGAAGTGAGCAAAAGAACGTTAAATAGCTGGAAGCCCTATTGAGATAGAAAAAGTCAAAGGTGACTGGGTCCATCAGATTCAACTTATAACTGAAATATCATGATTTAATTAACTGACCCTTTTATTCCCCTGTTGAACTAGAATGTATCTTTAAACCTTTACTTTGACATCACTGATGCAGAGGACAAGGGATGGTTATCAGCATGGAGTAATAGATACATCTCCTCCTAGAAGAAAGTTGAGTTCTGTTTGCCAGTCTGGAGATGTTGCTTCCTTGTCAAGACAAGGTCACATCAAGGCAAGTTCAGAGGAAGATGATGGATGGCGGCAGATACCAGACAACGGGGTGTATGTGCCATGTCAAGCTATACGCCTTACAGACACAAATACAAACATGCCGGGTGGCCTTACTAATCAATTTAGAGTGTTTTTGCATTCCAGGCTCTGTGTCTTCTGTCACATAACCGCTTTGAACATCATCAGTTGACGTGACGCACGCTGAATCGCCAAGCACTAGGAAATCTGAACCTTGTACTTTCCAGATCTGGTCAGCGGTAAATCAAGTGTGCAGAATATTAAACATCAAAGTCTAATATCCCTCCAAGCGGCAATCAATGCTGACACAAATAGGATCATTTAATTTACTGAAGGAGGTGCTACATTTTATCAATGAGTGACTTGCCTGCACAAGTGGCATCTAGAAGCCATTTTTAAAGTCAGACTTAATCAAAATAAATAAATAACCAGAATAAACAGAATATCTTATGTATTAGAACAGTGTTTCGCAACCTTTTTACAGTCTTGAGGCACCCCATTCTAAAATGTAAAAAATGAAGCTAATAGTTTTACAAAACACAGCAACATTCACACACATTGGACACCCAACCCGAGATGTGATTTATTCTTACAAAAAGCAAATACACACTGGTACTGAGTAGTATTCCAATGCCTTTCTTCTCCTTCAATTTCTCTCCTTCACTCAGCTAATGTGACATCAGAGCTGACAGAGAGGGGCAAACAAGGATGGTGTGCAAGCGCCCAACATCTTCCTTATCAACTAATAGTTGATAGGATTCTGTTGGCTAGCAGCTTAGTTTTGGGCAATTTTTAGGCATTTTGCCAAGGCACCCCTGAAGAAACCTGAAGGCACCTTGGTTGAAAAAGAGAATAGAAATATCTGGAAGCCATAGGACTGGTATTTTGTTATATAGAGTTTTAACTTTTTAAATACTTTTAAATAAACAGATTTACTTACCAAATGTATTTTTACAACCCGGAGTCTTGTATCACAACCCAAAGCCTTGTTTCACAGTCCAAAGCCTTGTCTGACAACCCAGAATAAATTACAAATGAATTGATGCTGGGCTGCTGATTACAACAAATAGCAATAACCTAGCAATAAACACCGTGGGAAAAAGAAAATTGGTGAACACAATAAAGCTATAGATAAGTAATCAATGGCAAATGGTTCATGTAAACACAAAAAGCAGTGCATATAATGATATAAAAAGAAAATATAAAAACTAGTGATTGACCGATACCGTTTTTTATTGTCGACACCGATATTTTGGTCATCGCACATTACATTTTTTTTTTTTTCACAGGTACTGTTGTGGAGGGATCTGGGGGTTTAAAAAGACCCCAAACCCCTCCTCTGCAGTTAAAAGCATTCAAAACGCCAAGTTTGGCTGTTCTGAATGCTGTAATTTTTTTGAATTTGGTGCAGAGAACCGGGAAGTGATGTCATGACATCACTTCCGGGTTTTTACATGGAGACCCGATAAGAGCCGAATGCGGCTTTTATCGGGTCTTCTCTTCGGCGGCCGTGCAGCATGGTTGCGGGAGGGACAGGAGACACGGGCGAGCCGCGGAAGGCGGTGGGAGGGGGGGACGTCCCCTCCCGCTCCTTGTAATGACAGCTGAGTGGCTTCTCAGCTGCATCGGTTGTCATTACAAGACAGTCGACCGTCAGCTATGGACGCCGGTACCGGGGTGATGCCTCTAGCAGACGGCATCACTCCGGTACAAGCACTTTCCCAAAATATCGGCAATATCGGTAACCTCAGGCCTCGATTCCGATATATCGGGGAAAATGCATATCGGCCCCTGATATATCTTCTTTGCCGATACTCGGTCGATCCCTAATAAAAACCCTCCAAAGATGTTACCGCCCCAAATGAAACATGCAGCAAAAATAGAATAACCAAAAGTGTGTACAAATGTATAGCAATAAAATGCAATAGTGCAAATACAATCTCAAACTAATAAAGCAATTTCATAGTAATAAAGCAAGTGTCTGTTATAAAAAGTTCAAATGTATAGATGGTGGTACTTCAAGACCAACATCCATGCTCCATATAACACAACGTGACTGTGACTGTGGTTGAGTAGGAATTGAGTTCAATAGGGTAGCCTTTTTCGAACAGGGTGCCCAGGCACCCTGGAGTGACTTCATATTTCTTCAGGGGTGCCTTGGAAAAATGCCTACAATTCCTCAAAATTGTATACAAGCCAGTGGGTGGATTAAGCCAGCCTTTTAGTTACATAAAGCCATGTGTTTTCATTGTGCATCATTGCAACCTTCAAGCCCCTGGCTTCCGAACAACCTGCCGCTCTCTGTCAGCACTAGTTTCCCATTTGCCAAATAAGGGAGGGAAATTGAGGGAAAAGAGAAACATTGGAACACTAGTCAGTAACAGTGAGCAAAGGTGTATTTTCTTTGGAAGAATAAACCACCTCTAACATTGTATGTTCTACACGTGTGAATGTTGCTACAGTAAACTATTAGTTTAGATTTTTACATTTTAGAATGGGGTGCCCCAAGATTGTGCATAATTGTAAAGGGCACCTTGCTCAAAAAAAAGTTGAGAAACACTGGATTAGGGTATAAATTAAGGGAGTATGCCCATGCAAAGCTACCAACCCAGAAGTCATGTGCACACAATAAATTTCCAAAATGGAAATGAATGTCATTCTGCAGGTAGTTTGAATGCTCAAGGGAGCATGCTTTGAACTGTTACACACCTGGTGAGCAGTTGGTAAACTCAATGTCGTCAATGGCTGCTCCTCCACCAAAATTTCTTGTTCGTACTCCTTCAAAAATAACTTCAAAGTGTCTGAGCTTCCCAAGATGAATTTTTACTTCATTCCACTCGGCATCTTGGTTCTCCGACTCACCCCAAACATTTTTCAGGCTAGTTTCTGTCTAAATAGAAGCCAAAATCAATGTTACATCATACCTGTAATTTAGTATAAAACAAAAAGCTGTTAAAGGGGAGGTTAAGGGAGGAAGATGCTGTACTGAAATCTTGCAGTGATTTACATGTTGCAGTAGTTTGAAACTTCCATGGCATCAGTATATAAGTAAGGAGCAATGCTCATTTGTTACTTAACATCTTGGAATATCATAAAGCTGGCAACATACAGGGAGATTTTGCTTTTGATCTGTCAGATTAACCAATATATCAATAGCGGTGAAGAATATTTGTTCCTCCATATATATATATATGGATAGATAGATAGATAGATAGATAGATAGATAGATAGATAGATAGATAGATAGATAGATAGATAGATAGATAGATAGATAGATAGATAGATAGATAGATAGATAGATAGATAGATAGATAGATAGATAGATAGATAGATAGATAGATAGATAGATAGATAGATAGATAGATAGATAGATAGATAGACAGACATTATATTACCAAAAGTATTGGAACGCCTGCCTTTACACATACATGAATTTTAATGGATTCAATATTGAGTTGGCCTACCCTTTGCAGCTATAACAGCTTCAACTCTACTGGGAAGGCTGTCCACAAGGTTTAGGAGTGTGTCTAAGGGAATGTTTGACCATATCATTGACTCTTTACCGAGATCGGGGTCGCGCCGTGTCCTAGCAACACGGCGCGGTCACGTTCGCCGATCCGCGTGCCCCCTGTGGGCGCGGTAGAGAGGCTGTTCTGGTGCGCCATCATATGACGGCGTCCCAGAACAATAGCTACACCGCTCCACTGTCATTTGACGGCTGGTGGGTAGCAAGTGGTTAAACATCCTTCCACCCATCCCAGTGTTGCCAGCTGTCCTCCTTTAAAACCCCTATAACGTAGCTGTGGTGTGTTTCAGTGGTACATTTTTTCGTTTCTTTGTTAATTGTGAAGATGAAGCTTGGATTCATTCCAAACGTGACAAATTTAGTGTCAAGCAAAAAAAAAGCAAAGATGAAAATTGATTGTCACAGATGAAATCACTTATGTCATCCAGTATATTATAACATGTATAATACACCCTGTGTTTAAAAGAGGAATTACATTGGCCCAAAGTCAATGTACATAATTCAGTATTGACTTTATGGTTTCTTTCTATCTACTATTAAGGCTCCATGCACACTGGGCTTAAAAAAATGGAAGTTACCTTGGCAGTAAAAAAACGTTTATGTAGAGCATTTTTGGAAACAAGTTTAATCATATTTAGGAGTGTTTAGTGTTTTTTTCTGCCAGAATCCAATCAAAAAAGCAAACCAAAAGGGTATTTTTTCCTGCCCTTAAACGCTGAGCTTAAAATATGCCTCAAATCATCCTGATGTGCATGGACACAAAGGATAACATTGAGCTGCTTCTACAGGAAAAAAACAAAGTTCCATGGAGCCTAATAGTGAGGTAGATGGAGAATTTTCGATTTCCAAAAAATTCTGCAAAAATCATGAAATTTTAACAAAAATGTATTATTTTGGGAGAATGCATTGGACCAAGTGAACCTTCGGTCATTTTTTCATCTTTTCATCTGTTAAATCTTCTGCCCTTCTTGTTTTACCTTTGGAAAAAAACTTTTTTTTTCTGCCTGTAAATACCTTATACAGCCGACTTCCTCTTTCTTGTCTGGTCATTAGCCTAGGCTAATGTCAATATGCAGTATGTCTCTCCCTCTAACTCGCGAGGTTGCCAGCAAGAGGGAGGGGCAGGAAAGTGAAAGAGGAATGAGTCACAGGAGAGCCAAAGAGAGCTGCAGGGGGCTGGATGAGGGTGGAAGTAGGAGGAGACTGCAGCGATCCATGTGTATTCATTGAGAGAGGAGAAATGTGCAGGCAAGCAGTGGCGTGAGCGTGTCTGTCTGTATATATGTGTATGTATACAGTGTATGTTTATGTGTGTGTGTCTGTATATATGTGTGTGTCTATGTAAATCCAGAAATGGAAGAGGAAGCCGCTTCAGTTGCCCACAGTTAAAATGGCTGGAGGGATATTTCTGCAGCATTTTTGGTAAGTACAGAATCACAGTAAATATAAAATAATATGCAAAGTGGTTGGAGGGAAGCTTCAGAATGAAAAATATGTTTTTACTACAAATTATGAGGAGACTGCAGTTGCTCTTTAAGGTGGTTTTTATTGGTTTTGCAGTCAGCTTTTAATGATTCCTAAGGGCTACAGAATCTTATTTTAACTATCCTGGACCTGTTCTTGAGCCACAAAAAAGGATTTTTGTTATCTTCATTATATTACATTTTTTCCACAGAAAGACATGCAGGGTCCTCCTCTTTGGATCTTCCCCAAGCAGCAGGTGGTCCTTAATGATTTAGATAGCAGTACTGACATTAAGATGTCAACATCGCAGATAACAGGTCCTTGTTATAATTCTACATGGAACACATTTGGATCCATCATAGATGCAAAAATGTTTACATATATATATATATATATATATATATATATATATATATATATATATATATACTGTATATATATATATATATATATTCATTAATACAATTACAGGTATTAGGTGGTTACACTTTGTACCTTGTGGCAAGGCATACACCAGTCCCAATCTTTGGAACAGTATACTCTCAAAAATGTACGAGTTATATAGTCTTTTTTATCATTAAAGCAGTAGTAAACCGCAACCATTAAAAAAAAAAAAAAAAAAAAAAACAGGGGCGTGGTTTGCCGGCGCTCAAGATGGACGCTTGAGCCGAAAGCTCCGCTGGCTGAGGAGACTAAAGGAACGACTACAGGTCCCATCCGCAGCCCATCCACGGCCATCTAGCCTCACATCAACCCGGACACCCTCCGCCACCATGTCTCGGAAGCAGAAAGAGGATCACTGGCCCAAAAAGCTCACAACTTTCTCCCTGAAGCCAGCGCTGCAGGTCAGTCATGCCCAAGATGGTGCCGGCCCGGCGGCAGCGTGTTCCTACTCTGCTTACACCGATTTCCCTGATGCAATCCAGGGAGGCACAGAGGCACAACTGCTTCCCTTGTCCCCTAATCACCCAGAGAGGGATAGCCCAGTTTTAGGCAGTCCAGCCAAGGCATGCATGAGGATTGATGCACCGCCATATGCAGCAACTGGAGAGAGCCTGCAGTCCAATCATGCCCTGCAATCATCTATGGCAATGGCTCTCAACCATCCTAATGCCGCGACCCTTTAATACAGTTCCTCATGTTGTGGTGACCCCCAACTATAAAATTATTTTCGTTGCTACTTCATAACTGTAATTTTGCTACTGTTATGAATTGTAATCTAAATATCTGATATGCAGGATGTATTTTCATTGTTACAAATTGATGCAGGGGTTGCGGGCATGGTGCAGGAGATGCAGGGGCTGCAGGCATGGTGCAGGAAATGCAGGGGCCGTGGGCATGGTACAGGGGTTGCAGAGGCTGTGGACATGATGCAGGGGCTGCGGGCATAGTGCAGGAGATGCAAGGGCTGCAAGCATGGTGCAGGAGATGCAGGGGCTGCGGGCATAGTGCAGAAGCTGCAGGCATGGTGCAGGAGATGCAGGGGCTGTGGGCATTGTACAAGAGATTCAGGGGCTGCGTGCATGGTGCAGGAGATGCAGGAGCTGCAGGCATGGTGCAGGGGCTGCAGGTATGGTGCAGGAGATGCAGGGGCTGTGGGGCATGGTATAGGAGATGAAGGAGCTGCAGGCATGGTGCAGGGGCTGCGGGTATGGTGCAGGAGATGCAGGGGCTGTGGGTATGGTGCAGGAGATGCGGGGGCTGTGGGCATGGTGTAGGAGATGCAGGGCTGCGGGCTTGATGCAGGGCTGTGGGCATGGTACCTGCAGAGCTGTGGGCATGGTACAGGAGAGTCAGTGCGGCGGGCATAGTACAGGAGATGCAGTGCTGCGGGCATGGTACAGGAGATTCTCCTGGAGAATCTCCTGTACCGTGCCTGCAGCACTGCATCTCCTGAGCAGATGCAGGGGCTGTGGAGGGGTCTCACTTACTGTTTGGTGAGAAGCCTTGCATTTAAAAATGGCGCTGCCCGGCGCCAACATGTCATCGTGCATGCGCCATCTGCCAGATAATAGCCAAGCGTGTATGTGCGGTGGCAGCGCATGCGCAGTGTACCTGTCGCGACTATTACATGCACGTTACAAACATTATAGGTATTATTCGTTATGCTTGCATGAATGTTGAGTCATTTGCAATGAGAATGTTTTATAAATAGACCCCTAAAATTGTATTTCTGGTACATATCACCAATAGAAAAAGGATCAAATAAAAATACAGGAACAAAAAAAATCATAATAAATGTTACTAAACCCAGGACTCTGCATTCACTATATCTGGTTTCCCACAGTACACAGAACATGGAAATGCAATTATTTTAGTAGATATAAGCTGCTAAATACCTTTTCTCATCCGCAGTATATAGCAGTCTTGTAACTTTTATAGGTGTCCAGCCAAGCACTGGTTAAAGCTTGAAGGAGGAGTTTTCTGACTGTCCTATGAGACTGCAATACCCCCGACTTTCTGTCTGGACAGTGCTAATTGGCCCTGTGTTGATCGTGTGCACTCTCCCAAGAAAAAAAAAAAAAACCCCTCTCTTGCAATACACACCAATACACACCAAAATGAGCATGTGCAGCCTTACTGCATAGACTCTGTGTTATCAGGAAATTATCAGGGAACAGTGGAAAAAGGGGAGGATCAGAGAAACCAGGATCAAACAGCTTTTTTTACACAATGCGGAGGATTAACCCCTAAGTTCCTCAGTGAGTATAACAAGCATGCTTGACTGCATATACAGACTGATTTTACAGTTGTGAGTTTAGTAACACTTTAATAAAATGAAAAAAATAAAAAAGGTAAATCATATATTATAGGAGAAGGAGGTTAATAAAATTAATAACTAGTTTTTATTTGGAAATAAAAATAACATTTACAAAATTTACTGATAACAGGTGTCAGTCTCAGCAAACTAAAATTTTTATTTCAAGTTCAGGCCCCCTATTATAATAAACCTTTGGTAGCCCTAAGGCTCCATTCACACCCGAGCGTATCATTTTCAGGCGTTTTTTTGGGCGTTTTTCAGACATTTTTTCAGGCGTTTTTTTTTTTTTGTTTTTGGACGCAGGCATTGATATCTAACAAAAACGCTTGTAATCTGCCAAAAAAGAAGCTCATGTACTTTTTTTGAGTTTCAGGCGTTTGCTTCAGGCAACAAAATGCTCCGATGTGAACAGGGGCCAATGAAATGAATGGGATTTTGCTTGTTAGGCATTTTGAGACTTCACAGATGCGCATTTTATGAGCTGAAAATCGCTCAGGTGTGAACAGGGCCTAAGTAACATGGATTCACTTTCTCCCCTTTGCCTTTTTTCCCTTTTTTTTTAAACTAGTCACATGTAGACTATTTATTTTGTTAATTTTGCTTGTTGTTTTTTTTTGTAATTTTAAATGAAAAACCTAGATTAAAAAAAGAAACTCTGTTCCTGATCACCTGATTGCTGATAGCCTCTGATTGGCACCCTGTGTTGTTTTCTCTTCTTGAATGGAGAAAAATATATAAATGTATCTTTTCTCCTTGCTAGAGGAGAAAGTGTAAACAAAGAAAAGTGTGCTTAAAAAAGAAAAAATTGATAGTACAGGATTTATTCTAGGTCAGTGCTAAGGTTAGAGTTAGGATCAAGGGTCTAGGTTAGAGTCAAGAGTCAATGGTCAGGATCAAGGATATTTTAGGTAGTAAAAAAAGCATTTTTTAATTTAGTGTCAGTGTGTTTTATGCCTCGTATACACAATCAGATATTATCGTTCGCATTTTGTTGCTTGATATTAGTATCAAATTCAACAATGCGTACTAAACGTATGATTTTTTTCGCATTAATCTAGAAAAGCTTTCTGGTTGCGTAGCTACATATCGGATGGTGCAAAACAAAAACAATGGCAGCCAGGCTTTTTCTGGGTTATTTTCGTGTTTCTGATCATGCGTGGTCTTTGTCTATCGATTTTTAGCGGATGCATACTGTACTGATTAAACAATTGTCATTCGTACGACAAAAGTTTTCGTGTTTGTCCCTTCAGATTTTGTTGGACGAAATGTAGGATAAAAAAAAAAAAAAGAAAGGGAAATGTACACCACTGTTTCTGGGCCCTAGTACAGGTAAAAAAACAAGTACACATGTGTGGTATTGCTGTGATCATCAAGAGAATTTTTTTTCTTTATTTCTTTGATGGCAGGTCATGGTAATAGCAAGAAATATACAGCTAAACTCATTTTTTTATTATTATTATTTTGTGCCAATTTTAGCTTGATTCTAGATTGTAAGCTCTAACGAGCAGGGCCCTCTAGTTTCTCCTATTTTGAACTGTATTGTAACTGTATTGTCTTCCCTCACATTGTAAAGCGCCGCGCAAACTGTTGGCGCTATATAAATCCTGTATAATAATAAAAAAAATCAGGAGATGTCCATTACCAATTATAGCTCAATATGTCCTGAAAAAGAATCAAGGTATAAATCACCTGGATACACCTGGATATGTGTAGATTTATTATAATATGTCAAAGTTCCAAAACTGTGTTCAGGTGTCAAGATTTGTTTTACTGTCTGCCATGAAGGGGTTACAATTCTCAAGTGGTCAAAGTTTATTCTAAACTAAACCCTTTATTGTAGTTTTGAAAGGAGACCCTCTGTTGATTTATTTGCTGTCTTTGTCCATAATAGGCGAGAGTCACTCCTCCATTTTTCCTGGTAATCAATGTCACCAAGAAAGAAAGTGAGGGCAAATTCGAGAATATTAGAGCTGTCGAGTTGTGGTGAGGGGAAATCCTCCAGTGGTGATATTTGTTCTAGGGAGGAATGTCTAAGAAACGTCTAAGGCCTTGTTCACATGGCCGATTATTTGTATGCCCTATGCAGGACCACATTTTGCCAGCATGTAGATGCACAGCAACTGGAGCAACTGGAGCATTAGGATTCATTTTAGGCTTCGCATGGGGTTGGTGTTAGGGTTAGCTTTAGCATTAGAGTTAGGATTAGCATTCAGATTATGGTTAGAGTTAATGCTAGGTTTGGCATTAGGATAATTGTTAGCATTAAAGGAGATTTACAGCCAAAGCTCATTTGGCTGTACATCTCCTTTGGATCACAGGAGTGCAGTTGGTTCTGTACTCCTGTGACCCGTTTTCAGCAGAGAGCGGCCTGAAGTCCGCTCTCTGCTGGCATCACAGAAGTCGGTCTAGGCACGCGTAATCGCGACCACAGAGTCAGGATGCGACAGGTGCCTGGACCGATACCTGGCTCAGCCTCTCAGCGAGCCGCAGAGAGCCTAAGCTGGTCGCTCCCTTTTGTCCCCTTATTTGGACACTGCACTTATCTATGACAGTATTTTATTTTAATTTTTACTATATTTTAATTTAATTTTAAGTGTTATTGCACTTGTATATGTACTTTGATTTGTATATGTGTACACTATTTTTTGGGAGTGTGGTAAATAATTAATTGACTCACTATTTACAGGCTAAGATTAGCCATACAATGGGATACTCTATATTTTAATTATCATTTGTCCAGATTGCACAAGTTAAGGGATTTACCCCATATTTCTTTCCTAAAGCTAGAATTAGTGTCAGCATTAGGGTTTATATTACAGTTAGAGTTAGCACAAGGATTGATTTTAAAGCCCAACTCCAGGCAAAAGAAAAGCTTTCCTGTGCAGCGGGGCTGTAACATGGGCTTCCTCTGTTTCTCCATAGCTAATGTTATGTTTTCATCCAGCAAGGAGCCCTTTTTAGTACAAGAACAAATCCTGAATAGTTTAAAGAAATTTCTGGATGCCCTAGAAGCCATTTAAAGCGCAAAGTACAACCTCATGAAGAGATGGATCCTGAGAATGAAGTACAAGGATCATCATTACTGGCTGTTCATGTCTGGGGTAACAGCTGAGGTTTCAGAGTGATACTTGATGGAGGCATTCCATGCTGTATATGTGTTTCTTTGTATCTGTGTTGGGGAGGCTCTAATCCTCTGTGTACAGTTGAACAGCTTCTTGCTGGGTAAAAGGAGAATAATGTGCTGTCTTAAATAATATAATGGCAATGGGAGTAGCCTCTTTAGGCAAGTTCCAGACAACATTGTTTTTTTTCCAGAGGGTGTAGCATTTATGGGATCCCAGAAAAAGATGACAAGTCCAACAGAGTATATTCAAAGTGATATAATCATCAGAACCTCTATAGGTCCCTTCAGAAAGTTCAAGAATTTTGGTAAGGATATAGAGACTCCACACATTCAGCATATTTGTCCAACCTATATATATGCACCTAAGCATCTTCCATGCATGTGCATGCATCCATATATCCTATATCCAGGGGTCTCCAATCTTTTCAGTATAAAGGCCTCATTGTATATTTTACAAATATTCATGGCCTGGAAAATATTGGATTTTTGACTTCCTGTAAAATCCATTTATCTGATGTTTATTGATGGACACAGCTCATGACCTTCTTAACCATTGGATTACACTCCCCTACAAAAGTATAACACTAGGCAGAAAAAAAGTCTGGCTAGACCTATGGGCAGTCCCAGGGGGTATACTCCCTCTCTCTGCTATAGGTACTCAGTTTTGGTACAAGCAATGTCAGAAGAATTACAACTCCTCAGAGAGGTGGGTGCTGCGTCCATTAATGAACAGCAGAGAAATTAATTTTACCGTAAGTCAAAAATTGCATTTTCTCTTTTGTTCATTAACGGCCACAGCTCCTGATCTTCTTAACCATTGGGATGTCCCAAAGCATTGTTAAACACGAGGGGTGGGAACAGCGAAAAAGAAATTGCCAAGGCTAAACTATAGCCAACCAGGTAAACAGGAGCCCAAAACAACTGGAGCCCACCTGAAAAAAACATAACACCCTCAAAGAGGAAAAGGTCCTCTAAACAGCAGCCTGCAAAACCTTGCAGCCAAAAGAAGCATCAGCAGATGCCAAGACATCCACTTTATACAACTTTGTGAAAGTGTGCACCGGCGACCAGGTGGCTGCCTTGCAAACCTGCGTCACTGAAGCCTGATGACGGAAGGCCCTGGAGGCACTGAGCGCCTGAGTAGAATGGGCCTGGACAGGGAAAGGAGGAACCTGTCATGGTCTTACCTTCTTGCTGTTCTCCTTCGTTTGACATGTGCTGGCGGCCATCTTGGTTTCTGGGTTTCTTGTAGCCTCCCACCCTGCGGCTCCTCCTTCCCACTGGGAGGAGCTGGATGCCTAGCTCATATATATAGGAGGTCTGTGGCTTCAGTTCCTTGCTTGGTCCTCCTGTGTTCACATGCTTCTAAGACTGCTGCTGCTTCTGGTCCCTGATCCTGGCTTCGTCTGACTACCCTGCTGGTTCCTGATCCTGGCTTCGTCTGACTACCCTGCTGGTTCCTGATCCTGGCTTCGTCTGACTACCCTGCTGGTTCCTGATCCTGGCTTCGTCTGACTACCCTGCTGGTTCCTGATCCCGGCTTCGTCTGACTACCCTCCTGGTTCCTGACCTCTGGCTTCGCAAGGACTCTGCCTCGGTTTCGCCATCCGTTTGGACTTCTGCTTTACAGCTTGATTTTCAATAAAGCCTTCTTATTTTCACTTATCTGTTGTTGTACGTCTGGTTCATGGTTCCGTGACATTAGGACCAAGCCATGAATTCTGACGGTACAGGGCCATCCTCGCTACCCACGCTGGTTGCCAGACTTGATCAGCAGGATCACCTGTTGGGTCGGTTCGCCATGGCGTTGCAAACCCTGCTTGAACGCACGGCTCATTTCGCTCCCGTTGCCGATGGGTCGGTTGTCGCTCCTGGGCCCGCTCCTACTGCCGCTCCGGTGGTTGCGCCAGAGTCTACTCCGACTCCTGTTGTTGCGCCTGCGGTGTTTCGGGGTATGACCGGTTCTGCCCCCCTTCCACAGCGCTTTGGGGGAGAGCCAACTCAGTGCCGAGGTTTCCTTAACCAGGTGGGCATTTATTTCGAGTTGCTGCGACATGCCTTTCCTACTGAGAGATCAAAGGTGGGCTTCTTAATTTCGCTGCTCTCGGACAAGGCCTTGGCCTGGGCCAGCCCTTTATGGGAGAACAACAATCCGGTGGTTGCCGAGTTTTCCGGTTTTGTTGCTTCTCTTCGGAGGGTATTCGATGTGCCGGCTCGTGCTGCCTCTGCTGCGAAGCTCCTTATGTCCATCAGACAGGGTTCACGATCCGTAGCTGAATACGCCATTGAGTTTCGTACCCTGGCAGCAGAGGTGGGCTGGAATAATGAGGCTCTGGTCGCTGCTTTCTCTCATGGTCTCTCGGATGCCTTGAAGGATGAGGTTGCAGCTAAGGACCTACCAGTGGAGCTCAAGTCTCTTATTTCTTTCTTGATTTTGATTGACACCAGACTCAGGGAGAGACCTTCCTTTAAGGAGAGTCTGCGGAGGCCTCCTAACAGATTGGCGCCTACCTTTGCTGTCCCACCCGTGCCTCCCTCTCCTCCCACGCCTCCTGGGGATGACTTGGCTGGGGGTGAACCCATGCAGCTGGGCTTTGCTCGCCTGTCCGAGGGAGAGAGGGTACTCCGAAGACGTGAGGGTCGATGCATGTACTGTGATCTCGGTGGGCATTTTCGGTTGGCATGTCCGAACCGTCCGGGAAACGCTCGCACCTGAGATCCTGTCGGGGGCAGATCTTGGGTGGAGTCTCCTCGTCCCCGGTTTCCCGTGTTGACAAACCACTGATCACTGTTGTCCTCTCCTGGGTCGGGGGCTCAGTGACGACCCAGGCGTTGGTGGACTCTGGTGCTGGTGGTTTGTTCATTGATAGTGTGTTCGCTGCCGCCAATTCCATTCCTCTGCAGGCCCGAGGTTCTCCACTGGCTCTTGAGGCGATAGACGGCAGACCCCTTCTGCCGCCACACGTGACTCATGAGACCCTTCCAGTGGGGATAGCCATTGGTGCCGTTCACAGAGAGTCGGTCTGCTTCCAGGTTATTTCGTCTCCACACTACTCGGTGGTCTTGGGGTACCCCTGGCTCCAGAAGCATAATCCGACTTTCGATTGGAGATCGGCCGAGATCCTCTCGTGGTCACCGCAGTGTGGGGCTAGTTGCATCCATGGGCCTGTCAAGTTGCTGTGTACTTCCTCGGACTCTCTGTTGCCTCCTGAATACGAGGAGTACCGGGATGTATTCGATAGGGTACGCGCGGTTGCCCTACCTCCGCACCGCCCATACGATTGTGCCATCGAGTTACAACCTGGTGCCGTTCCTCCTCGTGGCAAGGTCTATCCACTGTCGGTAGCGGAGAATGAGGCCATGGAGGAGTACGTGAAGGAGGCGCTTTCACGCGGACACATTCGCAAATCCTCGTCCCCGGCAGGGGCTGGATTTTTCTTTGTGAAAAAGAAGGGCGGTGAGTTGAGGCCTTGCATCGATTACAGGGGTCTCAATCGCATCACGATCAAGAACGCTTACCTGATACCCTTGATTTCCGAGCTGTTCGATCGCCTTAAAGGGGCCACGGTCTTTACCAAACTCGACCTGAGGGCGGCATATAACCTCGTAAGGATCAAGGCGGGCGATGAGTGGAAGACCGCGTTTAACACCAGGACCGGTCATTATGAATCCTTGGTTATGCCCTTTGGGTTGTGCAATGCGCCCGCAGTCTTTCAGGAATTCATTAACGATGTTTTCCGTGACCTGTTGCAGCAGTGTGTGGTGGTCTATTTGGATGATATCTTGGTATATTCTGAATCCATGGAGACCCACATTCTGGATGTCAGACGAGTGTTGCAACGGTTACGAGAGAACAAGCTGTTCGGTAAGCTTGAGAAATGCGAATTTCACCGATCCCAGGTAACCTTCTTAGGTTACATCATTTCCGCTGAGGGGTTCTCCATGGATCCTGAGAAGGTTTTGGCTGTCTTACAGTGGCCCCAGCCCAGTGGTCTTCGCTCCCTGCAGCGCTTTTTGGGCTTCGCCAATTATTATCGGAAGTTCATCAGGGACTTTTCCATGCTAGCCAAGCCTCTCACGGATCTGACCAGGAAGGGCAGTAATTCCCAGGTCTGGCCGCTCGAGGCCATCCGAGCTTTTGAGGCTCTAAAGTCCGCCTTTGTGTCGGCTCCGATTCTGTCGCATCCCAACCCTGGGTTGCCCTTTGTCCTCGAGGTGGACGCGTCTGAGACGGGAGTAGGCGCCCTTCTGTCTCAGCGTAGAACACCAGAGGGTCCTCTGCTTCCTTGTGGGTTTTACTCCCGGAAACTGTCTTCCGCGGAGTGCAACTATCAGATTGGTGACAGGGAGTTATTGGCCATCGTGCAGGCCCTTAAAGAATGGAGGCACTTGTTCGAGGGTTCGGTGGTTCCGGTCCTCATCCTGACGGACCACAAGAATCTGACCTACCTTTCTGAGGCCAAGAGATTGACACCACGTCAGGCCAGATGGGCTCTGTTCTTGTCACGTTTTAATTACGTGGTCTCCTACCTACCCGGTTCCAAGAACATCAGGGCGGATGCCTTATCACGGCAGTACTCCGACCTGTCCAGGGAGGAGTCGATTCCGACTTCGGTCATACCTCCGAATCAGATCCTGGCCGCCATTCGCACCAGCCTGACCTCTCCCCTGGGTGAGCAGATTTTGGCGGCTCAATCTGGTGCTCCCTCTGGGAGACCCAACGGCAGATGTTTTGTGCCTGAGGAGTTGCGCACTCGGTTGTTGCGAACCTACCATAACTCCAAGACCGCGGGGCATCCTGGAAAGAATCAGCTGTCCTGGGCTGTTTCACGTCTGTTCTGGTGGCCTTCCCTACGTTCCGACATCGCCGCATATGTAGCGGCATGCTCCGTTTGTGCCCAGAGTAAGTTCCCTCGGCACCTTCTGTTGGGCCTTCTGCAACCCATAGCCACCGGGGAGCGCCCATGGTCACACCTGGGGATGGATTTCATTGTGGACCTCCCTGCATCCCGAGGCCATACGGTCATTCTCATGATTGTGGATCGATTTTCCAAAATGTGCCACTGTGTTCCTCTCAAGAAGTTACCCTCTGCACAGGAGTTGGCCACGATTTTTGCCAGGGAGGTCTTCCGGTTGCACGGTCTGCCCAAGGAGATTGTGTCGGATCGGGGGAGTAAGTTTGTGTCCAGGTTCTGGCGCGCCTTTTGCTCCCAGTTGGGGATTCATCTCTCCTTCTCCTCGGCCTACCACCCTCAGTCCAATGGGGCCGCAGAACAATCCAATCAGGCCTTGGAGCAATTCCTTCGTTGCTATGTCTCCGATCACCAAGACAATTGGGTTGACCTCCTGCCTTGGGCTGAGTTTGCCAGGAACACGGCGGTGAACTCTTCCTCTGGGACGTCTCCCTTCATGGCCAATTATGGGTTCCAACCTGCCGTGTTACCGGAGGTATTCTCTCCCCAGGATATTCCGGCTGTGGAGGATCACCTTTCCGTCCTACGTGCTTCTTGGGTACAGATCCAGAAGTCCCTTGAGGTCTCTGCGCAGCGCCAGAGACTCCAGGCTGATCGCAGACGAGCGCCTGCTCCTTCCTACCAGGCCGGAGACCGTGTATGGTTGTCCACCCGCAACCTCAACCTTCGAGTGCCCACTCCCAAGCTGGCGCCTCGCTTTGTTGGTCCCTTCCGAGTGCTTCGCAGGGTAAACCCGGTAGCCTATGCCCTTGCGCTTCCTCCTGGCATGCGGATCTCCAACGTGTTTCATGTCTCCCTGTTGAAGCCACTGGTGTGTAATCGTTTCACTTCCTCGGTTCCTCGGCCCCGTCCGGTCCAAGTGGGCAATCGTGAGGAGTATGAGGTGAGCAATATCCTGGACTCACGCCTGGTCCGCGGTCGGGTGCAGTTTTTGGTTCATTGGCGTGGTTATGGTCCAGAGGAGCGTTCCTGGGTTCCCTCCGCAGATGTCCATGCTCCTGCCTTGCTCCGAGCCTTCCACGCACGCTTCCCTCAGAAACCGTTCTTTACTCCGCGGAGGAGGGGCCCTTGAGGGGGAGGTACTGTCATGGTCTTACCTTCTTGCTGTTCTCCTTCGTTTGACATGTGCTGGCGGCCATCTTGGTTTCTGGGTTTCTTGTAGCCTCCCACCCTGCGGCTCCTCCTTCCCACTGGGAGGAGCTGGATGCCTAGCTCATATATATAGGAGGTCTGTGGCTTCAGTTCCTTGCTTGGTCCTCCTGTGTTCACATGCTTCTAAGACTGCTGCTGCTTCTGGTCCCTGATCCTGGCTTCGTCTGACTACCCTGCTGGTTCCCGATCCTGGCTTCGTCTGACTACCCTGCTGGTTCCTGATCCTGGCTTCGTCTGACTACCCTGCTGGTTCCTGATCCTGGCTTCGTCTGACTACCCTGCTGGTTCCTGATCCCGGCTTCGTCTGACTACCCTCCTGGTTCCTGACCTCTGGCTTCGCAAGGACTCTGCCTCGGTTTCGCCATCCGTTTGGACTTCTGCTTTACAGCTTGATTTTCAATAAAGCCTTCTTATTTTCACTTATCTGTTGTTGTACGTCTGGTTCATGGTTCCGTGACAGAACCTGATCCTTAATGGCATAAGCCTGAACCACCCTCCGTCTGATCCATCTGGAAATGGTCGCAGAGGAAGCAGGCAACCCTTTCCGAGGCCCATCCATGAGGACAAATAATAAGTCTGATTTCCTAAAAGACTCCGTAGCTGCCGGGTACACCCTAATCGCCCAGACCACATCCAAGGCATGCAAAGCAATGTCCTTTGGATGTTATGGCCTAGGACACAGGGAAGAGAACACAATGTCTTCATTCAAATAAAAGTCAGACAACCTTTGGAAGGAATGATGGACAGGGGTGAAGAACCACCCATTCCCTGTGAACCACCAAGTAAGGTGAAAGACAGGATAACGCTGCCAATTCCGACACCCTGCACACAGAGGTGATAGCCACCAAAAAGGCCACCTTCTGGGATAGCATAAGCAGGGGAATCTCTCAAGGATTCTCAAAAGGAGGCTTCTGGAGGACTAAGAGCACCAAATTGAGGTCCCGAGGCGGTAACGGAGACCACACTGGAGGAGCCAAATGCCGAACTCCGTGAAGAAAAGTATGCACCAGAGAGTGTGTGGCCAAGGGTCTTTGAAAGAAGACTGCCAAGGCCGACACCTGGCCCTTGATAGACCATGCAATGTACGTCTTCCACGTACGATGGTAGGTATGGTTATGTGTAAGTGACTGGTTTTGTTGTGAAACGCGTCAACCTATTACCTGTCCCATGTCTTACCAGTCTTGTATTGATGTATGATGAAGAATAAATGTACTCCAATTTCTTATTTCAACTATATCGGAGTGCCGTCACCCTTTTTTCTATGATTTATGAACTGTCTGGATGGCGGACCCGACCTGCACCTGAGTTATATCTCACCTGAGCGGTCCATCTGTGTTGGATTCCTTGATAGTACTTAAGGCCAGTTTCTGTTCAACCCCCTGTTGAAGGAAAGTCAAGATCCAAGCCACTGAAAAGAACGAGGATGAACCCCAACAGACTCACAGATCGGCGTTCAAAGCCCAGCAAGGCCAGTCCGGGGCCACTAAGAGGACCAGACTCCCTTCTGCCTCGACCCTGCATAGAAGTCTTGGCAGAAGCTTGAGAGGAGGGAAAGCATAAATCAGATGATACTGATCCCACAGGGCCACCAGCGGGTCTGTGGAATCCGCCAGAGGATCCTGTGAGCTACAAACCTCTGCACCTTTCTGTTGAGCCGAGACGCCAACAGATCAGCCTGGGTAATGCCCCACCAGAGACACAACTGATGAAACACCCCTGGATGAAGGACTCACTCCCCTTGGTCCAACGCCCGCTGACTGAGATAATCCGCCTGCCAGTTTTCCACCCCGGGAATGTGTACGGCGGAGAAGACTGGTATAAAGCGTTCTGCCCACCTAAGAATGCCGGCTTCCTCCATAGCTACCAGGACACGTCTTGTGCCCCCCTGGTGATCGACATAAGCCACGGCCATGGTATTGTCTGATTGAATGTGCAATGGACATCCCTGAAGATGATCTGTCCAATGTTCCAGGCCCAGTCTGATCCCTCGGCGTTCCAGGACACTGATCGGTAGTTTGGACTATTCCAGTTTCCAGACCCCCTGAGCAGAATTTTTGGTGAGGACGCCTCCCCACCTGGACAGGCTGCCATCCGTGGTGACCACTGTCCAATACAATAGGAGGACAGAGACTGTGGATTCTTGTCCCATATACCCAGAATCACCCTTTGCAGGGACCTCGTGTGGAACTGTGCAAGCAGAACCGCCTCAAAGTTAGACACCCTCAGGCCCAGCACCCACATGCAAGTCCGGGGAGGGGGGACCATCTGTTGGACAGCAGGAGATGATTTGCAGCCTGCAGATTCTGGAGTTTGTCCAGAGGAAGGAGTCCAGAGTCAGACCCAGATAGTCCAGCTTTGTGAGCGGAACCAAAGCAGTCTTCTGAATTCAGAATCCAGCCGAACTCCCTCAGAGTTCGCATGGTGATCTCCAGGTGTCCACCAGAGCAGGAAGAAACTCAGTTCGCAGAAGAAGGTCATCCAAGAAGCCCAGTAACGCGATTCCCCGTTGTTATAACAATGCTAGCATCGGGACTTTTGTGAACACCCGAGGAGCAGAGGCAAGACCAAAGGGTAATGCCACAAACTGATAATGCTCCTCTCCCACGGCAAAACGGAGGAAGCGCTGTTGACCGACACATATTGGAATGTGAAGGTAAGCGTCCTTGATGTCGATAGAGGCAAGAAAATCCCCCTGATGCAGGGATGCCACCACCATGCGAATAAACTCCATTCTGAACTTCTGTACCTGTACAAAGCAGTTCAGCGCCTTGAGGTCCAGAATCTGATGCACCTTGCCTTCCTTCCTGGGAACTGTAAACAGGTTTAAGTAAAACGCCTGAAAACTTTCCGATGCTGGAAACGGGACAATCACCCCTTGAAGTAACAGGTCTTGCACCTCCCCAAAAATAGCCTGTAAGCCAGTGGTTCTCAACTCCTGTCCTCAGGACCCACCAACAGGCCAGGTTTGCAAGATAACTGAAATACGTCACAGGTGATATCATTTTCTGCTTAGTGATTGCAGTATTCTAGTCTGCATCCCTCCAAGGTAATATATAAAATCTGGCCTGTTGGTGGGTCCTGAGAACAGGTGTGGAGAACCACTGCTGTAAGCGGTCCAGGGACAGGCACAAGTTGGAAGGAAAGAACCTTTTCAGAGGGTAAGAACGAAACTCGATCTTGTAGCTGGACCGTATGACTTCGTGGACCCACTTGTCTTGTACCAGGGAAGTCCACGGGTCCAGAAACCAGCGACAACCAGGTCGTTGCCCTTACTAGCCTGCGGAAGAAAGGTACTCTTCCCCCCTGTGAGACCCTTAATGATGTCATCTAGGGTAGCTCCAAACAGGTGTTCTCCTTGGAAAAAAAGATCAGTCAAGGCCTTTTTAGAAGTTCCGCAGACCAGCAATTGAGCCAAAAGATACGCTGAAGGACCACTGAAACTGAGAGCCTAGTGACTAGGGGAGCTGCATCCAAAGAGGCATCACAGACAAACTGCAGCCCCTGGACCACCTGGTTCACCAGCTCAGCAAAGGCAGGGGGAAGGTCATGGCGTAAAAACTTAGCCCACTCGGTCAGAGTTTGCGACACCAGTGCAATTGTAAATAACGGCCTCAGTGCCGAACCAGCCACAGTGTACATATTGCAGGCCACAGCCTTCCTGTCAGCCGGGTCCTTAAATGCTGCGGACTCTTCAACCAGAATCATGGTTGCCTTGTTCAATCTGCAGACCGAAAGGTCCACCACCGCTGGAACAGTCCACTTTTTAAGAAAGGACTCCTCATAGTGGTACCGCATAGCAAATCGCTTAGGGACCACAAGGGGACGTTTTGGTCATTCCCACTCTTTAGCAACAATTTTTTTCAAATTGGAGGGGAAAGGAAACATCTTTGCCGCTCTGGATGGCTTGTGAGTGCCAAAGGGAACCGACGCCCCTGCTGCAGCTTCAGCTGCGTCCTTCATTTTTAAGGTCTCACGCACAGATACAATCAGTGCATCCACCAGCACTTTTTCGTGCACAGCTACAGGAGTTGAGGAATCATCCGCACTATCTGAGAACTCAGGGTGTGTGTGGACGCAGACCCAGCAGAGTGACCCACGTCCGCAGCGTCCAAATCAGATTCAGGATCTGAGGAGACAGAAGAGGCAGAGGGTGCTATTTGCCCGTCGCCCAAAATCCACCTCCACCAGGGACACAAAGGACTCCAGTACCGCTGTCAGTGCATCAATGGATGGTTGGGACCTGGAGGGCCCTGCAGCCTCTGAGAGGGGATCAGGTGGGGAAACGTGTTCCAAGGACTCTATGAGTCAATAGGGGGACCCACAAAAAAGGTGTAAAAAAACACTGCTAAGGGACACCCCCACTCCTCTGGCAGCACCACCCGGTCGCCAGTAACAGAGCACCTATTTGATCCTCAACAGAGAGGGAGAGGACCCCACCATACTCACCACCCAGCAAAAACAGGCACCTGCAGCCACCAGGATAATCTGCACTCCACGTGCAGCGATCAGGAAGTGAAAAGATCCAGGAGTCAGCACCAGGGGATGAGGACGGGCTCCCACAGCCAAAATCGCCACCCAGAGGGCTCCAATGTCATGATTGCCTCTTTTTTTAATGGCAAACCACCGCAAAATGGCTGATGGGCTACACAAACATGGCCGCCATGCATTGAGTACACAGGCTACAAGAAAATGGCCGCCCTGCATGGCACCACGAGGCTCCCAGGGACACAGGAGGGATCCCTAGGCCTCAGAAAATGGCACAGGCAGGAAGGGGGGTATCATGTACCTGATGGAGATCGAGCTGTAGAGGGGGCTTCTCTTGCACCACCTGTCCAACACCCCTGGTAGAGATGACAGGTGATGTGGGGCACAGAGTGGCACAAGCGCCAGTATAGCAGGTGGCACTAGCTGAGCCTTGATAGGAAACCGATGGCCGTGGATCACCGGACGGGCATCTGGAACTCCATGATGCTGGATGAGAAGGCAGGAGCGTAGCTGGAACACAAGCCAAGGGGTTGTCAACACCCGGACAGTGCGGGTACAAGAATAGGAGATGGAAGCGGTGTCAGAATACAACCTGAGGTCGGTACACAGTCGGGCAAAGAGGTACAAAGGCATAAGACAGGAGCAGGGTCAAAACACAGGCCGATGTCACAGGTAGGCAGGCAGGAATCCAGAGGAGAGCCAAGGACAAGCCGAGTCAAACACAGGTAAACAGGAAGCAGGTCAGGGCACAGGTGAACAGGAACAAGCTGAAAGACCACTCAGCAATGTGCTCCTGTCATTGCTCAACTTAAATAGGCTGTTTGGCGCCAATGCGTGCACGAACACACACGTGCACGTTTGTGCATGTGCACTTGCATCTTTCTTCTTGTGCACATGCTAATGTGCTCACGCATGCGCGCCAACTCCTGTTTGGGTCTGGCTGAACTTCTCTTACAGGGGGGTCCTGGCTGGAGCCTCCACCAGGTACAGCCCCCCCCCCGCTCCCATCGCCAGCACAGCACCCTGCCCCTACCCCAGGAGGTGGACCAGGCCAGCCCCAGCGTCAGTGAAGGAGGGGGGGCAGATGGGGGGCGAGATGGTCCACAGGGACCACCAGACCGATGAGACCGGTGCATAATGGGATGGAGGGGAACCCAGGGGTCCAATGTCACATGGAGGGGCCCACGTCCAAACCAAAACCCTCCAGGGGGAGAGGGAGACAGTTACTTACCATACCAGGAACCAGGCAGGCACTGCTCCAGACAGAACCTCCTCTCCATTGAAATGGGGGGCTGTCAGCGAGGAGGAATGCTGCGAATTGGGCCGAGACCCGGTTGTATGCGACCTTGTAAGGTGTTTAACTTGAAAGGCCAGCCCCTTGTCTGGTGGGGCTATGTTGCAACCAGCCTAGCCTGGAGCTGAGGTCTGCGCGTGCTCACTGGCCAGACTGGGGTGACCGCTGGATCTAGATTATCCAGCCTGTTGCCCAGCCCAGCAGTTGATTGTAGATCTCACAGGAGAAAAAAACAGGAGAAAAAATCTATCTAAAAAGAAAAAATTGCCAGGACCAGAGATCCCAGTGAGGAAGTTCTTACTCCTGACTAGGCCGAAAAAACTGAGTACCTATCGCAGAGAGAGGGAGTATAACCCCCTGGGACTGCCCATAGGGGTAGCCAGACTTTTTTTTCTGCTTAGTGTCCTACTCCTGTAGGGGGCAGTATAAACCAATTGCTAAAAAGATCAGGAGCTATGTCTGTCAATGAACGAAAGAAAAATCAGTTTTATAGGTTAATGATTAAAATGTAAAAGAATGAACACACTCCAAGAAATAGCTTTCTTACATCAGAAGTCACCCCATTATGTCAGAGCCCCCCCCCCTCCACATATCAGGGTCCGCTTCTCATATTAGAAGTTACTGTTACTGTTGAATGACCCTCCCACTTTTATCCATTACCATAAACTGAATTGTGAGGAAATATATTTCCTACCAATATTATGATTGCCTGTTTTTAGAGATTACACTCCAGTCCGTAGTCTGTAATTATACTGTATTTATCGGCGTATAGCACACACTTTTTTCCCCTAAAAACAGAGCGCAAATAATGTGTGCGTGTTATACACCAATATTTTCTGTTGGGCTGCCCTGGAGGAGGGGGGGAGCCGTCAGATTACACAGAGTGGGGATCTTACGCTTATTCGGCTGCGGCTGTTGTACAAAGTCCCACCTCCTGGACCAGATAGACCGCACACTGGTCCAATGCCGGGACATGTGATGTCTATCATAGGAGCCCATCCAGGAGGCAGGACTTCATATAACAGCGGCAGCAGAATAAGCGGGAGATCCCCACTCTGTGTAATCTGGCGGCTCTAATCTCCTGAGGTTACAGATGGGCACTGATCAGGCTGCATTGATGGGCAACGGTGAGGCTGCATTGATGGGCACTAATCAGGCTGCATTGATGGGCACTGGTGAGGCTGCATTGATGGGCACTGACCCTTTTTTTTGCTGCAAAGTTCTTTATTTAAAATGTAAGTAATTTTCCTGAAACTCCCCTCTAAAAATTAGGGTGCGTGGTATATGTCTGTGCATGTTATACGCCAATAAATACGGTACCTAATTTAAGACCCCAAAGTGGCCACACAGATATAGATATGTTCATTTAATCAGTCATTTGACATGACTAAAATTAGAATTTTGAATCAGACTGCCCATTCCATTGATTTGGTAAGCTTTCAAATGATTTGGACTTTGGGAAGTTGACTGGCCATGGTGGATATCTTTCAGTTGTTTCAATTATACAATTGTTCATTGTTCAATTGTACAAACATCTGCATTGGTGTCAGACAACCAATAGTAATACAGATCAACTAAATTATCATTTTCATTAGATTGTATCTTATAGATCATATTTTCAATCAGTACTGTATTCTTGTGTTGTTTTGCATTGTTCAATATTTTAATCAATTATGAATTGTTTGTTTTTCATCATTTATACCTAAATCGATCACAACTTGATACGTGATTGGCCATCTTTAGGCTTAGTGCATAATCTGGGATCACTATTTATACCCTGCAGGTCAAGGGGACTGGGGAGAAAACTGTTAATTTATTGCCAGTTTGGTGTCTCAAGTGAAAAGTCATAGATGCTACCGTAGCCATGTTGGAAAAAAAAAAAACACCTACATCTAGTTCAACCAATAGAAAAAAATAAATAAATATAGAATGAATAATTAGAAAACTTCCATATATACAATCCTTTACCCACAGAGTAAGGCAAAAAAACTGTAAAGCATGATCCAGTTTGTTCCAGCGGGGGGAAAATTAATTCCTTCCTGATCCCCATAAAGGCAATCAGATATTCCCTGGATCAACAATCTCTGGTATTATTACCTAAAATGTTATCAGTTATATTTTGTGTATTTAGGAATACATTTAGATCTTTTTTCAAATAATCTACTGAGTTAGTTCCTAAAGGAGTCTATTCCACATGTCCACAGCTCTGCAGATGTGTTGACAAGAAACATGTTGATAGGTGGAGAGAGAGAGGCATGAATAAAGGAATTAACTAATCACTCTGATGCTGATTTTTTGCTGTCCAAACTGATGTGGGGAAAGGACATCAATGTATATCTAAACTATAAGTGGTATCACCTACCTGGGCATGCTGTGTGATGGGGCTGGGTTAAACTCAGGACTAGATGTCAGGAATACAAATTCTTTGGAAATTCTTTGGAATGTAAAACGGCCCTCATATACATTTCATATGCCGATTATCTATTTGCCTGACATTCAACTTTAAAATAGCAAAAAGCACCTATATTTGTGTTAATTCCTAAAGCCAATATGATGTCTCCCCGAAGAGTAGATACTCACTTTTCCTTTACTCTGTTGGTAGGGGGTAGATTGTGATTCACTCCCCTTCTTCACATATATACCAGCACTGGTGATTAGTCCAGCCTTGTCCCAGGGCAAGGTCCCTTGACCCAGGATAGGACCACTCCACTGCCAAATCCGTATACAGTATATGGAATATATGGTATATAAGGTAAAGTCCGACCGAAAAGTTTTTCCTTTTTTTTTCTTTCATACTATAAAGTCTGTACAGGATGCCAGGCATGGATCCTGGAAGGCAGTTATGAATCTCCTTTGTTAGGGTTGTGGTCCTTTTAAGGGGGCAATCAGGATCACAGTTGGAGTGTTCAGGGATTTTCACCCATGCAGGGTGTGGGGTTCCGGAGTGGCTCAAGAGACATGGAAAGCTAAATTGCAGCTTTACCAGGATTTTTAAGTCCTAATATGGGACACAGAATTCCGAGGTTCAGAGAGATTTTAGGAAGGAAAGAGCCTCTAACTTTGACTATAGGCAGGAGACGAGAGCGATGTCGCTCCAGGTGAGATGATTAGCTGATTTGGCTTCACGCATGGGTGCTAGCCCCAGCTCGCTTCAGTGTAACTGATATCAAAAAAACAAATGGCTGCACACCATGCCTAATTCGGAATCAATTTATTGCAACATCCCAAAGTGACACACACAGGACAATGACAGATACAGATGGTTGACTTGTTTCACGCACTGTGCTTATTCATACCCTAGGAATGCTATACCGACACTCCTTAAATAGTCACTCCCACACATGACACAGGTGTTGGGTGGTATCAGTAAAAGACCCCCCCGCCTTGACTGTGAACATTTAACCCATACAAAGCAGTGAATATATACAACTATCTAGACCAGTGTTTCTCAACCTTTTTTCAGTCCAGGCACCTTTTAAAACCATGGACAATCTTGAGGCACCCTCCAAATTTATAGACAGTCTTGAGGAGCCCCAATAAAAAAAGTGAAAACCATTCCGATAATTTTACATAATGCAGCAACATCAATACACTAAGACACCCAACACTAAAGTTGATTTATTCTTCCAAAGCAAATACACTTTTGCAAACTGGTACTGACTAGTATTCCAGTGTTTCTCTTCTCCCTTAGGTTTTCTCCATCACTTGGCTAATGAGAACCCAAAGCTAATAGAGAGGTAAGGGAGGGTCAAACAAGGATGATATGCAGGCAGCTGACATCTTCCTTATCAAATGATGATGTCATTGGTCGTTAGGAGGTTGGAAGCTAGAAAGTTGTAATAGTGTACCATGAAAACCTGTGGCTTTGTGTAACTAAAAGGCAGGTTTCATCCACCCACCCACTGGCTTGTATACAATTTTGGGGCAATTATAAGCATTTTTCCAAAGCACCCCTGAGGAAACCTCAAGGCACCCCAGGGTGCCTAGGCACTCTGGTTGAAAAAGGCTGATCTAGACTGATAAAAACATCCAAATAGCACATAAAATGTGATCCTACTTAATAGAGAAAAAAGTTCTAATCAAATGAAACAAAACAAAGACTGTTCCAAACAAAATAAAAACTGGAGGCTGGAAAAATAGAGAATACAAAGAAAATACAATAACTGTGAAACGCGTCTACTATCTGTACCTGTCATTGTCCTGTGTGTGCCATTTTGGGATTTTGCAATAAATGGACTCAGGATTTGGCATGGTGTGTATCCATTTCTTTCTTTGATGTCATTGATTACAGGTACTTTGGTCCTGAAAAGGTGAGAGGGGGCTGAAAATTACAAAAAGCAGTCAGCAGGTTCCTATGAGGTGTGGTGTGGAACAGCACACAGTGGTGAGAAAGAGCTGTGTGGTGTGGAACAGCACACAGTGGTGAGAAAGAGCTGTGAGCTGTTTGTTACTGAGACATTGTTGAGCTCTTGTGACATTTCTGGACCCCTAAAGCAAGAGGGAACTTCAAAATCCTGTTATGAGACATGGTTTAGGCTGGTGGTGAGATGAAGCTTTGGTTTATATCAGAGGTGGATGGACTGTTTTGTTTGTGTTCCTGCTGAAAAAAAGCTGTTTTCCTTTATCTTTTGGAAAATAATGACTCTTGCTATTGCCAACTGGGCTGGCTGGTGATGCCAGGCTCTCCCAAACAGCACATATTTTAACTGTAACCAGGCTTTCTTTTCCTGCTTCTAGTGGATATGCAAAAATGGCGAGGATTACTGGGCAATAGGGCAATCAATTGATCCTGTTATTTTGTCTTGTATGAGAAAGCACAGTTTTGCTTTGAAAATGAGTTACCAACAGCAACATCTGTATGGTAAAAAAGTTAAATAAGAAATAACCACCAAGTCAATCAAATCTGGCTCAGCCACATCCCAATATATAATGCACCAAACTGCTGCCAATCCAACACATTTTGAAAAAGGACAAAGAAAAAAGAAAGCAGCATGAAAGGAATGGAAAATGAATAAATGTAACAGAGCAAGTAAAGTAGGCACAGGAAATATGGCACAAGCAGAAGATATAAAAAAAAGGTGAATAAGGTGAACATGGGATTTAAAACAGCCTTCATTCTTCACGCTACATTTTTCCTGAATGCTAGCCTCGACGTATAAAAGCATAATGTATCACAGAAGCCACAGCTGCTGCATCATTAATCCTCCAACGAGGAGGTTCTGAGTGATGTTAATTAATTTGTTCTTTCATAGTAGGTACAAAAATGGCTAATACGGTTTTTGCTGGTCAATTTATTATGTGGAAGGGATCTCAATGGTTCAGAGGTCATTAAATCCACAGATTAATGTAGAAAAAAAGTCAAAACAAGGTATATGGTAAAATGTAAGAGGGGCAGGGTTATTATTCAAACACCATCTCATTAAAATTCCCAGTGCAACAAAGAAATGGAAACATCGATATTGTTACATTGGTTAATTTCAAAGTGACTTTGCATTGAGTTGGAGAAGGGAAGATCGTCAAATTAATGATCAGTTTGGCTCTTCTTTCTCCACTTCTTCTTTTTTTAATCTTTAGAATAGCAAGGCCTGAACAAAACAGTGAGTGGCTCAGTGGTTAGCCCTTTTGCTTTGCAAAGCTGGGGTCCCTGGTTCTGTTACCCTTTAAACTATAGACACCCCCTTCTTTCAAGCAGAGGTGGCAACACTAGAGGCAGTGCTGAACATTCATATCAGGAAAACCCAGTATGCTTTGTGTGAGTCCAGGGTGACAATGACACACATCTAGGGGGTGTGATCAAGCTGCCGTGGACTCACAGGAGAATCCCGAAAAGTACTTCACTCATGTCATTATGTAAGCAACTTTTTCTGCAGCAACCACCCACCACCAGAGAAGACCAGAAAATGCAGAGAACCCCACGTGCTAAAAGAATTGTCCAAAGACAAAAAAGGCATGCACACTAAACAATTAAATATGTGTCAAAGAGAGAGGCTTCTGGGAGAGACTGGAGTGTTACAGGACTGGGAGGTGCCCAATCTTGAGTTAGGCTTCAATTAACAATATTTCATATTTTAATATTTCGTTTTTTTAGACTTGACCATAGTAAATAAACAAAACTAGTTTACATTCCCTTTACAAGTAATCAAAACCAGATAGAGACAAGTGCTGTGTCTCCAAGGGGTCTATGTTTAAAAAAAATTGCTTTCCAAATGTCTTATTTACAAATGAGTCATTAATACCCATAATAATTTGTAATATGTGTGAAATGCCGGTTTCTATTACCTTTCGCAGGGCGAATGTAACATACTCCAACGTTTAATCCTAAGAGAAAAAATCTTTAAGAAAATTTGACCAATAGAGTTAAAGACCATTTGACCAATAGAGAAAAAAGCCTAACACTATGGGCTAAGAACATTCAGCCAGAAGGGATAATAATGAGACCTCTGCAATGTGTACAACTTTTATGATCTGCAGATTCATCCACTGTCTGTGTGGCTCTAGAATGGCTGAACCTCCAGCTATAGCAGGAACTGAAACATTTTGCAGTAGTGTTGCTACCAATTCTAAATGTAAAAACTTTCTGCCTCATGGTTGTTAGGGAGTTGGCACCCACTAACAACAATGACTCATCGCTGCCTTAGCTTTTAGTGTTGGGCTATTTTATGTATTGGTCTTTTAAGCCCTGTACACACAGGCCAAATGTCAGGAGACATTGGCTGGTTGAAAAGAAAATGGCTAACATTCGGCCCATGTGTAAGCCACCCTGTCCGACAGAAGCTGGCTGTTTTGTTGGACGAGAATGCTGGAAAGCCAGCAGCTTTTCGACTCCTGATCAGCCCTCTCAGCCAATGAAGGAAAGCGCTGATTGGAGTGCAGGAGAGCTTGCTTTACTAACTTTGCGTAGTTAGTACACCTCTGACCAGAGCTGACAGGTCTTTTTCATTCAAACCAGGTTTAACTCTTCTGAATGAATGCTCTCAAGGCTTTTTTTTCTCTTAGGATCAAATGTTAGGGTGTGTCACATTCACCCTGCAAAACTCAATAGAAACGGACATGTTATACATATTACAAACATCACATTACTTGTGACCTTTGCACGAATGCTAAGCCATTAGCAAATTTTTTATAACCTCGACCCCCAAGTGTAAACAGTCTGGGCAAACCAAATAATTGCAGTAAAACCCTATTTGGATCTAGACACACCTAGAATCTTCTATCTCTCTACAGCCCAGGTAAATAACCCAATTATGCATAGTATTAATTGATTAAAAATCGACATGGTCTTTTCAAGAGCAAATCCACACTTGAGAACTATTTAATTCCTACAGTTAATCTACCTGCAGTTTAATAAAAAGATCCCAAAGAAAGACATTAAGGCACCTCTAAAGAATGACTATAATAAAACCCTTGGAAGTTAAAAAAAAAAAAGTGAATTGAAAAAAAAAAAAAACTTTTTTCTGATAGAGCCATGAAATTAACATAAAATCCTATTAAACCTTTTAGTTTGCATACCAACAAGGTATTTTTTTTTTTTTTTATCAGCACAAAAATAGGCATGCCTTGCTTCGATCTAAGATGTTGAATTTATCTTTTAACTAGATTCTGCATCAAGGCCTCTTATAATTCAAATTGTATTTTTCATTAAATTGTAAGTCAGATGAAGTATAGTGTTACTGAGGAACTTAATCTGCTTGCAAAAGATGGCAGAGATTGCAAAATCTCCTGATGGCGATCTTAAATTAATTAAATGTACTGCACATGAAATTTTTAGCTAATATATTCTATAAATATGAGTTGCAAGGCTCCAGTGTACATGGGCATTTGGTTTAAGAGGGCCACGTTTATACACTAGCACTAAATTATTATAATGCTGCATGCAGGAAGGTTAGTCATATTGAAATACTGAAGAATTCATTGCCTAAAAATGTACAGTAAAATATGTAAATTAGAATAGTAAATTAGATTTAATGTTCAAAAAAGCAGCATGAAAATGTCCCTGCCATTTAGCTTTGGGTAGTAAGCCTCCCCTTTATCTTCTCTTATTTGAAAGTGTTGCATGCCTTCAAGCTCTGAACCAATGAGGCCAAGGGCTCCCAGGGCATTTCAGTTTCCATGGCTGTTAGAATGTATGCGAAGGTTCTCATTTATATATATATTTTGTAAAGCATGGTATAGCTAGTCGCAGTTAGTCACAATCAACTTGTGAAGACATATTTAAACTTATTTAAACATTTTCCTCAGCTCTAATAAGTGTCAGGAACATATCCCAGAGTTTATATCTACCTGGGTAAGTCAGCATAATCCAAACACCATGGAATGTGTCAAGACAGATGTGGATTGTTCAAGAACTCGATGGGAGGTGTGACATTTTGCAAAAGCATCTTGTTCTAATATCATAATTCAATACCATCCTTTGTGCCTTGAAGTCTTAGAGGGTATTTTTTGTCAGAATCAGATGACAGAAGGTATGAATTGTTTCCAAAATGTTGGGATAGAGAGCTTAAAATCGCATTATGTGTTGATGACCTACGTGGTCAAAGGCCACCACCCATTTTGGAATGGTTTTTAAAATTTTCACGAAGAAACCATCTTCAATACCATTTATCATTCACATATAATGCTACCTAAACAAAACTACCCTATTGATTTGATAATTCACATCTTCCGTCTTGCCAATTCTATTCAAAGCCCTATAACGCACATCAATGGATGAATAAACAGCCATGACCTTTGTTGGTCAATGAAGGTTAATGCACACTTAGGAGATGTTGGTAATTCATACACCCATGTCACGGGATTCTTAAGATATGGCGATGGTAGGAATTTTATATGCCTAATATAAGGATGAAGAATCACTCGAAGGGTGCAACTGTAACAGGTAACATTTCTCAGGGTAGGGATCACAGCAACTATACACTAAAGAGCAAGTTTAGGTATTAACTTAAGGCAAAGCAGAAGGCCAGGAGAATCATAATTACAGGATATTCATTATATGGCCTTATACTGTATATATGTCCTAATTTATTCTAATGAAGGCAAGCCTCCTCTGCTAGCACAGTTCAATCTTTATCTCCATTAAATTTTGGCATACAGTACTTACATATTTGACAGGTGTCTTTTGCAAAAATGGCCGCTGAAGTCATACTTTCTTTGTAACCTTTCCTCCCAGCCAGCAAAAGTTTGTACTCCACCTCCAGTACTGTGATCATAGGATATACAGCAATACTGTCTAGAGATATTTACTCTGTGACCTACCTTGATTTGGACCCCTAGCTGAAATTCTCTAGACCTGTACTATTGTACGCCACAAACTCTATGCACTTAAGTGAAAAGTCTGCTCATACCTTGACTGGCTTTTCATTAAGGTCTATTATTGATGCTTCTCACATTGTACAGACTAGAGGATTGTTTAAGACTTCAGATAGTTGCTGCATGGTGGTGGGCACAGCGAAGCTCTTCAGATATCAGTGATATATATATATATATATATATATACACACAATCTAAACAAAATTATAAACGCAACACTTTTGTGTTTGCCCACATTTTTCATGAGCTGAACTCAAAGATCTAAGACTTTTTCTATGTACACAAAAGGCCTATTTCTCTCAAATATTGTTCACAAATCTGTCTAAATCTGTGTTAGTGAGCACTTCCCCTTTACCGAGATAATCCATCCACCTCAAAGGTGTGGCATATCAGGATGCTGATTAGACAGCATGGTTATTGCACAGGTGTGCTTTAGCCTGGCCACACTAAAAGGCCACTATAAAATGTGCAGTTTTATCACACAGCACAATGCCACAGATATTGCAAGTTTTGAGGGAGCGTGCAATTGGCATGCTGGCTGCAGGAATTTCCACCAGAGCTGTTGCCCATGAATTGAATGTTAATTTCTCTACCATAAGCCATCTCCAAAGGCGTTTCAGAGAATTTGGCAGTACATCCAACCGATCTCACAAACGCAGACGACGTGTAACCACAACAGCCCAGGACCTCAACATTCAGTATCTTCACCTCCAGGATCGTCTGAGACCAGTCACCCGGACAGCTGCTACAATAATCAGTTTGCATAACCAAAGAATTTCTGTACAAACTGTCAGAAACCGTCTCAGGGAAGCTCATCTGCATGCTCGTCATCGTCATCAGAGTCACGACCTGACTGCAGTCCGTCGTCGTAACCGACTTGAGTGGGCAAATGTTCACATCCGAAGGCTTCTGGCACTTTGGAGAGGTGTTCTCTTCACGGATGAATCCAGGTTTCCCAGTACAGGGAAGATGGCAGACAGCATGTATGGCATTGTGTGGGTGAGGGGTTTGCTGATGTCAATGTTGTGGATCGAGTGGCCCATGGTGGTGGTGGGGTTATGGTATGGGCAGGTGTATGTTATAGACAATGAACACAGGTGCATTTTATTAATGGCATTTTGAATGCACAGAGATACCATGATGAGATCCTGAGGCCCATTGTTGTGCCATTCATCCAGGACCATCTCCTCATGTTGCAGCATGATAATGCATGGCCTCATGTTGCAAGGATCTGTGCACAATCCCTGGAAGCTGAAAACATCAGTTCTTGCATGGCCAGCATACTCACCGGACATGTCACCCATTGAGCATGTTTGGGATGATCTGGATGGGCATGTTCCAGGTTCTGCCAATATCCAGCAACTTCGCACAGCCATTGAAGAGGAGTGGACAAACATTCCTCAGGCCACAATCAACAACCTGATCAACTCTATGCGAAGGAGATGTGTTGCGCTGCATGAGGCAACCAGACACTGAGTGGTTTTCAGACCCAACCCCCCCCCCCCCCAATACAGTAAAACTGCACATTTTAGTCCCGGTTCACACGTGAGACGCGGGAAGGCTGCAAATTCGCAGCCTGTTCCCGCATCGCAGACGCACATCTGGCAGTTCACACTGCCATATGTGATATGCAGGGGGTGTCAATTAAATGTTAACGACACCCCCAGTTTGATTGCATATCGCAGTGCGATCTGACAGTTCGCACAGGATCGGATCGCACAAGTGTAAACCACTGTGCGATCCGATCCTGATGCGGCTGGAAAAAAGGGTCCTGTGCGTCTTTTGTGCGGGTGCAGTGCGAATTCAGTCATACAAAGTGTATGGCTGAATTTGCATCCGCACATCCGATTGCATGTAATAAAGGAGCAGTGCGCTCCAAATTACATGCGATTGCCGCACTCGCAATAGTGTGAACCGGCCCTTAGAGTGACCTTTATTGTGGCCAGCCTAAGGCACACCTTTATATATATATATATATATATATATATATATATATATATATATATATATATATATATACAGTCAGGTCCATAAATATTGGGACATTGACACAATTCTAATCTTTTTGGCTCTATACACCACCATTATGGATTTGAAATGAAACAAGCAAGATGTGCTTTAACTGCAGACTTTCAGCTTTAATTTGAGGGCATTTAGATCCAAATCAAGTGAACAGTGTAGGAATTACAACAGTTTGTATATGTGCCTTCCACTTTTTAAGGGACCAAAAGTAATGGGACAGATTAACAATCATAAATCAGACTTTAACTTTTTAATACTTGGTTGCAAATCCTTTGCAGTCAATTACAGCCTGAAGTCTGGAATGCATAGACATTACCAGGCACTGGGTTTCATCCCTGGTGATGCTCTGCCAGGCCTCTACTGCAACTGTCTTCAGTTCCTGCTTATTCTTGGGGCATTTCCCTTCAGTTTTGTCTTCAGCAAGTACAATGCAAGTGCAACCATGCTCAATCGGATTCAGGTCAGGTGATTGACTTGACCATTGCATAACATTCCACTTCTTTCCCTTAAAAAACTCTTTGGTTGCTTTCACAGTATGCTTCGGGTCATTGTCCATCTGCACTGTGAAGCGCTGTCCAATGAGTTCTGAAGCATTTGGCTGAATATGAGCAAATAATATTGCCCGAAACACTTCAGAATTCATCCTGCTGCTTTTATCAGCAGTCACATCATCAATAAATACAAGAGAACCAGTTCCATTGGCAGCCATACACGCCCACGCCATGACACTACCACCACCATGCTTCACTGATGAGGTGGTATGCTTTGGATCATGAGCAGTTCCTTTCCTTCTCCATCTTCTTCTCTTCCCATCACTCTGGTACAAGTTGATCTTGGTCTCATCTGTCCATAGGATGTTGTTCCAGAACTGTGAAGGCTTTTTTAGATGTTATTTGGCAAACTTTAATCTGGCCTTCCTGTTTTTGAGGCTCACCAATGGTTTACATCTTGTGGTGAACCCACCGTATTCACTCTGGTGAAGTCTTCTCTTGATTGTTGACTTTGACACGCATACACCTACCTCCTGGAGAGTGTTCTTGATCTGGCCAACTGTTGTGAAGGGTGTTTTCTTTACCAGGGAAAGAATTCTTCGGTCATCCACCACAGTTGTTTTCCGTGGTCTTCTGGGTTTTTTGGTGTTGCTGAGCTCACTGGTGCGTTATTTCTTTTTTAAGGATGTTCCAAACAGTTGATTTGGCCACACCTAATGTTTTTTCTATCTCTCTGATGGGTTTGTTTTGTTTTTTCAGCCTAATGATGGCTTGCTTCACTGATAGTGACAGCTCTTTGGATCTCATATTGAGAGTTGACAGCAACAGATTCCAAATGCAAATAGCACACTTGAAATGAACTCTGGACCTTTTATCTGCTTCTTGTAAATGGGATAATGAGGGAATAACACACACCTGGCCATGGAACAGCTGAGCAGCCAATTGTCCCATTACTTTTGGTCCCTTAAAAAGTGGGAGGCACATATACAAACTGTTGTAATTCCTACACCTTTCACCTGATTTGGATGTAAATACCCGCAAATTAAAGCTGAAAGTCTGGAGTTAAATCACATCTTGTTTGTTTCATTTCAAATCCATTGTGGTGGTGTATAGAGCCAAAAAGATTAGAATTGTGTCGATGTCCCAATATTTATGGACATAAATATGGAGGGAAAGATGAATGCGGCCAAGTACAGGGATATCCTGGACAAAAACCTTCTCCAGAGTGCTCTGGACCTCAGACTGGGCCGAAGGTTTACCTTCCAACAAGACAATGACCCTAAGCACACAGCTAAAATAACGAAGGATTGGCTTCACAACAACTCCGTGACTGTTCTTGAATGGCCCAGCCAGAGCCCTGACTTAAACCCAATTGAGCATCTCTGGAGAGACCTAAAAATGGCTGTCCACCAACGTTTACCATCCAACCTGACAGAACTGGAGAGGATCTGCAAGGAGGAATGGCAGAGGATCCCCAAATCCAGGTGTGAAAGACTTGTTGCATCTTTCCCAAAAAGACTCCTGGCTGTATTAGATCAAAAGGGGGCTTCTACTAAATACTGAGCAAAGGGTCTGAATACTTAGGACCATGTGATATTTCAGTTTTTCTTTTTTAATAAATCTGCAACAATGTCAACAATTCTGTGTTTTTCTGTCAGTATGGGGTGCTATGTGTACATTCATGAGGAAGAAGAATGAACCTAAATGATTTTAGCAAATGGCTGCAATATAACAAAGAGTGAAAAATTTAAGGGGGTCTGAATACTTTCCGTACCCACTGTATACACCATTTTAGTTTTTTTTTTCAATTATTTACCAAAACCTATTCAAGCTAAAGCTATATAATAGATATGCAATGATGGTAATATACTGTGCCAACCTCAATATATCCACATGCAATATCAGCAGCTGACACAAATCCTGAATAACAGATTAAAAAATAGCAAACAATAGGTGTAGCGCTTATACATATGACATATATAGTCCTTATAGTGTCCACAAACAAGGGTGAGTACAGAGACCAGTGATCAACACATCTTGACAGTAGTGTTTCATCCAGGGACCACCACCAACAACAGCACCCAAGTGTCAGAGCCTCTTACCAGATAAGACCGACCCTCATTACAAAGGTCAGTCAGATGCACAAACTCATATCTCCAGCAAAGTTCACAAACAGTCCCCCTCGCGGTCTTTGGTCAATAGCCTGATGTCAACAGTACAAGACCTCTTCCAAAGTTGCCCCTTTCCAGTTCAAAGGCCTGAAGCTTGACATCTATGAGCACAATGCTGGCCTCAGGACTAAGCCTCAGTATCACTTCAAGTCAAGGCTCCAATAAGCCTGTAATTACCTATGAAATTCTCCTCCAATGCATTTCGAAGATTCAAGACTTCTTCTTCAGGGGTTTTAGAGAACCATCTGCTTGGTGAGTCACAGCCACCAAATATCATATCAGGATTATGATCCAACGGATGTTTATCAGGAAAATGCACCCTCCAGTATGGACCTCGAGGACAGCTGAAGTCCAAGAGATATGGAGCCCTTAGTATTGAAGAGAGGCTTGTGTATTCATGACAGACCCTCACAGCAGGCAGGGTCGGTGTCATGTGACTTGTTAGTGTTACAAGGTCTCAGGTGTGAATGGGGAGCAAGCATGTTAAATTCGGTGTTATCACTCTCTCATACTGGTCACTGGAAGTTCAACATGGCACCTCATGGCAAAGAACTCTCTAAAGATCTGAAAAAAAAATTGTTGCTGCACATAAAGATGGCCTAGGCTATAAGAAGATTGCCAAGACCTTGAAACTGAGCTGCAGCACGGTGGCCAAGACCATACAGCAGTTTAACAGGACAGGTTTCACTCAGAACAGGCCTCGCCATGGTTGACCAAAGAGGTGGTGTGCACATGCTCAGTGTCATATCCAGAGGTTGTCTTTGGGAAATAGACGTATGAGTGCTGCCAGCATTGCTGCAGAGGTTGAAGAGGTGAGGGATCAGCCTGTCAGTGTTCAGACCATACGCCGCACACTGCATCAAATTGGTCTGCATGGCTGTCATCCCAGAAGGAAGCCTCTTCTAAAGATGATGCACAAGAAAGCCCACAACCAGTTTGCTGAAGACAAGCAGACTAAGGATATGGATTACTGGAACCATGTCCTGTGGTCTGATGAGGCCAAGATAAACTTATTTGGTTCAGATGGTGTCAAGCGCGTGTGGTGGCAACCAGGTGAGGGGAACAAAGAAAAGTGTGTCTTGCCTACTGTCAAGCATGGTGGTGGGAGTGTCATGGTCTGGGGCTGCATAAGTGCTGTCGGCACTGGAGAGCTACAGTTCATTGAGGGAACCATAAATGCCAACATGTACTGTGACATACTGAAGCAGAGCATGATCCCCTCCCTTTGGTGACTGGGCCGCAGGGCAGTATTCCAACGTGATAACGACCCAAAACACACCTCCAAGACAACCACTGCCTTGCTAAAGAAGCTGAGGGTAAAGCTGATGGACTGACCAAGCATGTCTCCAGACCTAAACCCTGTTGAGCATCTGTGGGGCATCCTCAAACGGAAGGTGGAGGAACGTAAGGTCTCTAACATCCACCAGCTCCATGATGTTGTCATGGAGGAGTAGAAGAGGACTGAATCTCTGTTGAACTCTATGCCCAAGAGGGTTAAGGCAGTGTTGGGAAATAATGGTGGCCACACAAAATATTGACACTTTGGGCACAATTTGGACATTGTCACTTAGGGGTGTACTCACTTTTGTTGCCAGCGGTTTAGACATTAATGGCTGTGTGTTAAGTTATTTTGAGGGGACAGCAAATTTACACTGTTATACAAGCTGTACACTCACTACTTTACATTGTAGCAAAGTGTAATTTCTTCAGTGTTGTCACATGAAAAGATATAATAAAATATTTACAAAAATGTCAGGGGTGTACTCACTTTTGTGAGATACTGTATTTATATACAGTATATGTAAATATATACTGAAATATCTTGGGAAGCGAAAAGAAACAGATAAGTTCACTATCCTTTAAACAAGAGCCTGGACCACCAAGGCATAGTCTAATCACCTCCTCAGCAGAAACGTTCACTCGGCTGAAGTATCATTCTGTAATACTTTTGACACAAATTGTTTGCAAACCAATCCTTGAACCAAGGAGTCAACATAAAACCAAGCCAAGCTAAAACCAACAAAAATGTTTGAAATGAAAAAAATTCAGCCAGCACCCTGTTTAACAAACGTTCAACTCAGTAAAGCGTTTCTGTTATTATTTGGCTGAAAGATGGAGCCATATTTCATTTATTTAACATTTGACTTGGTGACTCCGTTCAGTGACTTGAGAAAATAAAATGCATTGGTTTTGTTACAGTCATGTGGGCAATTAACGAAACTGTAGAAAGCAGTCTGTTCTGGCCTACACATCTCATCCGGTATCCCATCCTGCTTTACTATATCTATTCTCCTGAATTATACAGTATGTAGTATACTTCGTAGAAATAATGTTGTGCTGCTCTAATGGCTTGTGTATACAGGGATGTAACATGTATTAACTACGAGTTTTCCATATAATTTCCAGGACTAACTTATACTAATGTTTTAAAATAGTTTTTAACAACTGTGGTTGTAATATTTAACTTAAGTCCTCAGCTGTTCCCCATAAAAGCTCTTCTTGTCCACAAAATGTCTTCACTCTTAAATGACACCAAACATCACTCGGCCTGGAAGACTGAGTATTGTATGGTGAAGTTTCACATTGCAGAGAATACCCAATGGCATGCAAGGAAAAAAAAAAAAAAACAGCATATTTGCTTTCACACAAATGAGTGATAAAATCCAACATATCTTCACCTCATTCACCAAGCTCTAGGGCAAATTCCCTTGCAAATTGCCATTTACCTTGCAAAGTGAATAATCTATTTGCCTTTAGTAAATCAACTCCTGTGAGTGCAGAGCGTCATGGCTCCACCCCCTGAGCGCGGTATTCTGCCCTTACAGTTTATGAATACAGAGACTGGTGAAAATGTTCTCACATTAGCGCCACTTACTGCATCATCCAGAGTTGAAGACTAAAGGTGACCCACAGTGTCACATGACCATCTAGAAGTCATCAGGTAGGTATGTAACAACAATAAAAGCATCACATACTGCAGGCAGGGGCCTCAAGGGGAGGAGGGTGGTGTTTTTTGTTGTGCGGCATGGATGGGGGGCTGCACAGAGACTAAAGTTAAGCTTTAACTTTATTTTTTTTAGTTTATTTATGCCTTGTTTCCACTGAGTGGTATGGTACGGTTCGGTTCAGTACGCTACGGTTCAGAACGGTACACATTGCGTTTCCACTGCCAATAGTACCCTTTCAAGATAGGCATGGTGTAGCAGGAAAGCTGTGATAGATGCTTCTCTGTCAACCAATCAAAGTTCTGCAGAGTGTAGCTCCACCCTGTTGGTACGGTATTAATGTGCTTGGTACCCCAACGAAAGGGTACCAAAAAAGTGGTACGGTATGGTTCAGAATTAGGGTACCATTCATAATGGAAACGGCATAAATAGCGTACCGTACCGAACCGAACCATACCAGAAAGCTCAGTGGAAACGAGCCATTAGTTTTGGATGAAGTGGCTTAGTGCATCTCTCCATGATTGCAGCATTATGCGTGCCCTTTGGGTGGTGAGATCTCTATTTACTTTCTGGTATGTCTAACATCCATCATCTAGATAGGAAGTAAGAGAAAACCTCCTAAATGGTAACACAACTAGTCTCATCAGTGCCCATCACTGCCCATCAGTGCAGCTTATCAGTGCCCATCATTGCTGCCTCATCCGTGGCCTTCAGTGCAGCCTCATCAGGGGCCACCAGTGCAGCCTCATCAGTGCCCAACAGTGCAGCCTATCAGTGCCCATCAGTGCAGCATATCAGTGCAGCCCATCAGTGCAGCTTATCAGTGCCACCTCCTCGGTGGTCATCAATGTAGCTTTTTCGGTGCCCATGAGTGCAGCCTTTTTAGTGCTCATCAGTGCAGCCTTATAAGTGCCCATCAATGCAGCCTATCATTGCCCATTAGTGCAACCTATCATTGGCCATCAGTGCAGCCTCATCAACGCCCATCAATGCAGCCTATAAGTGCCAATCAATGCAGCCTCATCATTGCCCATCAATGCAGCCTCATCAGTGCACATCAACGCAGCCTATTAGTGCCCATCAATGCAGCCCATCAGTGCCCATCAATGCAGCCTTATCGGTGCCCATCAATGCAGCCTTATCGGTGCCCATCAATGCAGCCTATTATTGGCCATCAGTGTAACCTATCATTGGCCATCAGTGCAGCCTCATCAGTGCCCATCATTGTAGCAGGGAGGAATCAGGAGGAGAGCCAGCCGGATCACACAGAGTGGGAATCTTCCGCTGCAACAGGGCTTTTTGGGCAGTTTTCAAAGTGCTGCCTCCTGGACCGGCATTTGACCAGTGTGCTATCTATTATAGGAGCTGGTCCAGAAGGTGGGACTTTGTTTGACAGCAGCAATTTCAACCGACATTTCATCTCCAAGCTGAGTTACAGTGGGAGATCCCTGCTCTGTGTGATCCAGCTGGCTCTCCACCTGACAGCTTCCTGGCTGATTGCTTCTGGCAGAAGCAGTGCAGCCTTTTTTACAGGGCATCAGAGCGGCCCAGGGGGCAGGGAGCCCACCCAACACTAATTTTCACTCACCAAATGCAAGCAGGTGAGTGGTAATTTTGAGGGCAGCTTTAAAGTAGCAGTAGAACTATAGACCACACTTTTTTTTTCAGTTAGAATAGAGTAAGTGAGGGATATAACCTCTGTTAGTTTTTTGTGCCAAATGTGTCCCACTGGGGAGATTTACCTTCATTTCCTCTTCCATAGCCAAAATATTACGAGGAAATCCCTCTGGCCCAGGTCACCAGAACTAGTGTCCCCATTGAAAAATTCATCTGTATTACTTTTCTGGGGACAACCCAAAATGTGGGATTTTCTTTTACTTTTCACTTTCAGTGACAAAACAAATAGAGAGGGTAAATCTCCCTAATGGGGGCACACAAAGCAACACAAATCTAATAGGAGTTCTTGTCCTTCTCCACTTTGTCCAAAATTGAAAAAAAAATAAAGTTTTTCCCCTTTAGTTATAGTTATACTTTAATGCATTCTCTGCATTATAGATAAAAAAAAACTTTTCTTTTGCCAGATTACCTCCAGCCCCACCTACATACTTACCTAAGCCTTTTCTCGCTGCAGCGCTGTGCCCAAAAAGAGCATCACTGTTCTCTCTCTCTCTCCTCTCACTGGACATGGAGGGATTAGCAACAGTCCTTGATGCCCACTGCTGTCAATCAAACCCAGTGAGGAGGGTGAACGAAGTGGGACTGTTTGTGAATAAACACACACAGCCTGGCTATGGATCAAGCCTGGACGTAAGTAAGCAGCTACCTATGGTGGCATATGGAAAAGAGGAGGATGATTAAGGCTGCTCTGTACAAAACCATTGCACAGAGCAGGTATGTATGACATGTTTGTTATTTAAAAAAATAAAGTACATTCTCTTAAACAGCCCACTCACACCTGCGTATGTGATTTAGTGTGTCTTTCTGCTGTGTCAACACGTGTTTTGACAAATAGACCCTGACCACAATTCCATATAATTTTTTGATCAGTACTAAGGATCACAACTACTAGTCCTATAGCCACTCATGTGATGGGTATGCACATTACAATGATTTCAGGGGTGAGAGACTGTTGAACTGTACACATGGAGGATACTTGGACTTGTAAGAGTTATTGGGGAGTTCCACTTTAAAGGTATTTTATATACGTATTTACTCAGGGCTGCTCTTTAACAAATCCTCGTGGCTCACCTGTGCAGTCGACTCAATTTACTTCCAGCAGAAACTCTTAACAAAAGAATAAAATTTTTGGGCCATGAAAACATCTTTTAACTGAAACTACTATCTTAAAGCCTATAATCAGTCAACCGCGTAGCTTTAAGTGCTCAAAGGATTTACAGTTCTTTATGGATTTTGCCATCACTTGAAGACTCATGATAATAGTTGCCTTAGTTTAAATACAGTGGCTAGACTTTTCAAAAGTTCCTCCTCAACCACTTGCAATAGAGTTACTCATTTCAGTTATTGATCCACATCACTTGTGTTCCCAGGAGAGTCCAATCATAACATGAATAACACTACAACGGTGGGCCAGATGGAGAAAAATCTAGTTTCTTCAGTGGCTAATATAGCTTGATCTGCCGGTAAGTCTTTTAGTCATGTTAATCCAACATACGCCTCTCAGGAAACCGGCACAATTACTTTCTGATTTAATAACTAGACGGCAAATCTAGTTTTTCTTTCCTGTGATATGTTTTAGCTATATTTCCAGCTATAGAATGACAATCAACTTTGCTAGTCTCAAACATTATTACAAAAAGCAAATATGCTTTGGGATATGAAAATTCAGCATTTACAATGTTCTCACAAGAAGAAAAAGACTAATGCATATTTAGAAACTGTTAACTTATCGTGTAGAAAAATACTGCTGTGGAATACTAAAATCCAAGTTATTCAAAAAGACAGTTCAAAGAGCTCTGATAATGTGGAAAGTGCAGTTTTGCATACAGAGCAATCATACCTCAGTATTTCACTTCAAAAGGCCAGTGCATGGATGGTCAGCATAAGTGGAAGATAACATAGCTCCTGTACTTACCTTTGCACATGCGCCAGGTAGATTATTGATTTGCTATGTAGCCTCCCATATGCAGACCAGCCTTTTCAGTAGAAAAAAGAATAGCGTAAAGATCCCCCAGGTCCACACCAGCCCCTTTCAGGTCTGGTATAGATTAGGAGGGGACACCCCCATGCCAAAATATTTTTAAAAAAGGTGTGGGGTCCCCCCCCAAAATCCATACCAGACCCTTATCCAAGCATGAAGCCCAGCAGGCCAGGAAAGGGGCTATACCAAGCTGCATGCCCTCAACGTGGGGGGTGCTTTGGGGTGCCATCCACAGCAAAGCACCTTGTCCCAATGTTGATGGAGACAAGGGCCTCTTCCAGACAAACCTGGGCAGTTGTTGTAGGGGTCGGTGGCCAGGGGGCTTATCGGAATCTGGAAGCCCCCTTTAACAAGGGGACCCCAGATCCAATTCCCCCAATGTAAATGAGTATGGGGTACATCCTACCCCTACCTATTCACCAAAAAAAGAAGTATAGTGTTACAAAACACAAGAGATGGTTTTTGACAAGTCCTTTTTTTAAAAATTTGTGTCTTCTTCCTCCCGTGTTTCTTCATCCTTTTCTTTTTCCAGAGGTTTCTCCTCTCTTCAGTGTTTCTTCTCCCTCCGGTGTTTCTTCTTTCTCCGGTTGTATCTTCTCCCTCTGGTGTTTCTTCTTTCTTTGATGTTTCATCTCTCTACTGTAGTATCTTCTCTGTCCGGTGTATCGTCTTACTCTGTTGGTTTCTTCTCCCTCTTCGCTCCGATAATGTAGTCTTCCTTATCCACCATCGCTAAAAATAACAAACACAGTCTTCCTCCATTGCAATCTGCCTTCATTGTGTCAACTCCCGCTGTCTGCCATTTCTTATCTAGCCATGGGGCGTGCCCATCCGGTGACATTACTCAGAGACCCTGCCCTTTGACTCCCCTGACAGCTGATGACTCATCAGTTGTCAAGGACACTGCGGCTGGCTTCCTGACCCGCTCCTTAGCAACCACCTATATACAGTGTGTTTACAGTGTGTTTAACCAGTTGCCGACCACCTGTCGCAGTTTTACTGTGGCAAGGTGGATCGGCTATCCAAACACCAAGAAGGTAGTGACCGCACTCCAATATTTAAGGATAATCAATATGTTTTATTCCATAAGAGACCTCTTTACAGCATGACGGACATCATGGACAAACAGGTATAAAAGGAATAGTTGAAGGGTTTCACAAACTAAATTTGCTTAATCGTAACTGAGGTGGCTCAGCTGTGTGAACTGACGTAACTGTATGTATGACTTCTGATTGCATTACGCCTAGCCACGCAATTTCCGGCCCCAGAGTGGAACGCAAGCTGGAACACGGAAGTGCGTTCACCCGGCGTTCGGGACTGGATTGTTGTTTGATCTGCTCTAAGAAAGAAAACTGTTTGTAAGTTTTATTTCATTAATAAATCATTAATAAATCATTTGTTATACCGACTTACTGCACCATAAAGTTCTCCTTTTCATTTATGCACTACTATATTGGAGTAACATATCTGGTATTTACCATATGGTGACCGCTGTAAGATCTGGTCTGACGAAGCAAAGAAACAAATCACCGCTCAAAGGGCTGACAGCTGGTCCAGTAGGATTCCCAATTAAACTGTAGTAGTCCTGCAAGACTGGGTGCTCACCAAGGTCCGCAACCTAAGAAGTCCATATGAATGTAGAAAGAAAGCGGCACTTCCAGTCTCAGGAAAGTAGAAACTTGAGTTTTATTTCTTCAAATCAAAAAGTCCAACATCGACATGTAGCAAGACAAACAGGATAGCAGCAAACGCGTTTCACACCATGTGCTTATTCATTGCTCAATACATGCATATAGATCTGGTCTGACGGACATAGTGAGATTCCATCAACCCTGTCTATACTTATGAGAAAGGCCTTTATTGACCCCTTATAATTTAGGGGTCCATCATTTTCGGTAAGAAGCCTGACTCACTGGGTGACCTTGTGAACTGGTGGAGGTGTTTTTCTACTGAAAGAAGCACTATTCAGGACTCTTATTTATGCTGGATGATTTGCAATGATTCCTACACACTTATTTGTCTGGACTATTTATCATATTATATTTTATATTTTATATTTTTTATGATTTATGGATATATGGTTGTGTTTAATCCATATTCACTTGCCTTTATGAATTATTGATAAACATTCAATTTTGTGCACACAGATTTATTAACTACAATCACGTTTATTATATTAATTGTTGCTCTGTATTTATTGTTTGTGGACACAGACCCTTTTTTAGCACAGAGTATTGCAATATTTTGATTTATAATTTGATTGGTTTGAGCGCAGCTATTATATTTTACTATATAATTTCATCAGTAACTGTATGTCGGTTGCGTGTGGGGGTAGGGGGCGCAACCGCCCGTCTTCCCCGCAATGTGCTGAATCCGCTCAGAATAAATCAGTCATCAGGTCCAGTCCAATGCTTTTTTTCCTGGACCTGGTGATCGGTTCTGACCAGAATGTGCTGTGCCTTTGTTGTAAACACAGGCACAGAAAATGATGCAATCTCCTCTCATGGAGCCCTTTTTGGTTCCAGCGTGAGAGGAGAGAACATCAGACAGTGATTACACAAGCACTACAATGACATCAGTACACATAGGCACATTTGTCACCCCCTGATTATCCCCCAGTTTACCCTTTCACTCCCTGTCACAGTGTCACCATATACAGTATACAGGTAATTTACTGATCACTGTTCTAGTGTCACTTGTGACGCAAGTTAGTGTGAGAGGCAGTTAGTGGAAGTTTAGTGGTAGTCTCAGATAGATTTAGGGTATTTGTCATATCCCCTTATAATGATTTTCCCCCTGATCCCCTCCAGTTAACCCCCTTCATCGCCCTGTCACAGTTTCACTATTATAGTGTACAGATCTTTTTTCTGATCACTGTATTAGTGTCATAGGTGAAATCAGTTAGCGTTAACATTAGTTAGCATCCATCCAGGGCAGGGTCAGACTGCCTGCAGCATATTTAGTAATACACCCACGATAAACACCTCCATTACTTGTATAGTGTCTGAACGGATCAATATCTTTGATCAGATCAGAACTATACAAGCATCTCCAATAGTTTAGTATAGTGTTCCCAAAACGCAGCATTAGCAGGATCAGCCCCGAAACCTGCCAGCACCTGCGTTTAGCCCCAACCCCCAAGTAGTGCAGTATCAGCAGATTACTGTCACTTCCATTACACAGCACACTAAACCGCAGCGTTAGCAGAGTCAGTCCTGATCTCTGCTAGCACTAGCAGTTACATTTTTTGGTAGCGGTTCAAAAAGTCTTTGACAACCAGGTGATTTTTTACCTGTGAGTCACACTAGGTACTTATAAATGTATTGGCCAAAATGTCTAAACAGAGATACACTAGTGAAGAGGCCTACACGATGCTGAGCATGACAGATGAGAGTGATGGGGAAGCCTCACTGTCAGAATCAGGCTCAGTATTCAAACCTATAGGGAGCAGCAGCATCCTGACAGATAGCTCTGATGATGGAGTAGTGGTTCCTGCTAAGGTCAGGTGTACCTGACCCGTTGTTCTGTTGCTGAGTTGCAAAAATCGCAGGGTTCTGGTATGCGGCAGAGTGTCCGTACTAGCGACGCTCAACTTTCTAGTGAACTGGCAGGCACCAGCGGCCTAGTACATCCTGGTTATATTCAAACCAGCACTGCAGTCACACTTGGTGACATGGCGAGGCCTATAAGTGCAGTTGAAGCTGGTGTGGTGCCTAGCACAAGTAGTGTCCTGCAGGCACCAAGAATTCGAAGACAGACCGTGGAGCCCATAATGTCTTTCCTGATGCGCTTGCAAATCCTGATTGGGAGCCCACCACTTCTGAAGCGCCCATACTTCCCTCATTCAATGGCCAACCCAGAATTCAGGTCGAAACAGCCAATTTCACTCCCCTTGATTTTTTTTAGCTGTTTTTCACAGAAGATCTGTACAGATCTATTGTGGACCAAAGCAATTTATTTGCAGATCAATTTTCCACCACAAATCCAAATTTGACCCTTGTCAGAGAGTTTGCATGGAAACGTATCACTGTTTCCGAATTTAAAACCTTTCTGGGCTTATTCCTCATCAAGAGTATTACTAAAAAGTGTGAGTTGCAGTCATTTTGGTCCACTGACCCAATTCATTATTTGCCCTTGTTTTCTGCTGCCATGGCCAGGACTAGATACAAGCAAATCTTGTGGTTCATGCATTTCAATGACAATGAACTGAATATCATCCTCAGGGTGACCCTGCATATTACCAGCTCCACAAAATTCGGCCCCTTGTAAATACCTTCAACCAAAATTTTGCAACAAGCTGTCTGTGTTGATGAGCCCCTGAATAAATTTTCTGGCCACCTTGTTTTCAAACAGTTTCTCTCCAGCAAGTGTGCCAGATTTGGAGTCAAGATGTATAAGCTCTGTGAAAGGGCAACAGGCTATACATGAAGTTTGCGGATTTATGAGGAAAAGATAGCAATGTGGAGCTCCCCGACTGCCCAGACTACATAGGGAGCAGGGGCAAGATTGTTTGAGACTTGGTGTTACCCTTATTCAGAAAGGGGTACCATTTATATGTGGAAAATTATTACACAAGCATGCCACTTTTTAGTCACCTTTTTGATTCTGGAATTGGCGCATGTGGCACCATACAACCTAATCGCTGGGACTTCCCCCAACGGCTTGTAGATTCCCAACTTAGACGAGGGGAGAGAGCCTGCTTGAAGTGTAATACATTTCTTGCAGTGAAGTGGAGGGACACACTGAATGTTTTTGTTCTGTCCTCCATTCATGCAGATACGACAGTCCAAATTGCAACAGCGACTGGTGTTGTTGAGAAGCCCCTCTGTGTCCATGATTACAACCTTAACATGGAAGGAGTGGACTTCAATGACCAGATGATGATGCCGTACTTAATTGCCCATAAGGCCAGACACTGGTACAAGAAAATGTCTATTATTCCAATTGGCTCTGCTGAGCGCTTATGTGCTATACAAAGCCTCAGGAAGAAGAGATTCCTTCCTAAAATTCCAGGAAGAGTTCATCACAGCCCTTCTGTATCCAGAAGATGCTGTTGCCCAAATTCACAATCCAGATACGGTGAGCCGGCTGCATGAGAGGCATTTTTCAGATGTCCTCCCTGGTACCCCCACCCAAAGAGCACCCCAAAGAAGATGTGTGTCTTCTCAGCTGTCACGATACTTCAGGAAAGTTGTTTCTTTTCTTAAAGTAAAGCAAAACATACCAAACAGAACAAAACAGAAAGGCTTCACGTGTCAAAAGGAGAGAGAGAGAGGTGTTACGTGTCTTCAGAGTGTAGGATGTTCTTTTTTCATCTCTGCTTGATCTGTAGATATAGTTGTCTTTTATACTATATTTAAAGATGATATCAGCAAAAAGTGTGTCCCAAGAAGGTAGTAATTCAAAATATAAAAGGAACACCCACTCTTGCATATATGGTTTGAGTCTATAGTAAGACACATAAATCCACCCAACCTACTGACATAAGGTTTAAAAATAAATATACATACATAATAATAAGTTGGTGAGGGTGCGCTGATAGCAATATGTTAAAGCTGCTACCTGTATTCAGTGCCTGAATATGTGTAAATGTGTTGAAATCAAAAAGGTGCGCTAAAACAAATATCAAGAATCCAAAATTATGCAAAACAGCAATTAGGATAACAGGTGAGTGGGGTATGCAAAGAAAGTCCAGTGTATATCTCTTTAAGTGTCCATAAATGGTAAAACAAATAAGTGCTCGACAGCAAAGAAATATCTTCAACTTCCGTGCAATAACGCCCACCCCCAGGTGAAATTCCTCCTTACCAGATGGAAAAATAAGGTGTGCACAAATAACATAAGTTTCCCTGCAAACGTGGATGCTGACACACTCCGCGTGAACCACCCAAAATGGTCCCTTACCAGATATAATAATGAAAAGCGCAGAAATATGGATTCAAAAATCCCCTTCCACTTCCTCCGTGTGTAATTTACACTGGGGTGCCTTTTCAATCAAACAATGGGAATCGCTGTGGTTCCGGTTTTATCCACTGATAGTTCCTTCACTCTGGACCTGTATCCGGGAGGCAATGACCAAGAGGCCAATACCCGGGTTACACTGCCTCTCCTCCGTCACTGCTTTCGTTCGCGGCTGGGATCTCGCTGGGCTTTTTTTATTCTCTTCCCCACCACGTAACACACCGCGTCAAACTACACTCAGCTCAGGCTGTGTCCTGTCGGAGTAGAAGCCGCCGCACAACGCAGCGCCTGGTGGAGACTGGAAAAAAAAAAAGAGAAAAAAAAGAAGCCGCCCAGCAGAGGAAGGAGAGAGAGGAGCGAGCTACACAGTGACGCGGCGGAGGTGTAGTTTGACGCGGTGTGTTACAAGATGGGTCTTTTGTTTTTTGTTTTTTCTTCTCCTTGCTGAACCGCAAGCTGTCAAGAGGTGAGAAACACAGACAAAAAACTCACCCATGGTAGCAGGATTGTTAACTTGAGTCAAAGAGTAATATACTTAATCCAGGTTCGCATTCTTCATCAAATGGTTCAAAATAGAATTCTCAGCTGTCAAGATACTTTAGGCAAGATGTATATTTTCTTGAGTAAAGAAAAACATACTAAACAGAACAAAACAGAAAGGTTTCACGTGTCAAAAGGAGAGAGAGAGGTGTTACATGTCTTCAGAGTGTAGGATGTTCTTTTCTCATCTCTGCTTGATCTGTAGATATAGTTGTCTTTTATACTGAAAATACGTTGTCAGCAAAAAGTGTGTCCCAAGAAGGTAGTAATTCTAAATATAAAAGTAACACCCACTCTTGCATATTTGGTTTGAGTCTATATTAAGACAAATAACTCCCCCCAACATACTGACATAAGATTCAAAAATAAATATATAAAAAATAGCAAAATGGCTTCCCTGTCCTTGAAAGAGACATTTTAAAGTCACCTTCAAAATGAACATCATTATATTATGACATTTATATATATATATATATATATATATATATATATCAGAGACTTTTATAATTTAAACTTTAAATCTCTAACAATGTTGTGTTTTTAGAAAATGCGGATATAGGTGTGACACACACTTTTTTTGTCCCTCCTGTCCTGGTCAGCCTGGTCTCTGCATTGGGGACTGTTTCTGCAGCTTCCACACACTAGTTGAGTATTAGTATAGGGTACAGCACGGCACAGTCTAGGGCACACTTTCACACAGGGTCACGAAAGATGTTAGATGACTATTGCATTTTGAGAGACCCTAGCCTGGAATATGTAAAGTTTTTTTACAGCTACAAAAAAAGTTACTAATAAAAAAATAAAAAAATGATTTGTATTTTACTGTACTTTATAATATACTGCTATACTTTAATGTTCTATTGTTAACCATAGTTTGCTTTGCAGATACCACTATTCTACTGTTTTACTGTACTGTATCCTATTATAATGTAATGTTTTATTATTGCTGTGTTTTCATTGTTAACCATAGTTTTCTTTGCAGATACCACCATTCTACTGTTTTACTGCACTGTATACTATTATATTGTAATGTTTTATTGTTACTGTGTTTTATTGTTAAGCATTGTTTGCTTTGCAGGTACGCCCATCAGCTGCAGCACCAATTTGTTTATTCTAGCAGCAACAGTGTTTGCTCTCAGCATATATACGTAAATCAATGAAAAAAAATACAATTTCCTTTACTTTCTTCATTTTCCAAAACAAACAAGAGCTGCAAAATACTCACCATGCCTCTTAGCAAGTACCTTGGAGTGTCTGCTGTCCGAAAAGGGGTCATTTGGGGGGGTTTTGTGCTATCTATCATTTCATGGCCTCCAAAAACTGTGATAGGTAGTGAGGAGTGAACTCAACAATTTACACCCTTAGAAAGCCTGAAGGCGGTGATTGGTTTTCGGGGTCCTGTATGCAGCTAGATTGTCAAAAAGTCTCATACATGGGGTATCCCCATACTCAGGAGAAGCAGTAGAATGTATTTTGGGGTGATCCACATATACTCATGGCATGTGTGAGCAATATATAATTTCAATAACAACTTTGTGTAAAAAAATATTTATGTATATTTTTTTGTCATTTTTCAAACACTTGTGACAAAAAAATTAAATATTCAGTGGGCTCCACATGCCTCTCAGAAAACTCCTTAGTGTGTCTACTTTCCAAAAAGGGGTAATTTGGGGGGATATTGTCCTGCCCTGCCATTTTAGCACTTCAAGAAATGAAATAGGCAGCCAGAAAGTAAAAGCTGTGAAAATTCCAGTATATACACCATAGTTTGTAGATGCTATACCTTTTGCGCAAGCCAATAAATATATGCTTATTGAGATTTTTTTCATCAAAGACATGTAGCTAAATACATTTTGGCCTAAATGTATGACAAAAATTGAGTTTATTGTTTTTTTTTTTATAAGAAAAAGTAGAAAATTTTATTTTTTCTTAAAATGTTCAGTGATTTTTTCATTTATATCGCAAAAAAACAAAAATTGCAGAGGTGATCAAATACCACCAAAAGAAAGTTCTATTTGTGGGAAAAAAAGGACATAAATTTTGTTTGGGTACAGCATTGCATGACTACTAATTACCAGTTAAAATCACGCAGTGCCAAATTGCAAAAAATGGCCTGGTCATTAAGGGGGTAAAACCTTCTGATCCTTTAGTGGTTAAAGAGAAAAAAAGTAAAATGCATAATGCATGGAAACTGCATGCAAAAACGTATAAAAATCTAGGGTTTAAAATAGCAAAATGCACTGCAAAACGTGCCTGAAAAAACGCATCAAGCGCAGCCGCATAGATGTTAACCTAGACTAAAATAGAATTGTACAAAAAAAAAAAACATTAGTAAACCCACTAGTGCCTTTTTTACCACTAATATTACTTTATACTGGTTTTTGAAATTTACAAATGCAGCAATTTAGAGATTGGATGAAAGGTTCAGCTCTGTGAATCACTTTAAAGATAAAAAGTGCATTTTATATACAAGTATATAGATCAGACCAAAATGAGGGACAAATGAGGAGGAAAGAGGGATGGAGGGACATTGATCAAAATCAGGGACAGTCCCTCGAAATCAGGGACAGTTGGGAGCTATATACATGAGGGAGGTCAGTGGTGCTAATTCTGTTGTACTGCTAATTTAATGATGCTTACTAAACGATAAAAAAAAAATTTGTTTGTGCTGCTGTTGGAGAGTTTAACCCCACTTCCTGCTTGGTGAAACAGCCTGGGCAGTAATGGACAGACTTACAAAGCAAAGGTATTGCATTACAACGGCCATATTAAGAGAAAAAAAAATACCACACATTTAATAAAACACAGCAATGTGCTTTATAGGTGCTTGTAATGCTATTTAAAAAAGGGGGAATTTTAAAAATTAAAAGAACACAAAAGTGGCAAGAGGAGAGACTGATAATGTGAACTGTAAAAGTGATGTGACCAGCTCTACTGCTTTCCTTCAGTCATGGAGCTGCCTCTGCTGTGGTAACCAAACATAAGGCTGTGGGTCACTGTGGGCTCCACCAAGCAACCTGCATTTTATTCAACCAGTGGGTTAAATGAAAACAAAATTAACCAATTCCCCATCCACACATTTAGTATGGGTGGGGGAATCCTTCCCGCTGAGTTATTGTATTCTGCTAGTGAGGAGCCTTCCCCGTCGGCAGAATACAATGATCAGTGTTTCTGGCCAGCGGCACTGATCATTTGGAAAAAACCGGCTGGTTGTACACACGTTAATCAATAGAACCAGCTTACTCATACATGGTTTAAAATTTGGCCGGTCTCCTGTAAATTCTAATGAATATTGATCCATGTTTGGCAAGCTTAAGAGGAAAGATTAGCACCCCTTCCATGATAAAAGGGTATGTACTAGTTAATCGGTGCTAAGTAATCAGCATGCTGTAGTTGATAGGATTGGCAAAGACACAAAAGGCTCAAGTCTAGCAGTATCAGCATATCAGCTGCTCTTCCTTGGCAAGTTTAAAGTATTAAATGGGTTAATTTTGTGATTTTAAAAAATATATTGCTTTTCTATTAGAATGGAATTATCCTCTACATGTTAGCAGTATGGCACAAGGTAGAAAGAGGGAATTCTTACTTTGATAAAGACTCGTATTTGGCCAGTAGCTTTTGACGACATGTAATACCAGAAGCTCATTGTACAATTTTCTCCTGACTCCTTCCATGTGGTGCTTTTTATATGAGCCTTTTCACCGCGTAGTCCAACCAAGGAAGTTTCCAGAGAAAGGAAGTGACCTTGAAAATAAGTCAATGTCATGAGTAAATGCATGGTATGAGATAATTATGTTTAATCAAGTTTTATTAGCAAAATGTCTTCAATATATGCCTTTAAAACCAGAGCCAGATCATATTTAGACAAGTATGCTCACATGTTGACAACTCTGAATTATGAAGTGTGATGCAAACAAAAGATAACGTTAAACAACATTAGCGAAGCATGTTTTGAAGGTATATTATCAAAACCCTTTCAGGTGGTTTATAGCAAATAAACAATGTTGGATACCCTGTCAACTGAACAGGAAAGGGTACTTGAAAAATGAAGGGGCCTACTGGCCTAACATACATAACATGAAGTATGGTCTTGTAGGTAATACATATTGTGGTCAAACTTTTAGTGAGGATATAAGGAGAAACTTTGGAAAGAGCAGATATAAAAGGAAAGTGAGAAAGCAAAAGGGGGAGAAGAACAGAAAAGAAGAAAGAAAAAAAAAAGGAAGTGGGGGAAGCCAATGGGAGGTTATCTGGAACAACTAAGGTTTCACACTTTTGAAGAGATGAATGGGTCAAACTCAGAAGAGTATCCGAAATGGCATAACACTGTCCACATATATTTACAGGATTCTGTTTTATCCTCCTCCCACGCAATTATACATTCCAAATGGTTAATTTTATCCATTTCGCAAGCCCAGTCGGCAATTAGTGGTGCTTCAACCTGTCGCCGGTGTCTTGCGTTTACAGAGCGAGCAGCTGTGATGTAATGTCTAACTAAGCTTTTCCTAATTTGTTTAATTAATTCAGGAGCCTGGCAACATGGACAATACCATGATCTCTGTTTTTTGGGGAATTTTATCTCCAACAATTTGATCAAACAGGTGTAAAATTTTATCCCAGAATGGGGAAAATTTTCAGGCATGCACCCCAAATGTGGGTCATGGTGCCAGGTGCCTGAATGCACCACCAGCAAGTGTCAGGAACAGAGGAGTACATTTTTTGGAGAAGTGCAGGGCAGCGGTACTACCTCGCTAAAATACGGTAGTTTCGCTTTTGCACTTGGGAAGAGATTATAAGAGGTAGTGAATACTTTGTCCCATTCCATGTCTTCCAGTGAGACTAGTAATTCCTGTTCCCATTTGGAAAGGAATGGAGGTGGCTCTGGGTATGACTCCTTTAGCAAAATCTGGTATACCTGTGAAAGGGTATGATCAGGAGACAACAAAGACTAGCTCCGGGACACCAATTGGTTTCCAATCCTGGCCCTATGACTCCAATCACCGGAAACCCAGATTTTCCTCCTGGACTGGAGTTTAAAGCACATTTAACAGATACACAAAAGAACAGCACTCCGTTACGGGTGAAAGATTGTCTGACAAACTCGAGATTGCTGTCCCTACAGGAGTTCAATGAGATCAAACCTAAGGGTTACACAATTTCACACTGGAACTACATACAACTACACAATTATGTTCAGAATAACAGGCGCAGGTCCCTTTTTTCAAAGCCAACAACTGCTTTCGAGAAAATTTGCGGGGACCAAAGACACTGCTATAAAACCACGTCTCAAGCTTATAAATGGATCTCTCATGCCCCTGACCTGGATCTAGAGGGCTACAAGAATTTATGGGAGAGAGACTTAAACCGCTCTTTCACTGAAAAGATTTGGGAGAAAGCTTGTGTATTTACGCACAAGTGCTCTCTTAGCACCAAGATTCAAGAAACTTCGTTCAAAATAATGACTCAGTGGTATTTGACACCTGTGAAACTAAAATCGTGGTCCCCGCAGAGCTCTGACAGGTGCTGGAGGTGCCTAAAGGAAAAAGGGACCTTTACCAATATTTGGTGGTCATGCACTAAAATCCAAACATATTGGAAACAGATCATTCACCTGATTAGAACGATAACAAACACTTCTATGTTGCTGGATGCAGCGACTTGTCTATTACATGTGAACACCCTTTCATACAAGATGTATAAGCATTCCCTGGTCAGACACCTGCTGAACGCAGCTAAGGCCATTATTCCTCTGTATTGGAACTCCCAATCCATTCCTTCAATTAAGGAATGGGCAGACAAAGTAAAACTGATACTTGAAATGGAAGAAATTGTTCCAATCAAAAAAGAAAATTGCACAGCTTTTCATGAAATCTGGAGACCCTGGATAGCATTCACGTTATCCGCCAACTATACAAAGCTTATTACTCATTAGTCGACTGATCTGCGGTCAGACACCACCTACTGACTTGATCTGAGTCCACTCATCTCCTTTGTGTACTCCCCCCCAATTTTCCTATACCCCCTTCCCCTTTTTTACTTTCCTTTTTTTTCTTTTCTTTTTCTTTCCTTTCCTTCTGATCTGTCTCTCTTTCCTATCTTGGGCCTAGGCCCTTGGTATGGGCCCTCTGGTCCATACCCCTTATGTGCTCTAAGATTGCTTCGATGTACATCTAGGTTTATACAAGTTGCACATGTATGTGCCATATTTTTGTAACACGTTTTATTGCATGTATGTCATTTCACTACTGTTATATGGCGCTTTACTTGATATGCAATTTTACTGTTGTTATTGTACTTTTTCATTTGACTTCAATAAAGCACTTTATTGGAAAAAAAAAAAAAAAAAACAAAGACTCAATATCAGTATGTGGTCGAGTCGATGAAGGATCTTATAAGATAATTATGTTAGGCATTTGTTGTAACTGGTCTTCCTCTAAAGTAGTCATTCTCAACCAGAGTTTCATGGAACCCTGGGGTTTTACCAGAGGTTACCGGGGGTTTTTTGAGATGAGTGACTAGTTTACCTACCATTTGGTGGTGTCTGCAGGTTCCAGGGCGAACACCATTTGGCAGAGCCAGCAGCATGACAAAAAATCGTCTTTTCAGCTGGCATTCTGTTTACCACTATAAGGAGGGACATTCTTTTCACTGGCCACCAATGTAAGGGACTTTCCCCCAATGACTCGGTTTTACCAGGGGGTTCCATGAGACCTGAAAATTCATTCAAGGTTTCCTCAGAGGTAAAATGGTTGGGATAGGCTGCTCTGGAGTTTAAAAGTAAAGATGACATCATCATTCTCTTAGGCTTACAGAAGAGAAAACAAGGGGTGGTGTCACCATAAAAAAGAGGGGCTTGGAGATTCTAAAAGTAACAGCCACTTGAGTAAGAAAATTGGCTGGATATGCAAAACAGAGAAATAACTACATAGGAAATCAATGCCTGATTTGAATCATTTTCTTAAGCTTTGGCACGACCATTGAATAGAGAATTAAAAAAAAAAACACTATTGTGTTTAAAAAGAGTGAATCAAGACAGCAAAGTGGTTTTAGTTTACAGTGAGTGTCAGAACTGGAGATAATAGTGCGCTGCGAGTAGGAGAAAAACAAAGTGAACAAGTTGCATGCCTTCTGATCTTAGAGCAGTTTGCAGCAACTTGCAAAATATTGGCTGCCCTTCCTTATTCAGTTGTCTACCAAGGCCATAAATACTGTATGTCCCATGGGCCATAGTTCAGAGACCCCTACCCTAGAAGGCTGTTGGATCATTTACCACTATTATTAGCCACTGATACTAAACAACCATGGAGATGTAATTACTTTTGGCTATATCTGTTTCTAAAAACTGAAACTATTAATAAACAACTAGAGGATTTTATTTATTTTTTTGCAATAAACAGACATATGGCACTTAGTGGTACTGTCTGGGGCACATCTAAAGTTTTTTTTCTGAAGCGTATGTTTCAAAGAATCAAACTGCTAGCATGGCAGAGTGCCAGTTTTCACAATTTTACTAGTCATTAGTTGTAGGTGTGCTGACGCATAGTGGGAAGGCTGTCTCTTTTAGTTTTTCCCACCCCTTGTGTGGTTAAAAGGTCTGATCTTGTTGCTGTGAGACCAAGGTGGGTCAGTATAGGGATGGGGAAGTGGGGGTTGGGGTAAAAGACATTTGGCCTAGGGGGACAAAATGTTTAAATCTAGTCTTAAGCTGGCCATAGATTAATCAAAATTTGGCTTGTTCAGAAAGTTTTATTGACTGACTTCTCACAAATGGGCTTGTTGAAAAATTGTGTTCAATTAGCATTGCGGCCAATCAGGTGGAGCACTGATCAGTGTATCCTAACAGCAGAGAAGCCTATGCTGTCAAAATACAATAGCACAGCACTGAGGATTCCTCCATCCACCTCTAATGTGCAGATGATGGATTTTTTTTTGATCAGCCCGGTGATGTAAATATGGCCAGCTTTACCTGTTTCAGTACAAAAAGAAGTTTATTTTATTTCCTTTTACTGAAAATACCAGATATCAAAAAAATTGTAAGGTTACCAGAAAAATTGATTTAATTCCGATCTAAAATATAATATATTGGAAATGACTGAAGATATTGCCCAAAGCTGCTTGATCTATAGGCTGTTAGAAACTCTACTACTGTTGGCAAAATAGCATTATGGACCATTATAAATTGTCTCTATGTGTGTGCCTATTAACTTATTAAAAAGAAAAAATGTAACTATTTCTGCTTTAGTATCTTTGCAAGAATACATCATTAAAATGTCTCAGTGCTGAAATGCCAGTGCTATCATTCATAGAAATTCAGGAATTGGAAAAGTCAATGTAAATGTATTCAGAATTATGTAATGGGGCCACACGCAACCTTAAAAATCTTTTCTAGTTAGATAAATAACACTCCTTGTGGATTCCTCATTCCTATCACCATAAACATGACATTTTGACTTTATGTATTGGGGCAGCGATGAGAGCAATGACAATGTGCAAAGTGTAGTTACCAAGGGCAGCCAATATAGTTGTTACTGCAGTGAATTAAAAGAATTAACATTTTCAGATATATGAATGTGTAAATTATATATATATATATATATATATATATATATACATACATACATATATCTGAAAAATGTTAATTATTTTAATTCGGGTAACTACACTTTGCACATTGTCATTGCTCTCATCGCTGCCCCAATATATAAGTCTAAATGTCATGTTTATGGTGATAGGAATGATGAATCCACAAACAGTATTATTTATCTAACTAGAACTCTATAGATATATATAGATATTCTAATTCACTGCTTAGTAATTCAGAGTGGATCCAAACTAAGCAATCAAGCAGCTACTGAATTTTTGTACCTCCAAAATACATTTGTATTCCTGGAAACACAGCAAGTGATAAAACGAGGATGGAGATGACAACCACAAAAGTATGACACAACAGCTTCCCTATTTCAACGCTGAAACCTGTAAAGACGTATCCCACCTTCCTCATTTGCCATTGTGTGGTCCACAATATGAGGTTTCAGAGTTTGTGAAGAGTTTCCTCCTAAGATCCAATCAAAGTTGTCTGCCAAGGAGTTCCACCAACCACAGAGACCATCTTCAAATGTGCAGGAAGTGCCACAGTCCTTCTCATCGGTGTTATCCCCACAGTTATCCACAAAGTCACACCGCTCTTCTGGCCTGTAACATCTCTTATTTTTACAGATCAGGAAACCCGGTGGACAAAACCCTGGGGAGATAAACAACACAGACGTCCTAAAAAATTAGAATTCAGTTGATGTTGCCTTGAGTTTATTCACAATAGTTAAAGCAAACCTGCTCTGGATCTACATGTGGCAAAAAAAAACAGGTTTGCTTTGAAGCTGACAAAGCACAAATTAAAGCCATTCTGTGTTTAATAATGTAGCACTACCCCTGTAGGGGTTGCAGGTGGCAGGGTTGCTGCACAGCCAAGCACATACCATTTTCAGCTTTCATCCAGAGACAGTGAACATTCTTTGAGCTTTGCTTACATATTTTATTAGGGGGTAATTATTTGGATGGGGATGGGAATTATGGGATGCCCAACAAAATCAGGGACAATGTCTTCCCTATGTACAACTTTTATCTATTTGTCTGTGCAGTTTCAATTAATTCCTCTCTTTAGCTCCAGTTGGAGACCAGGAACTCTCAGTCCCTTTTGTAAGTAGCACAATCCCATGTAGACACTGGTCCCAGCTCTACTACTGCAGGAAATGCTAGCCCATCTGGCTGCTTCTTCTCCAGTCTACCCGACTGAATCTCTTCACAAGTCTACCCGACTGACTCTCGGGAGATCTCCCAGAGCAAGGTAGGGAAGATTTAAGCTCACCGCTATCTTGCAGGGAAACCTGCTACATGTGGCAGTCTTTCCCCTTGTAAATCTCTGCACTGTGCTGTTGTACTTATACTGTCCTCTCCTTGCTCCCCATGCATCCCAGGAAAGCCTACTTCCAACTTCTCCTGTGGTAGGATCTTTCTAGGTCAGCCACCCGAGCCCCAATCTGAGGTAGAGGCCCTCCCCAGCAGGGGTCCCTCAATGGCCACCGACAGTCTCCCTCAGCACTGCATCACCATCTTCCACCTGACACCCTACTCTAATAGCCCTGACCCAATTCAAGACTCACAGGCTTAAATATGAGTCAGGATACAGTTTGCCTACTCTCTCACTACTAGCACACTAGAGGGTGCCACAATAATGAATGGTTACATTTATTTTTTTAAGTATGTTAAGTACCTGAATTTGACTTGGTTTAAGCCTCATGCAATGCCCTGTAAAGAATTTAGACTGAAAGAAGAAAGGCAGGACTTGAAACCAATCAGAAGTGCTAAATGCAACAATGCTATGCATGCTGATAGGAGGAGTGAGCTCTGGGAAGATCTCAGCAGTCTGCTGCTGCTCTTTCACTCTCCAGTCAGCAGAGTGGGGTGGAGAGAGGACACTACTGTTTGCCCTCTACATTCCTTACTTGTTACAGAGAAAGTGGTGTCACCCTATAGGTGCTATGTGAGGGGGCAATGCAAATCTTTTGGCAGATAAAACAGCTCCCTTACATGTATTTATGTTTCTGTGTCTTTAGCTATTTGCCTGCAGTTTAGCTTTAATACCCTGCTTACCAGCAGCACATGCTAATCTTTCCAATAATTCCCCACTTTGTTAGGATTATAGTAGCATGGGTAGGGGTGTGTAAACTTTGAGTCCCTCTAGTCAAAGTTTAAAGTGGTTGTAAACCTCTGAAATTAAAAATAACCAAGCACTTGTTTCTATAGTGTGTGCTTGCTTCAATCCAAAGCATTGAGTGTAATTTCTGTCTGCACTCTAATTCCCCTATCTGCATGAGTCACTTCTGGTCATTAATGCCGACACCAGGGAATCCCAGAGGCCACCCTCCCCTCTAGCACACAGCAGCTGACTGACAGCCTCAGCTGTGCATGTTTCCCAATGAGACTGTGTAGATGGGGGTTTGTCCATCCCTTCCACTCAGGTCTCAGATTACACTCAGCTCTATGAGTGTAGTGTCAGGAAGGTCATACCAGTGTGTGGAATGTTTCAGTGGGACAAATTCCTCTTCTTGAATCCCAACTGCATTTCTGCTTATGTGATTGTACTTGATATGATTGTCAGTTACCGACCTAGCTTGCCTGACTTTGCACCACATCTGAGTCTCGGTGCTTCAGTCATCTCCATCCTGCAGTCACTTAGTCAACACTGCTGCCTGCACACCTGCTTCAGGTCTCAGCCTGTGTGACAGTCTACCGCCTGCCCGCTGTTCCTGTAATTGTCCCTTGCTGCTGCAGAATATGGCTTGGTCTTCCTGTGTCCAGTCTCCAGTCCATCATCTGCTGTGTGGAAGCCACACAGCGGTGACCGGTTTGGATACACCTGTCAACCTGTACATGCTGCTAGCAAGAGCTAGGAGGCACTTGTACAGCTTCATGTCCTGGTGCCCCCTGTTTACTTTACTAGGGGCCCTGAGCCATGTGGTAAGAGATCATCCTCATCACTTCAGGCTCCTTCACCAAGTACATGACAGCCAGGCTATATATTTTTATGGAAAAAGCTACCACGCAGCAAAATATATATGAAAATGTTATAACCTTAACCAAACTGATTGAATAAAAACATACAATGGGACAATTCTAAATTAAAGATATATTTGCTAAGGCCATCTGAAATGACATAGACACTTGTTACCTTTAATGGGCCAGGTCTTGTGAGATTCAGAGATAGAGGGGGAGGATGGAATGCAGTCATTAGACAGAACTAAGTCATCCAAAGCGATGTCCCCTCTTTGATCTTTTCCCACTTTCCCTTCAAATGTGACATAAAAATCCTCTCCAAGTTCGTGGAGTTCCAACTCCTTCCTCTGCCAGAAATTCCCCTGGTCCCTGGTCAGGTTAAAAAGCAGCACTTTCTGTCCGCTTACTGTCACCTGATGTGCGGTCAGCGAGCCAATTCCCTCTCCATACATGTGAAAGTAAAAGATCAGCTGTGAAAGAGCACACAGACAAGAGGGCCTGACAATGAGATCAGCAATCATATACTAATAATACAGTAGATTTGGAGGCATAGTTCTGAAAAAATTTAAACCAGCAGCATATAACGTGCTTTTTCTGTATTTTTTGCTATGCAAGTCTTTTTATCATGAATTGTACAAATAAAGTTTGACATTTTTATATATATATCCATATCTTTTGCTTCACATTTTTCTTACCCAGCATCACAACATCCCCTCTCCCCTGTTTTGTCTGGAACATCAACCCTCTGGTAGTGTTTCCAGGTTCCTTTTTCAGAATATTGGGATGGATGCCAAAATACCATTGTTTACATATGAGTGTAACTGAGCATATCAGACTTTAAAGGGTCACATATATGTTTTACCTAGCACCTACCTAGGAGGGTGCTACACATATACAAACAAAAATGCTGTTTTTTTTATTTTCCTTGCAAATGATTGGGTATTTTTTGCAAGATGAAGTTTTACCTCATTTATTAAGCTCTGCAACAAGAGCACTTGAAGTGCACAGTATATTTGCCTTTAGTAAATCGACACCCATTATATTTACTTGTTTTAAACTTGTCTTTTACATTTCGTCAGTTGCTTGCTGGTTTCTGGCATAGGCCAAAATATTGTCATACATCCCAGGAGTATTCATTGGCATTTTTCTCTTTCATCTGGAGGAGAGGCTTTCTCAACTAAACACAACTTTCTGCCTGCATGCCTGAGCTAAGGGCAGATTGCCCTTCAGATTCCGATTCCAGAAAGTAAAAGTTACATGAATCCTCTGCCCTTACTCAAAATGGGTGTGGCTAGAAATCCTAGGTGGGTGTTTTTTGAAGTGACTTCCTAACCAAATCAGTTGAGACATGGTAAGTTTGCTTTGTATATTAAAAATAAAATTAAATAGCATTTCTATTTTTCGGTGCTCAGCTACACTTATGTTCCACTTTAACTTCTTGCCAACTGTGTAAAGCATATATGCAGTGGCAAGAAAAATGTGCTTTAACTCCCAGCTGCCACACATATTCATCCAGGGCAGCCTGAGTTGCAGACAGAGAGCGCTCTCACTGCATTCTCCCAGCACACTAACAGACAGCTCTTGGTCTAAGCGTCACAGCGTCCTGCTGGCTCCAGTGGTCTCAGGATACAGAAGCAGCGCTGCCTTCTGGGCATTAAAGCCCACTTAAAGGGCCACTAGTGCTAAGGGATTAGGACCTCCATTTTTAAGAGAAAAATTTGCAGTCGTAGAAAGCAAAAAGGACTTGCATGTTTGCTCACTTTTTTTTTTTTATAATTGTTTTCCGTGTGTACTGTAATTTTAGTAGGAATCTGATCACGTCCTTAAAGTGTCAGTTCATTACTCTGCCAGCCCATGCTCCTGAAAACTTCCCCACCCCGCTGCTATGTAGGCAAACAGCAGGAGCTTTTACAGCTATTCATTGGCAAACATTACAATTTCAGGCTAGAACAGTAATTAAAGCCTGGTACACATGGGCAGAATATCGGCGCCTATTGGCCGGTTCAACAGAAACTGGACAACATCCCCCCCCCCCCCCTTGTGTGTAAAGCAGCCTGTCCGGCTAAACGTCTGGCTTCTGTCGAATGGGGCATGTCGGCATCACAGCTTCTCCCTCATCACATCCGGTGGAAGCGGGGTGGTGCTAGCGTTCGAGGCATGCGTGCCCCTTCATCAGCAGGGTGGTGCTAGCGTTCGAGGCATGCGTGCCCCTTCGTCAGGCATTGTCAATGCCTGACGAAGAGGCACGCATGCCTCAAATGCTAGCACCACCCCGCTTCCACTGGATGTGATGAGGGAGAAGCTGTGACACCGACAGGACACCAGAAAGTGCCAGAAGCCACTGACACAGCCGGGACCCAGGGCTGTCTACACCTCTCCTGCCTCCCCTGCAGTGGATCGGATGACTTGCAGTGGCGCTGCTCTGTTCTCTCTCTTTTATAAATCTACCATGCACAGAGTCCCCTCCTAACTCTGATAGAGCCGGCGGCCACCCAACCATCCATCTCTCTCTACTCCATGGACTTTGTATCTATATACACCTGAAACATTTATCATTATTGTGTTTTTTATCAATATTTTTTGATTCTCTATATCTGCTTATATATCTATTGTTTACATTCGTTTTTATAATTTTCCCCTAACACTGTGGGTTTAATAGCGCTGGTCCAGCATCTGTTATATAGATCAGCATATGATTAGCCCTGGCAGCCAATGGCTGCCACCATTGACCAATGTGTTCTGGATAGCTCGGTGGGGCGATCGCTGTACTAAAATTGCATATAAATGTAGAGAAAATTGTGCACTTTGTGCAAAAAGAGGTATAGCAGCAAATTATATTCCGGACACAAAGGAATCACAAAATCAATACCTCTCTAGTGATCAATACAAAATTATGTGGAAAAAAGGTGAGGCCAGTGGCATATGATGTTGTACACCCGCTGTTGATCCCTGGTGTGGTGTGTTTTACCCTAACTTTTTTGAGTATATCTACATTTTAAAAATCATGTTGTTTTAGCATACTACGTTATGGTCTTTTTTTCTTTCTCCTACCCATTATTACTTTAAGGTGCTTGCTTTTGATAACCGCTGAACGACTGTGGAGGCGGTGGAGTCAATGATATCCTGAGTGGTGGCCCCCCAGTTGGATGATTTCTACTCTGTTGATTTGTTATCATTTGAAGATCATTACTGTTTGGTAAAGAAACTGGCACACTGGTCTTTGAGGTGGTTTGGTATTATTACACATGGACTTTCAACATTTTCAAGATTTTACATTTGGACTTTTATATATTTTTCTTTGAAGTTTACTTTTTTGTTATGCATAAGCGAATTATATGTTATTGCTATTTTATCATTTATATGATGCATGTTGCTTATTACGGTGTAATATGTGTAAACCTGTTTTTTACACTCATATTTTTGCATTGATCGTTACAGAGATATTAGATTTGCGCACCCTTTAGAGTAATTACTAACATTGTAAAGCGAGCCCCTCCGTGCTGGATTCATGAAAAAAACAGTCAGTGTATACCAGGCTTTATTGTCTGTGCACCCATTAAGTAATTAAACAGAAGTGCCAGTTGGAGCAAAGTCATTAATGCACAAAAAATGTAGTGTGGAATAGGTCATTGCAGACATTATTCAGTGCTCTGCTGTGTGCAAGCTCCTACTATCGGCCTCTTTGCCCTTGGAGCTGTTTAGTGAGCCTTATACATAAATAAAGGATAGCAGGGGATTACCAGGGAGCTTTGTTTGAGTAAGGCAATGAGTATGCTTGTGAAGAATGTTAATAATATTTATAGTATAGGGACAGGGTCTCTGAGACAGAGCTCTGTGGTCATTGTACATGGAGGAAAGCAAGTATTGTAGTGCTGTAGTGATGACAAGGAAGGGGGCATATCGGGCTGCTGCACAGAGACCACTGCTGTGAAGTATATTTGTCTTTGGTTGCATCCTTCCGCTGGGCATTGGGCTTTCCTACGGGGGCTGGGGAAGTATTATAAAATATAATGAACAGCAAGACAATGCTTACTTTCTGACCCATCCAGACTTAATATCTAAAATTTTTGGAACTCTACAATTAATCTCTACTCTACAATTAATACGTTACCCCACCTGAATTAAAAATAGCACCCTCGGGCAGGTAAGCTGCATTCCCTATACGTATTGCATTTTTCAGTTTTGACTGGAGTTCATACAAACAGCCTGAAAATCTATGGTCTGTTTTTTATAGGACACAAAAAAACAAGTGAAAATATACCTAAAGTTTTTATACATTATTACTCTAGGTCACCACTTTTTTTCCACATGTGCAAAAATGTATTTAAAAAAAAAAATGCTACGGAAAGATTAGCATTAGTGTTGTCTTTGATACACTGGTAATTTCAATGTCAAATTTCAATTTAGTTTTAGTGATAGTCTTTTGACTAAATCCGCTATTTTCATTTTAGGCTGGGTTCACCCTACCGCACGGAGCAGCTCACAGCAGGGGTCCGGTGCGTCCCTGTTCACCATTTCAGGTCCGATTTCAGTCCGAATTTTTGGCTGAATTTAGACCTGAAACGGACCAGAAGACACTCAGGACTCCTGTGCATTTCCCACTGGAGCCACTCCGGAGATATGTGAACCAGCTCCATGGAGAGCAAGTCACAATCTTCTGACATGCGAATTGGAATGCTGAGAAACCTGCATCCAATTCGCAATTGTGTGAACCCAGCCTTTGTCGTATTCTAGTCATATGAATCGTTTTAGTTTTAGTCATATTTTTAGTTTTAGTCATATTTTAGTGGATCAAAATGCATGTTACTTGACTAAAATTCTCAGTACCCACTTGAACTTCCGCTTTCCTCAGAGCTCTGCCTGTCTGTTAGAGCCCCAGCCTCCCCCAGCTCCCTTTGTCTGCCTACTGCCCGGAAAATCCGGGGACAATGCCCTGCAATACCAACAGGAGACTCCATCCCCATGAGAACGCTTCCAGTGGGTGGAGTAAAACACATTGGGGGCATGGTCATGCAGGGGCCCAGGCTGAGGGTGCCACTTGTTCATACACAGCGGGTCTTGTTCTGATGTGCGGCTCCTGGGACCTTCAGCTCTTATCTATCACTGTCTGGAGCATGGGCTCCTTCCTGGCCAGCAGGCACAGGACTACACTTCCTTGCAGCCTGAGCAACTCACATACACACCATGGGTTCACACTGGTATAATATTCCACAGGTTCTGCCAGCTGTGGGCATATTCCAGGGGTTGCACCGATGGGTTCTGGGGGCCAAGTCATATCACTATTTTAGTAAATATAAAATCATACATAAGCAAAATGTTATTTAGTTTTGCTATTTAATGCATAGGAGACTGATTATTTTAATACATAATTAGGGAATAAGTATTAGGCATAAACATTCACCCATCAAGAAGAAAAAATCACTGGGTTCCTCCCAAAAAATGCTTACTCATATCCAAGAATGTAGCTTGCTGGGCAGGAAAATGCTAACTTCCTCGCCCCCCCCCCTCCCCCAAACCATACCATGGGGGATGTGACGGTTTGCACCATCACTGACAGTGAAAAAAACTATGTGACAGATAAATTGATGGTTTGGACTGCTTCAGTTGGTCAGACTTGTAACAGAGGCATGTCATCAGCTCAAACACCTGTCTTCCACGCATTGGCAAATTATGCTGATTTGCTCACCTATTGTTTACTGTGGGTTCTCAGTATTTACACTATAATAATGTATATTATATCTTGTTTTTACCTTTGGTGCCGGCAGTCTGGGCTTCCAGGCTGACTTAAGTACGCTGAGCTAATTAGCATGTGAATAATAACCTTGTCTAGATGGGATTAGCCACGAGTCAGCTGTACCTCGTTAGCTATTCATTGTGTGATGTTTTGGGTAAATATTCATGTAGTGACCGACCTACTTCTAAAGTGTATAAAAGTCTGTTTGTTTTAATAAAGCAGTTAGTTGTTTCCAGTATACAAACGGTAAGGCTAGTTTTGTATGACAGCAGCTGGGATTTGATATCTATGTTCATGAAGTCGTATACTGACGGAAGACCACAAGTACAGTGTGGGTCTGAGGTTCCGTTACAGGGGACAAGTGCCTCTCCCCCATAACCCTGGGCCTGGTGGCTGTAGCGGTCTGTAGATGGGGTTGCTTATGCAAATCTGGAAGCCCCCTTTAACATTAAAGGGGCCCCAGATACCGGCCCAAAATATTTGGTATGGAATTTGAGGGGGACCTCATGCCATGTTTGTTTTTGTTTTTTTTTGGGGGGGGGACCCTAAAACTCATACCAAATCTGTAGGGCCTGGTATGAAATAGGAGGGGGACCTTATGTCAACTTTTTTTTGTAGGTTTTTCCCCATTAACATTTAGATCAGATCCTCATCTAGGATAGGAGTCTGGTATAAGTGAATAGAATCCCTGGTCATTTTTTTTACAAGCAGAATTATACAGCTGGGAGCTGTCATTTTTTCAGCAATTTAAACACACTTTTTTTCCTTGTAAATGCTGGTTTTGCTGTAGTAGGTTGTATAGATTGCAGAGATGGGCCACGTCAAAGGCAGGGTCAGGGCACACAGGCATGCAATTTGGAGTTTTACCTTTTTAATATCTCACTTTAAACATTACTAAAATCACTGCTCCCAGCGAAACAATATTTTTTTTGCTTTTGTATAGGTTCCCCATGGCAGTACCCAGCCCCTCATGTTATTTGTTTGTCAAGCCCTTGCCTATTGGCCTAGAAAATTGCCAGAACTGATTTTATCATTTGGCTCCCATTGACTTAAATAGGGTACAGATTAAAGATTTGAACGTTACTCTTGTTCAACGAAGCAGCCCCAAACCAGACCCAGGTGTGTTTGGCTCATCACTACTTATAAGAAATAAGCCACATGTCATTTCTGCATGGGCTATAAAACATACCTTGCAGTTTCTACTCCACTTGCTCACCAATGGCCCAGAAAGTTTGGCTACTTGGCCCGGTAATTGAGGAAATGAGCTTTCAATAAAAATGTAACTCCCGGTTGGATTTTGCAGTGTGTGATCAGTGACGGGTCCAGTGCCGATGGTTGGGGTGCTGCCAGCTCGTAGGCTCCAATCAAAATCATCATCTTGAGCTTGTTTCCAGTTGCAAAGGTTGAACTCAAAGCTGCAGCGTCCAAGATAGCCACCTAGAAACATTAAAGAGAAAGTACTACCTTTTCAATATTTCAATAGCAAAACGGGTAATAAAGATACAGTTTTAAATGCTGACTGGACATATAAAAAGTCAATGGGATGCATTAATGCAAAGAACACCAATGCACAAAAAACACACATAACGGATATGTTAATGGCCATAAAAAGGCGTACCATAAACTCCAAAACACACATTTTATATATTCCAGCTTACCAGTACTTAGATGTTGTAACTGCATTTCTGTTTCTATTTCAGGCTAAGAACAT